>NW_020954557.1:5366244-5663959 GCF_900497805.2 Vombatus ursinus
ACACACACACACACACACACACACACACACACACATTCATATGCACAAGCAGCAAGTACTGATTCTGCATAGTCATGAAGGAATGGAAAAAAGTAACTGAAGGAACTGTGTGGTACTTGGCACTTAGTTACTTGGGTTATCTGATTAATCAACTCATTTGTTAAGTGTAGACATATTCCAAGCCTTTGGCTCAAAAATGTAATTTTTATGATTCAATTTAGATAATATAAAAAGCGAACTTCTCTTTCTTTTTCCTTGTTTATTAAAAAAAATCAGTAAACCTCCTGCCACTTATGGGAATACCATGGACTTAGTCTTTAATTGGTTATTTAACAAGTAGTTAAGCCTGGGTTTCCAATAAAATATAATCTTAACAATCAGTTTGATTACCTATTGCTAACAACTACATCAGTTCTTATAGCTCTGTTGGTACAAATTATATCACAGTTTGTTTATTAAACTAATTTAAATGACACTACTTGTCAGGATGTAGAATAAGCAATTGTAAAACAAAAGAAAACCAAAATATTAAAGGATATTTGAGTAAAAATTCCATTGAGAACAATTCTTTAAGCCTCAGAAATAGTCATGAAAATTTTAGGGTATAGTTTTATGTCATATACAAAATGATGGCATCTTAATTACTTTTAATCACTTCAATATTTATTTTGTGCTTTCTTCTATTGATTGGGCAGCCTCCACAGTAGAAAAAATATCAAAGAGCTAGTGTTAAGAGATTGTCCTGGAACAAAAAAAAAAGAGCACTTCAAACTTCAGGAACAGGAATGATTTTACTCCTAGGTTTGAATTTTGTTTAACATATAGTCTTTTGTCATTACATACTTTAAACCCTGTTCTAGGGTCCTAGATTTTAGAAGGTTAAATCCATGAAACTTGAGTTCTTAAAAGTTACAAAAGTTAAAAGTATGGGCCCATAGATTATGTTGGTTGGACAAGGACCTGCCTGACTTATTTCAAAGAGGGTCATTTCCAGAAGATTGGCCAACAAATGATAAATATTTCATGACACAACTTATAAATACTATCTAAAAATGCATGGAAAGGTGGTAATCTGCATAAGAGGGAGGATATGAAATCACAGATCCTTGAAATATTGAAGTAATTTGGGTTGTTTTTAATAATCTGTATTTCTCTGCTGACTTTCTTCACCTCTACCTTGCTTTAGGCAATAAGTGTTTCATAAATAATATATAAATTTACTGTTATGTTAATGCTTACTATTTACAGAAATTTATTTATGAATCCTACCAAAATACCAAAAAATTTTAAAATAGGAAGCCCTAAGTACAATCATGGCTCACTCACCAGTTGTATGATCTTGGAAATATCACAACCTCTGACACATTCTTTCTCCCCTTTAAAGTAAAAATATTATCTGTCCAACCAATGACACATATGTTTATGCCCATTTAACAAAATTCTGTATATAAAATTTCTTTGAAAACAGTAAAGTATTTTCTAAACCTGTGGGTTATTTTGCATATTCTTCTTTATGAACTACTTAAGGATAAGATTTCAGAACGAAGATGTGAACCTTTTGTGATTAATGTTAAAAATTCCAGATAATTAGGAGTACTACAAATTAAAGTAATAAATATAAATCAAGTAATAATTACTCCAAATTATGTTTCCAGTGTACCAAGATCCCTTTCATATTGATAGCCCAAAGTTTTGTGTATCTATATTGTCATTAATTTACAGGCATTAACATTGGAGAAAACATTTATAATAGTCTTTGGTTTAATATGCAATTGTTGAGAGTTTGCTGCAATACTACCAGTTTTTCCTATGGTTCTGATGGGAATGGTTGTGGTATGAACAATGAGTAGTTTTTAATTTTACCTGTTTCAGAAAGGGAATTAATTAATGAGTCTTTAAGAGCTTAGAATTATGTCCTTCATGGCCCAGAACATATATCTTCAGACACAGAAGACACAGAGTAGCAACAGCAAGGACCAAGGCAACATGCAAACTTGTCTTAAGACCTTATAGCCTCTGATCATCCATAATCAGTCACAACTAAGAAGAGTACAAACCCTGGAGATTATTGCTAACTTGCTGATGCTGCTTGGTTCAGAATATAAGAGTAAAGGCACACCCCAGTTTTATCTATAAAAGGTTGTGAAGATTTGGTAGAAAGAATATGAAGTGATAGAGTCAGGGTTCTAATTTACTTTTATCTTTTATTAATTTTTTTTATCTTGGGTGAGTTTCTTTGCCTCTTTGGAACTCAAATCTCCTCATCAGTAATATCATGGTGTTGGATTAGATGTCACATAAGATTTCTTCTGACTCTAACTCCATGACCTGCTAATAACTACCAAATGACACCACATGTAAGATGAGATAAATTAAAAAAAAAAAACAAGAAAAATGGAGGGAAAAAAGAGAACCACAGAGAGAAATAAGGGTAGCTAACAAAAATTGGGGGCAGCCAGCTGATACAGTGAACAGAGTGCCAGTCTTGGAGTCAAGAATTCTCATCTTCCTGAGTTCAAATCTGGTATCAGACACTAATTAGATGTGTGACCTTGGACAAGTCACTTAACCATGTTTGACTCAGTTCCTCGTCTGAAAAATGAGCTGAAAAAGACAAATAACTCTAATATTTTTACCAAGAAAACCCCAAATGGGGTGATGAAGAGTTGGACATGACTTATACAAGTGAACAACAACAAAGAGAAAACAATAAACTGAGTGGAATAAAAGAAGGCCAGTAACTAAGAGATGGAACCATCTTTCCATATTCAGAGTGAAATACCCACAGGCATTACATTTCAGTCTATGGACTAGAAAATGCTTGAGGTCCCTTACAAGTTTAGATTTTCCTATGGGAGAGATACTAATAAAGGTGTGTCAAGCAAATGACTGAGTTGTGTGACTTTGTCAAATGGAGGCATTTATTATGGCAATTTAGGATTAGATAAATCTCACCACAGATTAGAGACAAATTATCCTAAAGGATCTCAGACTTACTGAACAAAACAAATCAAGTAAGGAAATGGTGTGGGGGGACTGTTCAATACATTGTGGAAAATTGTAAAAATTGAGTTATACCCTAATACCTAAAAATATATGACCTATAAGGTAGAATTATACATTAAAATCTTGATATTTTTCAAAAACTAGCAGAGAACACACTCCTCACTATCAATATATAACTCAAGGTAACTTTGAGATTTTAATAAATTAACTGCACTAGAACTGGATTACTAGACAGACAAAGTAGTGCCCACAATCAACTGTACATAACATCAATCTTTTAAAATTTAAGGATAATGTTCTTTTTGTTAATTTTTTTTATTTTTTTAATTGTTTATTTTTAGTTCTCAACATTCACTTTCACAAGATCTTGAGTTCCAAATTTTCTCCCCATATCTCCCCTACAAGACAGCTTACATTCTCAATACCCTTTCCCCTAATCTGCCTTCCCTTCTATCTCCACCCCTTCTCTTAACACTTTTTCCTTGTATTTTTAAGTAGGGCAGGATTGATTTCTATACCCCATTGCCTGTATATCTTATTTCCAAGTTGCAGGTAAAAACAATTTTTAACATTTGATTTTAAAGCTTTGGGCTCCAAATTTTCTCCCTTCCTCTCTTCCCACCCATCCTCATTGAAAAGGCAAGCAACTTGAAACAGATTATACATGTGTAGTCATGCAAAATACTTCCATATTAGCCATGTTTTGAAAAACTATGTTTCCCTTCATCCTATCTCATGCCCATTTATTCTAGTCTCTCCTTTGACCCTGGCCCTCCTGAAAAGTGTTTGCTTCTGGTTACCCCCCTCCCCTAATCTGCCTCCCCTCTATCATCCTCCTGATCACTTGTCCCCTCCCCCTCCCTATTTTCCTGTAGGATAAGATAGATTTCCATACCCAATTGAATGTGTATGTTATTCTTTCCTTAAGCCAAATTTAACGGAAGTAAGATTCATTCATTCCCTCTCACCTCCCCCCTCTTCCCCCCTCCAAGGTGAAAGTTTTTTCTTCCCTCTTTTATGTGAGATAATTTACCCCATTCTACCTCTCCCTTTCTCCTTCTCCCTGAACAATCCTTTCTCACCCTTTAATTTGATAGATAGAAAGACTGACAGACAGACAGATAGATAGATGGATAGGTAGATAGATAGATAGATAGATAGATAGATAGATAGATAGATGGATAGATAGATAGATGGACAGATAGATAGAAGGCACAGAGTGAGTTGAAGATGAAGGGAAGAGATCTAAAAGATGAAAGTCCAATAATTTTTGTTATCTCTACTTTTAAGTTATCTCTACTGGATCTATTTCCCAGATCAGTTGTTTTTCCAGTAAGATATTTCACATTGTCTTCTATTTTTTCATTCTTTTGGTTTTGTTTTATAATATTTTGATTTCTCATAAAGTCACTAGCTTCTAATTGCTCCATTCTAATTTTTAAGGAAGTATTTTCTTCAGTGAACTTTTGGACTTCTTTTTCCGTTTGGCCAATTATGCTTTTGAAAGCATTCTTCTCCTCATTGGCTTTTTTGGACCTCTTTTGCCATTTGGGTTAGGCTATTTTTTAAGGTGTTATTTTCTTCAGTATTTTTGGAGTCTCTTTTAGCAAGCTGTTGACTTGTTTTTCATGATTTTCTTGCATCACTCTCCTTTCTCTTCCCAGTTTTTCCTCTACTTCTTTTACTTGCTCCTCAAAATCCTTTTTGAGCTCTTCCATGGCCTGGGACTGATTCATATTTTTCTTGGAGGCTTTGGATGTCAGAGCTTTGATTTTGTTGTCTTCTGGTTGTATATTTGATCTTCTTTGTCACCAAAGTAAGATTCCATGGTGTGACTTTTTTTGCACTGTTTGCTCATGTTCCCAGCCAATTACTTGACTATTAAACTCTTTTTTTTTAAGGCAGGGACCTGCTTCCAGTGTGGAGAATATACTGTCTAAGCTTCAGGGGTTTTGTGCAGCTGTTTTCAGAGATACTTCTAGGGACCTATAAATTTTCAGTACTTCCAAGTAGGATCAAAGGCAAGATGTTTACTCCTCTCCTGGCCTGTGCTCTGGTCTATGAGTGACCACAAACACTCTTTTCTGCCTTGGAACCATGAGGAGGAATCCCTCTCAACTGCCACCACAAGCTTTACCATACCAGCATTCCTCCTTGCCCCAGGACCGCCACCCAGGACTGGGACTCGGATCCAAGCATAAGCAAAGCAAGAGAATCCTGCCTCAGCACCATCCAAGAGATCCCTGCAATCCCCCTCTGATCAGCCAAAGGATCCCCCCTCTGCCTGTGGGCCAAGAGCTCTGGAAGCAGCCACCACCCCAGGGTTGTACCAGGACTGGGGCCAGACCAAGATCCTCTCTCAGACAGACCTTCCCTACTCACTTTCTAAGTTGACTTTGGTGTTTGTGGGTTGAGAAGTCTGGAAACTTTCCCCACTTCTCTTAATTCAATCCCCTGGGGCCTGCTTCAGGTTCACTGTGGCCTGGTCTTTGTGTGCATGGACCATGCTGAACTGTGCTCCTCTCCCAGCCTGGTGCAACAGACCTTTCCAATCAACCATCCAGGTTGCCTTGGGCTGGAAATTTGTTTCACTCTGTCTTTTTGTGGGTTCTGCTGCTCTAGAATTTGTTTAGAGCCATTTTTTACAGGGATTTGGAGTGGGTTAGGGGAGAGCTCAAGCAAGTCACTGCTTTTACTCCACCATCTTGGCTCTGCCTGATAATGTTTTTTTTTTTTAATAGATGTCATAACACCAGATTCTGAATATCTAATTGATGTTAAATTTTTTTTTTAAATTTCACAATAAAGAGATCTAGAGGAAGAAATAAAAATCACATGGAAACATAATGAGGTATGTATCAGTCCTGTCAATCTGCCTGCTCCTCTAATGTCCTGTATATTCTTTCAATGAAGGTGAGCTAACATTTCAATACTTTTATTCAGTGACAATTATAAATAATATATGATATAATTATGATATTTATATAAAATATATGTTTGTCCAATATATAACATGGTATATACCACCATATATAATTATCATACTTTAAAAAAATATTTTTCTACCTGCCCAAAAATTCACAGAACACTAAATATAAAAGAATAATAGCAAGATAATGACTTATTCCAGAACTGATTATGTATCAATACTATTTTTAAAAGATAATAACATAAATAACAAGAAGAATCCTTAATCATTTGCTTTTGATCGCTAATAGATTATCATTTTTCTAAGTCTCATTGATTCTATTTCCATAGCATATATTACCATTCCACTCGTGTGACTGTTGCCCTTGTTTGGAATATAATTATTACTTCTCAAGACTATTCCAAAAGGCTCTAACTGATCTCCCCTGCTTATAGTCTTCTCACCTCCATACCTTTAAAAGTCATCATTGATCCCTGTAGTAGAGTAAAATGAAAACTCCTCATCTAACATTCAAAACTTCTAATAATTTGAATTTCACCTAACTTTCCAGATTTATTGCATGATATTTTCCTTTTAAAATGTTTTAAAATAGCACTTGGTTCCCTGAATTACATTTTGCATCTTTTATTCCCATGCTTTGTAGGCTTCTCTCCTTCATTCACAGAATGCATTCACTATTCATCTCTGAGTCCTAGTGTCTTTAGCTTCCTTAAAGGCTCGCCTCAGGGAAGGTGGAGCCAAGATGGTGGAGTAGAGAAGTACTCAACTGGCATCTTCCAAATTCTTCTCCCAATACCTCTAAAATATTGCCTCATGTCAAATTCTGAAGTGTCAAAAACAACAAAATTTCAGGTGAAATAATTTCCCAACCCAGTCAACTTAGGAGGTCTAGTGGAATGGCCTGTCTCACTGGGGTGGTAGTTGAGCCTAGAGCTCAGGGAGAATGTGCAGCACAGTCCAAGCTCTAAAGAATAAAAAAAAAGGAGAAAATGTGAAATATCTCATTGGAAAAACAACTGACCTGGAAAATAGATTGAGGAAAGATAATTTGAGAATTATTGGACCACATAAAAGCCATGATAAAAAAAAGAGCATAGACATCTTCTTTCAAGAAATTATTAAGGATATTGCCCCAATAGCCAAGAACCAGGTGGTATAATAGAAATTGAAAGAATCCACCAATCACCTCCTGTAAGAGATCCCAAACTGAAAACACCCAGGAACATTATAGCCAAATTCCAGAGTTCTCAAGTCAAGAAGAAAATATTGTAAACAGCCAGAAAGAAATAGTACAGATAGGAAGCAAAAGTCAGGATCACACAAGTTTTAGCAGTTTCCACATTAAAAGATTGAAGAGCTTGGTGTGTGATATTCCAAAAGGCAAAGGAGCCAGGATTACAACCAAGAATAACCTATCCAGGAAAAACTAATATAATCTTTCAGGGAAAAATGGATTCTTAATAAAATAGGAAACTTTCACTTCTGGTTAAAAAGATAAGAACTGAATAGCAAATCTGACTTTCAAATACAAGACTCAAAAGAAGCATAAAACAGGTAAACATGAAAGAGAAATGATAACAGAACCAATAAGTTTAAACTATTTACATTCCTATATAGGAAGATGATATTTGTAATTCATAAGAATTTTATTATTATTTGGGCAGGTAGGAGTATACATAGAAAGAGGGCATAAGTATGAGTTGACTATGATGGGATGATTTAAAAAAAATTAAGAAGTGAAAATGAGGTATGCACTGGGAGAAAGAGAAAGGAGAGAAAGAACAAGTAAAATTATCTCACATAAAAGAGGTGAGAAAATAAGAACTTTTACAATAAAGGGGAAGATGAGTGGGCGGTGGGTGATGCTTGAACCACACTCTCATCAGAATTCACTGTAAAGGGAAATAACCTACACACTTAGTTGGATATAGAAATCTATCTTACCCAATAGGGAAGTAGGAAAGGAAGGAGACAAAAGTTGAGGTGGGGTGTTGGAATGGGGTGTGTATTAAAGGTACTGTTTAGAAGCAAAACAGACTTTAAAGAGGGACAAGGTAGAAAGAGAAAGAAAAAAGTATAAATGGGGAAAAAAGGATGAAGGGAAGTATATAGTTAGTAATCAGAACTGAGAGTATAAATGTGATGAATTCACCAATAAAAAGGAAATGAATAGCAGAATGAGTTTAAAAAAAATAGACCAATAACTTGTTGTTTACAAGAAACACACTTTTAACAGAAAGAAACCAAATCTATCATGCTTCAGCTGAGGTTAAAAAAAAAAAACAGGGGTAGCAATCATTACCTCAGACAAAGCAAAAGTAAAACAGACCAAAATAAGAGAGATAAATGGAGAAACTACATTTAGCTAAATGGTATCATAGACAATGAAGTAATATCAATATGAAATACACATGCAACAAAAAGCATAACATCCAAATCCTTAAAGGAAAAGTTAAACCAATAAGGAAATGGACAATAAAATTATACTAGTGGGGGACCTCAACCTTCCCCTCTTAGAATTAGATAAATCTAGGGGTCAGGCAGGTGGTGCAGTGGATAGAGCACTGGCCCTGAAGTCAGGAGGACCTGAGGCAAATCCGGCCTCAGACCAAACACTTGACCCTTACTAGCTGTGTGACCCTGGGCAAGTCACTTAACCCCAATTGCCTAAAAAAAAGAATTAGATAAATCTAACCATAATATAAATAAGAAAGAAATAAAGGAGATGAATAGAATTTCAGAAAAGTTTGATATGATAGACTTGACTTCTGGAGAAAATTGAATAGGAATAGAAAGGAGAATTCTTTATTTCCCTCGGTTTTACATGGCAGATTCATGAACATTGGCCATGTATAAGGCATTAAACATCATAACCAGGTGCAAAAAGCAGAAATGTTAAATGCATCCTTTTCAGATCATAATTAAATAAAAATAAATTAAATAAAGGGCCATGGAAATGTTAATTAAAATTAATTAGAAACTAAATAACCTAATCCTAAAGAATGAGTAGGTCAAAGAACAAATCAGAGAAACAATAAATAATTTCATTAAAGAAAATGATGACACAACATAAAATTTATTGGATGCATCCAAAGCAGTACTTATGGAAAAATTTATATATCTAAATGCTTACATAAATAAAATAGAGAAAGAATAGATCAATGAATTGTGTATGCAACTAAAATAGAAAAAGAAAAATAATTAAAATTCCCAACTAAACATCAAAATGGAAATCCTGAAAATCAAAGGAGAGATTAATAAATTTGAAGGTAAGAAAAAATTAAACTAATACATAAAATTAGGAGATTTTATGAAAAAACTAATAAAATAGATAAACCATTAGTTAATTTGGTTTAAAAAAGAAAGACAATAACCAAATTAGCAGTATCAAAAATGAAAAGGTAAATTTACCAACGATGAAGATTAAATTAAAGCAATTATTACAACTATTTTGCCAAATTTTATCCCAATAAATCTGATAATCTTAGTGAACTAGATGAATATAAAATATAAATTGTGCAGATCAACAGAAGAAGAAATATAGTATGTAAATAATTTTTATCTTAGGAAAAGAAATTGAACAAGCCATAAATATGTTCCCTAAGAAAAAAACCCAGGACCAGATGGATTCACTAGTGAATTCTACCAAACATTTAAAGAGCAATTAATTAATTCCAATAATGTAAAATTATTTGAAAAAAAGACAAAGAGTTCTACCAAGTTCCTTCTATGACATAAAAATGATGCCGATACCTAAACAAGGAAGAATGAGAGAAAGAGAGAGAGAGAGAGAGAGAGAGAGAGAGAGAACTATAAACCAAATTCCCTAAAGAATATTAATGCAAAAATTTTGAATAAAATACTAGCAAAGAGCTTATAGTAATATATCACAAAGATCATATTCTATGACTAGATGGGATGTATTCCAGGAATAGAGGGTTGTCTTAATATTAGAGAAATTATCAGCATAGTTGACTATATCAATAACAAAACAAACAAATATTACATTATATTAACATATGCAGGAATTAAAAAAAACTTTGGATAAAAAACAACATCCATTTCTATTAAAAACACTAGGAAGCATAGAAGTAAATGGAGGTTTCATTGAAATAATAAGATACACACATAGATACATACATATACATGCATGCATCTTATCTCTCTACCTACCTATCTGTCTATCTATTAATCAGCAGGCATTATCTGTAATGGGTATAAGTTAGAAAGATTCCAGTCAGATCAGAAGTGAAGCAAGGATGCCCATTATCACCACTAATGTTTTTGTTTGTTTATTTTGTGAGGCAACAGGGTGAAGTGACTTGCCTAGGGTAACACAACCAATAAGTGTCAAGTGTCTGAGACTAGATTGGAACTCAGGTCTTCCTGAATCCAGGGTCAATGCTCTATCCACTGTGCCATTTAGCTGCCTCCATCATCACTATTATTCAGTAGTCTTCTAGATATGCCAATTATATCAATAAGACAGGAAAAAGAAATTGAAAGAATTAAAATAGACATTGAGGAAACACAACTATCACTCTTTTCAGACAATATGATGATATACATCAAGAATCCTAGAGAATAAATGACAAAAACTAGTCAAAATAGTTAATAACTTCAGAAAAGATGTAAGATACAAAATAAACACACATAAATTATCAAAATATCTATATATTACCAACAAAGCCCAGAAGCAAGATATAGAAAAAAATTCCATTTAAAATAACTGCAGATAATATAAAATACTTGAAAGCCTACTTGCCAACACAAACCTATAAATTATGAACACAATTACAAAACACTTTTTAAACAAAGTCAGATTTAAACAATTGGAGAAATATTAATTGGTCATGGGTAGGCCAAGACAATATTATAAAAATGACAATTCCACCTAAATTAATTTACTCATTCAATGCCATGCCAATCAAATTACCATCAAAATATTTTACAGGGCTATAAAAAGTAATACCAAAATTTATCTGGAAAAACAAAAGATCAGGAATATCAATACAATTGAAAAAAAGAAAATGTGAAGTTGGTGGCTTAACAGTACCAAATCTCAAACTGTTTTAAGAAGTATTAATCACCAAAATAATTTGTTACTGGCTACAAAATAGACTGGTGGATTGAGGGAATAGATTAGGTACACAATAAACAATAGTAATTGACTATAGATACCTAGTCTTTGCCAAACCTACAGATCCAAGATTTGAGGGCAAAAACTAAATATTTAATGAAAATTTCTGGAAAAACAGGAAAATAATTTGGCAGAAACTAGGTGTAGACTTACATCACAAACTATATACAATGATAAGGTCAAAATGGGTACAAGATTTGGACATAAAGTGTTAAATTTAGGTGAGTGTGGAATATTCTACCTGTTAGATTTATTTATATATGAATGTTAGATATATTAATCACAAAACAAGAAACAGGATGGAAAGTGGATAATTTTGATTTGTTGTTGTTTACTTTTTTCAGTTGTGTCCAACTCTTCATGACCCCATTTGTGATTTTCTTAGGAAAGATACTGGAGTGCTTTGCCATTTCCTTCCTAGCTCATTTTACAAATAAAGAACTGAAGCAAACAGGGCTAAGTGATTTATCCAGGTTTATATAGCTAATACATGTCTGAAGCCAAATGTGAACTCAGATCTTCCTGACTCTAGGCCTGGCAAGGTAAGCACTGAATCACCTAACTGTATAATTATGATTACATCAAATTAAAAAGGTTTTGCACAAACAAAATCAATGCAAGATTCAAGATTAGAAGGAAAGCAAGAAATTGGGGAGGGGGAGATTACAGCATTTCTCTGATAAAGTCCTTACTTCTCAAATATATATAGAAATCAAATTTGGAAATATGCTCAAAGGTAGAATAGAACCAAGATGGTGGAGAGAAGCCAGGAAATTGCTTGAACTTTCCCAGTTTCCCTTGGAAACATTAAATCAAGCCTCTAAACAGATTCTGGAGTGACAAAACCCACAAAAAGACAGAGTTAAAAATTTTTCCAGCTTAAGATAACTTAGAAAGACTTCAAGAAAGTCTATCTCACTTGAAAAAAAGAACCAATGCCACCCAGTCCTGGTTCAGCAGGCCAGCAGCGAGGCCTCCAGTCCCAGCATAGATGACAAATTGTGAGCCCCAGAACCCTGGCACAACAAACACAGCAAGTCCAGACTACCCCAGTGTGGTGATGAAGTTAAAAGCACTCAAGGCCTTGGAACAGAAAGCCAGTGACCAGGCCCCTGGCCCCTAGTATGAGAAAGTTGGGACAGTATCCTCTGTGACCCAGAAGCAGAACACAAGTTTAAAAGTCATGAAATAGGCTGAAAAACGAGTAAGAAACAAGAGTCCTGATCATAGAATGCTACAATGGCAAGAAGGAAGACCAAAACACAAATTCAGAAGAGGACGATACCACACTGCCTAGCTTCAAATGGGAATAGGAACTGGTCTCAAGTCCAAAAAGTCCTCTTGGAAGAGCTCAAAAAAGATTTTAGAAATCAAGTAAAAGAGGTAGAAGAAAAACTAGGAAAAGAAATGAGAGTTATGCAGTAGAATTGTGAAAAATGAGTCAACAGCTTGGGAAAGGAAGAACAAAAAATGACTGAAGAAAATAACTCCTTAAAAAATAGAACTGGCCAAATGGAAAAAAAATCCACTGAAGAAAATAACTCCTTTAAAAGTAAATTCGGACAAATGGAAAAGGAGGTACAAAAGCTAACTGAAGAAATTAATTCCTTAAAAATTAGAATTGATCAAGTGGAAGCTAATAACTCCATGAGACATCAAGAATCAGCCAAAAAAAATCAGAAGAATTAATAAAATAGAAGGAAATATAAAATACTTCACTTGAAAAACAACAGACCTGGAAAATAGATTCAGGAAAGATAATTTGAGAATTATTGGATTACCAGAAGGCCACGATAAAAAAAGCCCAGATAACATCTTTCAAGAAATTGCCAAAGAAAACTGCCATGATATTCTAGAACCAGAGTCTAAAATATTCATTGAAGGAATCCACTAATCATCTCCTGAAAGAAATCCCAAAATGAAAACTCCAAAGAATATTATAGTCAAATTCCAGAATTATCAGGTCAAGGAAATAATACTACAAGCATCCAGAAAGAAATAATTCAATATCAAAAAGCCACAGTCATGATTACACAGTATTTAGCAGCTCCTACATTAAAGGATCAGAGGATTTGGAATATAATATTCTGGAAGGCAAAGGAGCTTGGATTACAACCAAAAATCAACTACCAAGCAAAATTGAGCACAATCTTTCTGGGGAAAAGATGGATATTTAATGAAATAGGGGACTTTCAAACTTTCCTGAAGAAAAGACCAGAACCAAACAGAAAATTTGGTCTTCAAATACAAGACTCAAGAGAAGCATAAAAAGGTAAACAGGAAAAAAAATGTTACTCAATAAGAATAAATTGTTTACATCCCTAAATGGGAAGATGATACTTGTAACTCTTGAGAACTGTATCACTATTAGGGCAGTTAGAAGGAGCATACATATATGATGGGTGTGAGTGTAAGTTGGCTTTCATGTGATGATATAAAAAAATAAGGGGCAAATAAAAAGAGATTGTCCTGGGAAAAATGGAAAGAGGGGGACGGAATAGGGTAAATCACATCACATGAAGAGGCACAGAAGATATATTACAGTGGAAGGAAAGAAGGGAGGGGTGAATCTTACACTCATCAGAGTTGGCTCAAAGAGGTGATAATATACACACTCAGTTGGATATAGAAATTTATCTTACTCTATAGTGATATAGGAGGGGAAAGGGGAAAGAAAAAAGAAATGGGGTGGAGCTGATAGAAGGAAGGGCAGAAGTAGGAAGGGAAAGGGGAAAGTAAAGGGGGAGTGATAGAAGGGAGAGCAGATTGAGGGAGGTGGTGGTCAGAAGCAAAACATAGGTGAGGAAAGACAGGGTGAAAGGAGAGAAAAAAGTATAAATGGGGGGGGAGGATAGAATGGAGGGAAATATACAATTAGTAGTCATAAGTCTTAATGTGAATGAGATTGACTCTCCCATAAAATGGAAGCAGACACAAGAATGGATTAAATACCATCATTCTACAATATGTTGTTTACAAGAAACACATTTGAAGAAGAGAGATATACACAGAGTAAAGGGGAAAAGCTGCAGAAAAGTATATTACACTTCAGCTGAAGTTTAAAAAAAAGCAGGAATAGCAATTCTAATCTCAGATAAAAGCAACTGCAAAAATAAATCTAATGAAAACATATAAGGAAGGAAACTACATTTTGCTAAAATGTACCACAGACAATGAAGTAATATCAATACTAAACATATATGCACCAAGTGGTATAGCATCCATATTCTTAGAGAAGTTGTGAATTACAGGAAGAAATAAACAGCAAAACTATACTAGTGGGGACCTCAACCTCCACCTAATAGGAATAGATAAATTTAATCACCAAATAAACAAGAAAGAAGTTAAGAATTTTAGACAAGTTAGATATGCTAGACCTTTGGAGAAAAGTGAATGTGAATAGAATCTTGGTGATACATGACACACACAAAAATTGACTATGTATTAAGGGAAAAATTCCTCACAATCCAAAGCAGAAAGGCAGAAATATTAAATGCATCCTTTTTAGACCATGATGCTATAAAAATTACATGTAATAAAGGGCCATAGAAAAATAGCCTAAAAGCTAATTGGAAACAAAATAATCTAATCATAAAGAATGAGTCAGTCAAACAAGAAACCATAGAAACAATTGATAATTTCATCAAAAATGACGACAGAAATGAGACAATATACTAAAACTTATGGGATGCAGCCAAAGCAACTCTTATGAGAAATTTTATATCCCAAAATACTTACATGAATAAAATATAGAAAGAGGAGATGAATGAATTAAGCATGCAACTAAAAAGCTAGAAAAAAAATTTTAAATCTCCAATTAAATACCAAATTAGAAATTCTGACAATCAAAGGAGAAATTAATACAACTGAAAGTAAGAAAACTATTGAACTAATAAATAAAACTAAGAGCTGGTTTTAGGGGGGAAAATAATAAAATAGCCATACCTTTGTTAATTTGATATTAAAAAAGAAAGAAGAAAACCAAATTATCAGTATCAAAAACAAAAAGTGTGACAGTGTCACCAATGACAAGGAAATTAAAACAATAGTTAGGAGCTATTTTACCCAACCACATGCCAATAAATTTTGACAATCTTAGTGAAATGGATGAATATTACAAAAATATAAATTGCCCAGATTAACAGAAGAGGAAATAAAATACTTAAATAACCCCATTTCAGAAAAAGAATTTGATTAAGCCATCAATGAACTCTTTAAGAAAAAAACCTCCCGGGCCAGATGGATTTAAAGTGAATTAGATCAAACATTTAAAGAACAATTAATTCCAATACTATATAAGCTATCTGGAAAAATAGGCTAAGAAGGAGTCCTATCAAATTCCCTTTATTACACAAAAATGGTGCTGATACCTAAACCAGGAAGAGCCAAAACAGGTAAAGAAAGCCATAGACCAATTTCCTTAATGAAGATTGATTCAAAAAATTTAAATAAGATATTAGCAAAGAGATTACAAAAACATTTATCGTGAGGGTGATACCAGGTGGGATTTATACCAGGAATGCAGGTCTGGTTCAGCATTAGGAAAACTATCAGTATGAGAGACCATACCAGTAACAAAACTAACAGAAATCACATAATTATCTTAATAGATGCAGAAAAAGCCTTCGACAAAATACAGCATCCATTTCTCTTAAAAGCACTAGAGAGCATAGGAATAAATGGGATTTTCCTTAAAACGATAAATAGGATCTATCTAAAAGCATCAGTAAGCATTATATGTAATAGGCACAAGATAGAAGCATTCCCCATAGTATCAGGGGTGAAACAAGGATGCCCTTTATTCAATATCATAGTAGAAATGTTAGCTTCAGTAATAAGAGAACAAAAAGAAATCAAAGCAATTAGACTAGGCACTGAAGAAACAAAACTATTACTTTTCAGATGATGTGATGGTATACTTAAAGAATCTTAGAGAATCAACTAAAAAACTACTTAAAACAACTAACAATTTTTGCAGGATATAAAATAAAGCAAACAAATCATCAAGTTATCAATATATTTCTAACATAGCCCAGCAACAAGAGACATAAAGAGAAATTCCATTTTAAGTAACCTTAGACAACATAAAATATTTGGGAGTCTGCCTGCCAAGACAAACCCAGGAACTATATGGACACAATTACAGATCTAAACAATTGGGAGAATATCAAATGCTTTTGAATAGATGGGGTCAATAAAATAAAAATGATAATTCTACCTAATTAACTTACTTATTGCCATACCAATCAAACTACCAAAATATTATATAGAGCTAGAAAAAAATTAATCTGGAAGAAAAAAAGATCAAAAATATAAAAGGAATTAATAAAAAAAACTGCAAAGGAAGTTGACCTAACTGTACCAGATATAAAATTATATTATAAATCAGCAATTATCAAAATTATTTGGTTATGGCTAAGAAATACAGTGGTAAATCAGTGGAACAGGGTCGGCACACAAGACATAGTAATAAATTACTATAGTACTACTGTCTGATAAACCCAAAGACTCCAGCTTCTGGGATAAGTACTCACTACTTAACAAAAATTTCTGGCAAAACTTGAAAAAAAGTATGGCAGAAACTAGGCATAGGCCAATATCTCATGCCCAATACCAAGATAGTTTAGACATAAAGGGTGATACCATAATCAAATTAGGAGGGCAAGGAATAGTTTACCTGTAAGATCTATGGAAAAGGGAAGACATTATGACCAAACAAGAAATAGAGACCATTATGAAATGCAAAATGGATAATTTTGATTATATTAAATTGAAAAGGGTTTACACAAACAAAGGCAATGCAACCAAGACTAGAAGGAAACCAGAAAGCTGGGAAATATTTTTTACAGCTAATGTTTCTGATAAAGGCCTCATTTTAAAATATATAGAGAACTGAGTCAAATCTATATGAATACAAGTAATTCACAATTGGTAAATGGTCAAAGGATATGAACAGACAGTTTTCAGATGAAGCAATTAACATTTCTAAAGTCATATGGAAAAATGCTCTAAATCATTATTGATTAGAGAAATGCAAATTAAAAAAGCTCTGAAGTACTACCTCACACCTATCAGATTGACTAATATGGCAGAAAAGGAAAATGATAAGTTTTGGAGAATATGTGGGAAAATTGGGACACCAATGCACTGTTGGTGGAGTTGTGAACTGATCCAACCATTCTGAAGAGCAATTTGGAACTATGCCCAAAGGGCTATAAAACTGCATACTCTTTGATCCAGCAATATCACTACTACTAGGTCTATATCCCAAAGAGATGATAAAAATAGGACCTACATGTACAAAAACATTTATAGTAGCTCTTTTTGTCATAGAAAAGAATTGGAAATTGAGGGAATGCCCATCAATTTGGGAATGCCTGAACAAGTTGTGGTATAAAATTTTAATGGAATGATACTGTTCTTTATGAAATGATGAGCAGGTAAATTTCAGAAAAACCTGGAAAGACTTACATGACCTGATGCTGAGTTAAGTGAGCAGAAGCAAGACACCATTACACAAAGTAACAACAACATTGTGTGATGATCAATATGATAGACTTAGCTCTTCTCAGCAATATAATGATCCAAGGTAACTACAAAAGACTCTTGATGGAAAATGCTAACCATATCCAGATAAAGAACTATGGAGTATGAATGCAATGTGAAGCATATTATTTTCATTTTCCGTTTGTTTTTTTTCTCCCAGTGTTTTTCCTTTTTATTCTGATTCTTCTTTCACATGACTAATGTGGAAATGTGTTTAACATAATTGTACATGTATAACCTATAAAACATTGCTTTTGTCTTGAGGAATGGGAGGGAAAGAAGGGAAGGAGAAAATTTGGAACTCAAAATCTCACAAAAATGAATGGTGAAATCTATCTTTACATATTACATGGGGAAAAAAAACAAAATACTATTAAGGAAAAAAAAGATATGCTCAAAAGGATATAAAACCATGCATAATCTTTGTCCCAGCAATACCAAGTCTGTATCCCAAAGAGATCAAAGAAAAACTAGAAAAGGACCTATATGTACAAAACTATTTATGGCAGCTATTTTTGTGGTGGCTAGCAATTGGAAACTGGGTGGGTGCTCATCAATTTGGGAATGTCTAAACAAGTTTTGGTATATAACTATAGTGGAATAGTATTTTGCTACTAGAAATGATAAGCAAGATACTTTCAGAAGGAAAAAAACTGGAAAGATTTACATGAAAGTGAGAAAAACAAGGAAAACATTCACACAGTGATAGCAATACTGTATGACGATTTATTGTGAATGACTTGGCTATTTTCTGCAATACAATGATCTAAGACAATTCCAAAAGACTTAAAATGATAAATGCTATCTATTTTCAGAAAAAAATTAGCATATGAATATAAATTGAAGTATATTTTTTTTAACTTTTCATTGGTATTTGTATTTTTGGGTCTGCATTTTCTTTTGCAACATTGCTAACATGGAAATGTTTAGCATGACCACACAAGTATAATCTACATCAATTTGCTTGCCTTTTTAAGTAAGGGGAATTGAGCAAGTGGAAAATAATGACTTTATGAGACATCAAGAAACAATAAAATAAAATCAAAAGAATGAAAAATAGAAGAAAATGTCAAATATCTCATAGAAAAACAACTGACCTTGAAAATAGATCAAGGAGAGATAATTTAAGAATTATTGGACTACCTGAAAGCTATGATAAAAAAAAAAGCTTGGGTGCCATCTTTCAAGAAATTATCAAGGAAAACTGCCCTGATATTTTAGAATCAGAGATTAAAATAGGAATTGAAACAATATACCAATCCGCTCCTGAAAGAGACCCAACAATGAAAACTCCCAGGAATATTATAGCCAAATTCAAGAGCTCTCAGATCAAGGAGAACAAGTAAGGAGCCAAAAAGAAACAATTCAAATATCTTGGAGCCTTAGTCCAGATAACATAAAATTTAGCAGTTTCTATGTTAAAGGATTGCAGGACTTGAAATATGATATTTTGGAGGTCAAAAGAGCTGGATTACAACCAAGAACCACCTACCCAGCAAAACTTAGTATAATCCTTCAAGGGAAAAATGGATTTTTAATGAAATAGAGGATTTTCAAACATTCTAGATGAAAAAACAAGAGCTGAATAGAAAATTTGACTTTCAAATACAAGACTCAAGAGAAGCTTAAAAACATAAACAGGAAAGAATGAGGGATTCAGTAAGGTTAAACTGTTTACATTCCTACATGGGAAAATAATACTTGTAACTCCTAAAAACTTTCTCATTATTAGGGCAGTTAGAAAGAGTATAGAAAGACAGACAGCGCAGGTATGTGTTGAATATGATGGGATGATTATCAAAGAAAAAAATTAAGAGGTAAGGAGGAATACACTGGTAGAAGAGGAAAGGGAGAGGCAGAATGGGATAAATTATCTGACATAAAAGAGATACAAAAGGCATTTTACAGTGGGGGCAAATGTGGTGCAGAAAGGGCATGAAATGTACTCTCATCAGAATTGGCTCAAAGAGGGAATAACATATGTACTCAGTTGGGTTTTACCAAACAGAAAATTAGGAGGGAAAGGGAATAATAGAAGGAGGGCGGGGTGCTAATGGAAGCAAGGGCAGATTGGGGGAGGTAAAAGTCAGAAGCAAAACACTTTTAAGAATGGACAGGGTGAAAGGAGGGAAAAAGAGAGAGACAGAGAGACAGAGAGGTAAACAGGGGGAAATATATGAAAAAAAATGTTTAGAGACAGTTTCTGTGATAAAAGATCTCATTTTTCAAATGAGTCAAATTTATAGAAATGAGAGCCATTCCTCAATTAATAAATGGTCAAAGGATATGAACAGGCAGTTTTCAGATGTAATAATCAAAGCTACCTATAGTCATATGAAAAAAATTGTTATAAATTACTATTGATTAGAGAAATGAAAATTAAAACAAGTCTGAGCTACTATCCCACACCTATCAGATTGACTAATATGACAGAAAAGTAAATGATAAATGTTGGAGGCCTTGTGGGAAAATTAAGACACTAATACATTGTTGGTGAAGTCAAATACTGATTCATGTGTTCTGTAGAGCAATTTGGAACTATGCCCAAAGGACTATAAAATGATGCACACCCTTTGACCAAGCTACAGACCACTACTAGGTCTGTATCCCAAAGAGGAAAAAAATAAAAAGGAAAAGGACCTCAATGTACAAAAAAAAAACATTTATAGCAGTTCTTTCAGGGGTGGCAAAGAATTGGAAATTGAAGGGATGTTCATAAACTGAGGAATGACTGAATAAACTATTTGTTTGATTATAACAGAATACTATGGTGCTATAAGACATGACAAGCAGGATGCTCTCAGAAAAACCTGGAAAAACTTACAGGAATTGATGCAAAGAGAAATAGAGCTAGGAGAACATTGTATACAGCCATATTGCATGATGATCCACTGTGAATGACAGCTATTCTCAGCAATACAATTTCTGAGCAATACAATATCATGAAAATGCTATAAACCTCCAGGAAAAGAACTGATAGAGCCTGAATGCAGATTAAAGCACACTTTTTCTTTACTTTCTTTTCTTTTTTTGTCTTTATTTTCTTTTGTGACATGGCCAAAATGTAAATACAGTTTGCATGACTGCATATGTATAATTTATGCCAAATTGCTTACCTTCTCCATGATTCTGTATGAGGGGGAGAGAGGAGGGAGGGAGGGAAAAATTTGGAACTCAAAATTTGAAAAAAAAAGAATATTAAAATTATTTTACATGTAATTGAAGACAAAGTAAAATATTAAATTAAAAAATAAAGAAGAGAGGGATTCTATGAGGTGAAGGAGAGGAGGAAGAGCATTCCAAGCATAGAAGATGAACATGTTAAGGTATATTGTTAACATAGAAATATGTCTTTTAGAAGGGACAATACACTATGATCTTATTAATCATTATGCCAATGTAAAGGAAGCAGGAGACTGATTGCTTTACCTGAGGGGAACTGAACGAATGATGTTTTTTCTCTATTATAAAGTGAGTGATAGGGAGAGTAATGGATAATAAGGATGGAATGTTAGGCCACATAGTGAAAGACATTAAAAACTAAAAGGAAGAGTTGTTTTTTAAGACAGTTAGGGAACATTCAAGTTTATAGTTTGGTAGCTTGGTCATGCAGTGGATAGAGTGCCAGACTAAGAATCAGGAAAACTCATCTTCATGAGTTCAAATCTGACCTCAGACACTCATTAGCTCTGTGACCTGGGCAAATCACTTAACCCTCTTTGCCTCAGTTCCTCATTTGTAAAATAAACTGGAGAAGGAAATGGCAAATCATGCCAGTATTCATGCAAAAAAATGGAGTTGTGAAGAGTCAGATATGACTGGAACAACTGAATGACAACAAAAATTTATTGTTTAGGAGAATGGAAGTCAGATTTGTGCTTAAGAAAAATCACTTTGACAGCATTTTGGAGAATGACTTGACATTGAGAGAGTTATTTTAAGGCCAGGACACCAATTAGGAGGATTTTTTTTAAGCAATAACCTAGTTGAGAGGTAATGAGAGATTGAACCAAGTCTGTGCCAACTTGAGTAGAGAGGAGTAGGAGACATATTGTGAAAGTAGAAATGGCAAAATGCAGCAATTGATTGGATATGTGGGATGAATGAGAGTGAGGAGTCAACAATAATAGTGAGGTTAAGTCATGGATTAGGGAATTTTAGGTTGCGTCCTTTCATCTCAATAAAAATAAAGAGGAAATAAATATATCCATTAAACCAGTTAATGCATTGAGTTAGTATGAGTGTCAAATTACTTGGCACAAGATTAGAGTTCACTGTTATTAAGTAAAATTGAAGAGCCTTGCACACAGTGGGAATGATGAGCATTGAATTAAATTGGAAAGAAAAACTACGGGATAAATAAAATGATCTAAATAGGCATGACTGTAAATTTGGTACAAATTATTGAGAGGATAGCAGATGAAGAATATATGATGATATTCAATAGTAGATCCTTAGAATTTTTTAAAAAGAGGAATCATTGTAAACTCTGAATTGAATATCATTCAGCAATATAGGTTTTAAGATGCACTTCAGTGCATCTGTGACCTCATCAAGATGGACATGATGTAATGGAAAGTGTTGACTTTGGAGAATGTTTGGGTTGAAATCCTGACCCTGTGTGGGGAAAATATTTAATTATTTATTAGTATTCTTTAAAGCTAGTATTGTGTGACTGGAAAACTGTCTAACCCAAAGCTCCCAGTAGGGGGCAGCCTGATCTCAGAGATGCTCCAGAGAAGGTAGATGGCTGCAGGATATTCTTAGATCCCACGCAGGTCTTGTTTTGGGTCTACCCCAAAGTTCCCCAAATTTTAATGTTTATACTTACCTTCTGTTATACATCTCAAATTGCCAAAATGTCTAAGTGAGGCAAACCAAGTAAATGTCCTTATGACCCTGTTTGAACTCTACATAATATGACCTCTAAAAGATGGGGCCACATCTTTTTTTTTTTTTTTTTGCTGTTCTCATCCTTTGCCAAATGGCTTAATCAAATTCTTTTGAAAATTATTTCAGGTTTTGGAGTTCATTCTCTCCCATAACTACCAAAATTTGTCACCTTATATCTATGTGATCTTGCACAAATAATTTAAGCACTTTGGGCCTCATATTTCTTATTTAGAAAGTAAGGTTGCAAAACTAGATGATCTTTAAAATCACTTCTAAGTTCAAATCTTTGATCCTTTGGATAGTCTCTATGATGGTGCAGATAGCAATATATTCATGTTTTTTCATCCCCATGTGATAACCGTAACAGTCTATTAGTTTAGAGGTAGTTTGTTTATTTAAATTTCTAAATTGTATATATATACATACATAAACATATATGCATATAAATATGCATATATGTAAATTTTCACATACATGCACATGTGTTTATATTGATATGTATATATATGTGAGAGAGAGAGAGAGAAAAAAGAGAGAGAGAGAGAGAAAGCAATGGAATCAGATGGCTTGGATTTGAATGTTGGCTGTGCCATTTACTCCCTGGGTGACTTTACATAAACCACTTAATGTTTCCAGACCTTATCTATAAAATAAACATCACATTTAAGTTAGCCCCTTTCAGTTCTAAATCTAAAATTGACAATTTTGTCCATGCCCTTCTATACGTCTCTTCCACAGATGACAGGTTTATTAGGCTGGAGGTCTTCCACTAGATTTTTCTTTAACAATGTTGAGTACCAACATAGCATCCTTCCCTCCCCCTACATAATTAGCCTACCTACTTTTTCTTTTCATGTGTTTCCTACACTTTATTCTTTTTCTTTACATTTTCTCACATATACAAGCATCACTTGTTATAGGCTATTTACACATGCCAGATTATCATCATCGCTCTTTGGGTCATAATAATGATGCTTCAGTTATCAAATTGAAATTGAAAAGAAGGCAAAACCCAAATAAGAATTGGATCATATGGCATGAACTTTAAAAAAAAAAAAAACAAAGAAAATGCCTAATGAGACCCTAAAGCAAGCCTGCTGTGCTATACAGGAGTTGGGGGTGGGGGTGTTAATTATAGTGAGTCATAAAAAGCTACTTGTATGGTAGGACTTGAGTGGTGGTAAAAAGGTTCTCTTCACCATTAATATTTTCTCTATTGCTTGCCATGGAATTTAAAATTCATTCTTGGTATCAGAACCAGTTGGGTTAAGACTTTGTGTTACCAGGTAAATATATTTCTTGGGAGAGATAACACATTCGACTCATTAACTATTATGTCATTAGCATAGATTATTTCATCAGATTAACTCTATGTCCCCTATCAAAGAAGAGAAGGAATGAAAGAATTCTATACATGATAAATGTTAGTGAGGTAGGTTCTTATGGTAAGGAAAAAGTTAGTGAATGTCTAAGATTAGTGGCTGAACAAAGTTAGGTGGGAAACCACAGAGAAGGCCTCTTTGCAAGCAAAGGAAAGCACAAGGTTGCTGGATTGCAGAGAGGAAGTTCTTCAAAAGTTGTAATAAAACTCAAAATAGAAGTAGAGAACACCTAAAATAAATGTAGTAGTTTCATTTTTAGAGACCAGCCTGGTGATAGTTTTAGAATGGTCATTCAAGACTACTGTTTGCAACAAACATTTGCTAAGTTTCTACTATGTGCAAGACCCTGGTCTATGATTTCTGATGAACTAAACTCTCATTCACTTTTTTCAGCCATTCCCCTTTCTAAAATCACTCCCGTTTGTCCTGATCATTAATGGACATACTGTTGGCTCCTGTTAAAACATAAATACATTTCCTTAAGTCTGAAACAGAATGCCTTAATGTCAAAATGGAATTGAAAGATTATCAGAAAAGTGGTCAAACAGTAAAGCAAACAGGGAGTATCAGTCTGCTGTAAATTTATTTTTTCATTTGGACATATACTTACAAATTTTGTCAGCAGTCAAAGCTCAGTGCCTTTCTCCTATTCTGATTACCGCAAAATGACTATCATTGAGGGAAATGCTTAATGGAGATTTTATTTACATTGTTAACAAAAATAATTTTGAAATACCAAAAATACCAGATAATAGCAATTGAATCAAAGAGCTTCCCCCTCCCATTCCTTAGGGTATGTACACATCTTTCAATTAATATGAATATATTTAAATCATGATTGCTCAAATGAGGCATCATGATATAGAGAAGAGAGTTCAAGACTGGGATTCAGGAGACTACTACCAGGAGTCCTTCTACCAGTCAGGCTTCTAACTAGCTGTGAGATCTTGGGAAAATAATTTTATCTCTCTGGGTCTCAGCTTCCTCACTTAGAAAATGAAAGTTTGGAGTAGATGATCTCTAAGGTACATTCTAACTAATGTAGTCTATAATCTCCATTTCTATTATTTTCAGGGAATAAGTTATTTCCTATGAATCTTTTAGCAGCATTAACATAAAATACTTAGCTGAGATCTACCCTTTGCATCTACAAAGGTACACGCCACACTTTGTCCCCAAATATGAAAGAGGATCCCAGACACTAATATTCCTGTAAACAATTCTATCTAGTAAAGTGAAGAATGACTTTTCTGAGCTACCACTCTCAAACTCTACCTTGACATTTAAAAGGGAAATGGAAAAGAAAAACTGGTTCTGGATGGCATACTAATGGCTGGATCCCAACTTTTAACCTATGTGTGTAAACACTAAGCATGATGCCTTTGAGGGGTGGGCATTATCTGAGCTACCTAAATGTAGGGACAAACTGCTTATGTGATTTTGCTTTTCCTCAACCCATCTTATACAAGCAGCATGAATTTACACGAACATGGTCAGACAAATCCCCATGGTCTCAGAAAACTGGTTCATTATATACTTTTTGTTAATAATCACCCCTATGTAGAAAAATGAGGGGAAAAATCCAAAGAACATGTATTTATGAGTGAAACATTGGTTTAGGGTGATACAAAAGCAAAGTGCTTGCCCTCCATGATTTATCATCTAGTTGGGAAGCCATGACAAAATCACTCCTATTGAAGAAGTATACAAAACAGTATATAAGCAGTACAAAATTGTACACTAACTTGTTAAGTTAGTGGTTCAAGAGGTGCTAATTCCCACATAAAAACCATCACTAGTCAAAAAGTCCCACTGTCCTTGATTCTAATTCTTTATCCACCCTTTTAGCAATAGATGAGAAATCACAAAATACATTCTCATTTGCTTTCTTTTTCTTGTCTGTTGGAGAATATATCTGTAAACACTTCATTCCTGAATTTAAAAACTAATCCTGATAATATCATTGCAGTGACTATGAAGTTGGCTTTGAACTATTTATAGAATGAGTTACTGTCATTATCAGCAAAATGCTTTGGCATCCTGGGCTTGGATATCTTGCTTTGAACATGCTAGTGGATTCTTTTTATTTTATTTTTTTTAAGTAATTCAATCGCTCTAATCAGTGTTATTCAGGGAGATTCTTGTAAACTTCAAAATAGCATCAATTTCTCAGTTGGATCATTAATTTGGCTTACAGACCTCAAAAACCTACATAGTGTCAAATAATAACATCTGTCTTATTATATTAGAAAATGTAACTCCATTCCATTCACACTAATTGGTGTTTTTTCTCATGTTAGGAGACTGCAGGGTTTTGCTATTTATTAATTTCAACTTTTTTATAAATTAGGAAATGGCCATTATATTGTAACTAATGCACAATAAGATTTTTTTTTAAAAAATGAGACAGATATCATCTAATTTTATAATTTGACTGTTTTAAATTAAAAATGAAAAAGGAAAGGAAGGAATTTCAGGGAACTAATTGTTTTTCTCTGGATAATTATCTTGGTTTGAATAATTTCAATATTTTATTAATTGAAGACTTAAAATCACAGAACCAAAAACTACTACAGTTGGAAAGAACCTACGAGGTCATCAAATATAACCCATGCCTGAAGCAGAAATCTCTTTCCAATATCACTGACAAGTGGTCATCTGTCCTCCCCTCAGAAATCATTAATGGCAGGGAACTCATTGTGCCCTAAGGTAACCCACTCCTTCTTCCTCTGAAGTATTTATTAGTTTCATTATCTTCTCCCCATTACTATTATTAAGCTTTAGGATGTGTCCCAATTAACCCATTCCTGACCTGCATCTTCTCTTTTTAAAACTATTCTAAGTTCAAAAGAAAGATCATTTATCTCAACCATGTTATTGGCCTCTTAGAAAACATTTAGCAGCTCATTTCCAGCATGAAATGGAAATTGTATACAATGAAACTTTGAAACCCATGATATGTTGCTTTTTGCAGCATGTACAATACACTTCCAATACCTAACCTCCAAACCAGACTGGCAAACTTGTTGTTTCCTATAGGTATAAATATAGCTAGCATGTTTATATGGATTTATGATTTGCAAACCGTCTTACATATTATTTCATTTGATGAATAAAACAACCCTGTGACATTGGTGCTATTATTATCCTCATTTTGCAAATTAAAAAACTGAGATTTAGAGACAGTGAACAACTTGTGCATGGTACAAAGCTAGTAAATTTAAGAGGCAGGATTCAAACTCAGGTTTTTTTTTAAATTCCAAGACCAACTATCCACTATGCCATCTACCTGCCTCCTGCTCAGACTCTTCCAAACCTTAAAAATCACCTTAAGACATAGTTCCTTCTCCTTTGCATCCATCTCTACAAAATCAAGTTTCTTTCCTCAACTCAAACCTAATTGATTTTTTTAAGAACAAACCCCAAAAT
Organism: Vombatus ursinus; assembly: GCF_900497805.2. NCBI lineage: Eukaryota > Metazoa > Chordata > Mammalia > Diprotodontia > Vombatidae > Vombatus > Vombatus ursinus. The sequence continues at coordinate 5,393,570 of NW_020954557.1, forward strand.
CTGAAATAGTTTTAGCAAGAAATTTATTGGGTTATTTGGTAGAGGAAAGCAAGCAGAAAAGCAGGTGCACTTGCTTCTCATCTATGGAAGCTATGGAAGGCTTACATTATATAGCATTTAGATAAGAGTACCTACACATACATTATATAGAATTTAGATAGGGGTACCTACACACAAACCACACACATGCAGTTAAGTAATTTTGCCAAGAGAACACTTGAAAGCATGGTAGATCAAATGGATGTAAATAAATGTAAACATTCAATAAATTTTGAGCAAAGTCAAAACACAAAGGAAACTCAAAACATAAGCTTAGGTGGATCCAAAACAGAACCTGGGTGAGGACATTTAAAATAACAATATTTAATCCCAAGATCTTGGGCAACTAAAAGTTCCTTGTAACCATCTCTAGCATTTCTGGAGGGTTGCTGAAGTCAGGATAACATTTTGGATTCAAACAATCTCTTGTACTATAAAGTTAAATTTAATCAGCATGATAATAAATAATAAATAATAATCAACACCTGAATCCAATAGGCCTCCAGAAACTTTAAGCTCTAAAAGTTCTCTTACATAACAAAACACTTAGAGATTGAAAGGATCTTTAAAATCATCTAAGTCAGTCCTTCCATTTTACATACAAGTAGTCTAAAGTCCGAAGGACTTTACTCCCTCCAATTACTTAGATATTCAGTAACTTATGATTCTACTGCATGAAATGTGATTTCAAGTCCCTAACACAATCTTAATCATATGGCAGACACTCAGAGGTTTTTTGTTTTTTTTTTTTGATTGATTGAGAGTTCATAGAATCAAGAAGCTAATTAACATCAGGAAGTAACTTGATGTTTCATTATATCATCTGTATAAAAATGCTTTTGGGTTGTTAAAGGAACATGTAAAGTATCTCCATTTAATGTATGGAATGTCATACTAAAGGTTCACAGATTTATGTTTTTTAGTAATAATAAAACCAATTATAAACTAGATGTTAGTAATTGATTTAGTTCTGACTGCCAGTTCTGAGGACTAAGAAATGTCTATGGGTCTTATTCCCAAGTCAAAGGAAAAAAAAAAAACAGGGAAATTGAATAAGATAAGAAGAAGTGAAATTTGGTGAATAGTAATGTGTCAATGATTATGTTTCCATAACCTAAACTCAAGTTTCAACTATCAAAACATACTATTGAGATACAGCACTTTAAATCAAGTGACATTCTGATTATACATTGGAATTGGGAAGAGGAAAACGTGAGGGAAGGATAAAGGATCTCACCCATTGTTGAAAGGTTTTTTTTTTTTTTAATATACAGAATAGTCGTGAAAGAAGAGTATACTAGCTTCAAAATTCTAGAAATCTAAGTAAAAAACCTTACATTCCAAAAAGTGTACTAGCCCTCTGATAAGGCATAAAAAGGCTGTAAACATTCTAGAAGTTATATTTCTTCCCAGTCTTTGAAGAGAAGTTAATACGCATAGTCATTGCCCTACAAGTGGAGAGGATTTATCTAGGGAAAGGTGAGAAGATAGGAGGAGACAGAGGTAGTGAGGTCACTTGCAAGAGCAGTAGAACTGCCTCATCTGTGGCAGAGACATGTGCAATTTCCTTCCTCAAACCAAAGCTTCTAACTGATACCAAAAAGATGAAGAGAGGTGAAAGGTGAGAAGACAAGTAGGATATTATATGGACTTTGTTTTTTTGTTTTGTTTTGAAATCTCAGGTGGCTGAAACTCTGAGGGAAAAAAGAAACAAACCTCTTCTTAGGCCCTCCTTTACAAGGGATGCAGTGTAGACTTCTTCATAATCATTTATTTTATTCTGTTAAAAACTATTTTTAAAAAATTTATATAACTTTATTATATATTTAAAAAAGAATAGCAAGCTGTATATAATACATTTGCAGTTTCATGTGCAAGCATCTTTTTATTGTATTATGTTAAGGAAATACTTGTTTTACTCCATAAATTAAAAATAAAAGAAATAAAATTTAAAAAAACTGATTTAAATTTATTAGTAATATGAATCTGTGATTGACCTTGAATTTCTATTTCTTTTTTCCCCATTATTGGGACATGAGGGCCTGGAAAAGCTTTGAAAACCCTTAAAAGAAAGTGGCCTTTCTTAGCAAAGGAAGGGTATGTTCTTTCCAGACCATTGTTTAAGAATTTTTCTCTTATTGGGAGTAAATTCAGGAGACTTTCATATGTGTTACACTTCTTTTTTTAGAAATCTTCCTTATAGGATATGAGCTTAATTTAATGATCTCTAGGGTTACAAAAGAAAAGAAAATTGCCATGAGGCAAAGCAGCAGTGGGAAAGAGAAAACACACAAAAATAAATCAACAAAATGTATTAAGCAACCAAAACATACTTAGCCAAGCATAAACAAAGTTGAAGAAGAAAAATAAATTAAAAATTAAAATAAAGAAAATTAAAACGGGAAACAATTCTTGTCCTCAAAGAGATTACAATCTATTATTGAAAAATAATTCAATCATATCAATTTATAGAAGAAATCAGTGAGTAATAAGTTCCTTCAGGGCACAGATGATTTTGTTTCTATCTATCTTTCTATCCTCATCACCTTCTACAGTGCCTAACACATATCAAAAGCTTAAAAAAATTGTCATGGAATTGAAATTGATTCTATTATTGAATAAAACTTCTGATCCATAGATGTCACATTTAAGGGGACACAATTTTCTCTCAGGGCTGAAGTCCATCTATTAGCATCCAGAGAAATAACTGTTTTACTCTTCAAGATGAAAATGAATTTCAATTCCCCAACAAAGTTACTCTGTTTAAAATAACATGAATATCAGCATGAATATATATATATATGTGTGTGTGTATGTATGTATGTATGTATATAGGTATGCAAGTTTATATATGTATGTATATATACATACACACATATATATATATATAATGAGATGAGAAAACTGTGGGAACTAATGCAATTAATGTCTAAATGCAGAGAATAATTATTACTAGAATATATGCCATGATATTTGATGCCCAAAACAGTGTTCCCTAACATTCCAAATAATAGTTACATCTAACATAATCATAAAGGACTTAAGTAAACTTTTACTTTCAGGCATTTCAGAGTGTAAGTGAAAGATTGGGAGAACAGAAGTTCAAAATTTATGTTCCCAATAATGAGATAAATTGTCTTTTTTTTGAGTGGGTAGAATTCTTAGGGACAGGAACCTCTCACCTAAACTGCACACAAAGTTTCACTTTGATGTTAAACAATGAAACAAAGATGCATTTAGTCAGAAAAGAAAATAACTCATCCAAGAAGATACCTTAATTAATAAAGATTAAAGTTGGGATTTCACAGTATATGGAGAATGATGGTGTTTGTTCCCACAAGGACAAAGCTTTCCTTTGGAATATGTGATCCTTCATTTAAAAAAAAAATCATGTTGAATCAGAATATGATGAAAGGCCATTATGTGCTAATCCAAGTCAATACTTCAGACAGGTGTAGGATGAGTACACACAAAATTGACTCATACATTTGCAAAAGAGAGTGGTTTAGTTCTGATGCTCTCATCAGACTGATAATGTCCCTCTTGAAGAATATGATTATAAAAGCCTCAATCAAGTCTACTTGTAGACTAGTAGGCTGAGATGTAGGGCTCTAATTGACCAATTTTTATATCATACTTTCCAATTTGACAATAAAAATGTTTTCCAAGATTATCACATGAGAAGCCAAGAAGGACTATGGGGAAAACAAAAAGAGAGAAGGGAGGGAAAACACACCAATCATTAGATTTCTATCACTACTGGAGCCTTCTAGAGTTTCATTTAATGAAAATCTTAAGATAGCAGTTATACTGCTTGCATCAAAGAAACTATGGTTGGTATACAGGCCCCTCTATCACTAGCTTTTAAGAGGATTCTAAACTTGCCTTTTTATTGTCACATATAATAATTCTGAGAGGAAACTTTGCTTTTCCATAGAAGGTGTTAAATAAATATCATCTTAAAATTTTAACTAAAAAAGTCTGATGGGCAGTATATTTCTTTATATTAGATTTATTGATACATTTTGTTTTTAATTCCCAGACATTTTTTCACTAACCACCTTTCAGCCCAGACCAGAGACAGTGCCCAGGAGGATTTAATCCTTTTTATTTAGGAATTCCAATTCTAGGGTCTCACTATCTCAATAGGCAAGTGCCTCACCTGACCCACTGTATCTAGACAGACTCCAGATAGACTTTGCTCTCAGGTCATTTGCCTTCCTGCTAATTAGTTAGTTTAGGGCACAAGTGGGGAACCTGCGGCCCTTGAGGCCACATGTGGCCTTCTAGGTCCTTGGGTGTGGCCTTTTGAGTGAGTCTAAGTTTTACAGAACAAATCCTTTTGTTAAGAGGGTTTGTTCTGTGAAGTTTGGATTCAGTCAAAGGACCACACTTGAGGACCTACTGCAAGTTCCTCACCCCTGGTGTAGGAGAATTATTCAACCCAGAGATCTTAAAATCCCCCCAGATAGTAATTCTTCCCACCTTGGTCCTTTTGACAAGAGGTGAATAAATCTGTAGGCAAAGCTGGAAGATAAAAAGTTTAATTGGCACCTGCTGATGGGCAATTACCAGGAGGGTAGTAACAGTCCCAAACAAAGGGAAAAAGTCCTATACACACAAACACACACACATACATCTGTGTATGTTTATGTATGTATATTTGCACATGCACACACATATATAGCTTTTATATAGTTTTAGGGAGACTTGTCAAAGATAAAATCTATCAAGTAAGCCTGCTCAGCCATTTTGTTTATTTTAGAATTTGAGCAACAGGGACAGGACATCACAGAAAATGGAGGAAATGTGTTAGCCCTGTACTCTCAAGATTTGCTCAATATCAGGTGTTTTCCAGTGAGACAAAATTTTCCCTGAAGTTAATCTTAGTTTTTGGGCAGTTAATCCCTAAACTAATATAGGCTGCTCTCAGGAATACTATCAATTCAGGCATATCTTGCCATTGATAGCTTGAGGATCTGAATTAACACAATCCTGTAACTCTGTTTCCTTTATCTCAAATATTATTGTATTTTTTTTCTTTCTGGGAACAAAAAAAACACTTTCTTCAAACTTATACCACAATTGTTCATTTACACCTTCCACACTGGTATCTCACCCCCTACCCTTCTTACACATCTGAAGCTATAATGAAATGAATAGTGCTATGGCTATATGTTTACCTGTGTCTCTTCTTAGTATCTCTGGGGATTTCCAAACAAAAATGCCCTTTCTTCCTGACCTCCTTCCAGATGCATTTCCCCTATCCTACTAAAATATAAGCTAAGCCTTGAAGTCAGGGATAATCTTTCATTCGTATTTGTACCCCCATTATTTCCCATGCTATTTGAGATATATTAAGCACTCGATATGTTTTTCAATCAATCAGTCTCCTTCCTTCTTTTCCAAAAATATAACTTCCCCACATAGAGAAGCATGTACCACAATGATTGTCCCACACTTCTATAAGAACCAGAAGGAGGTATATTCCTATTTTTTTGGGGGGTGGTAATAACTCATCATTTGACAAATTTGCTGAGAAAATTGGAAAGCTGTTTGTCAGAAACTAAACATAGAACAACATTTTATACCATGTACCAAGATCAGGTCAAAATGGGTTCATCATTTATTCATAAATTTATTCATAAAGGGTGTTATCATAAGTAAATTATCATGCATGGGAAAAACCTCTCAAATTATAGATAAAGGAAGAGCAAATGAGATAGAGAGGTATGAGAAATAAAATAAATAATTTCATTACGTGAAATTAATTTTTTGCATGAAGAAAACCAAAGTAGCCAAAATTAGAAAGACGTCAGGAAACTACGAAAAATTTTAGAGTAAATTTCTCAGGGAAAGGCCTCATTTCTCAAATATGTAGGTAACTAAATCAAATTTATAAAAATAAGATCCATAACATAATGATAAATACTCAAAGGATATGGACAGGCAAAATTCAGAAGAAATCAAAGCTAGCAATAACCACATGAAATCACTACCAAAGTTAAATAACTACTGATTAGAGAAATAAAAATTATAAGAATTCTGATGGACTACCTCACTACTATCAGATTGCATAACATGAGAGAAAAATAAAATTACAAATGGTAGAGAAGATATTAACAAATAGGTACACTAATAAACTGTTGGTGGCGTTGTGAAGTGGTGCAACAATTCTGGAGAATAATTTGGACCTACGCCTAAACTACTATAAAACTTGTCTATTCTTAGACCCCCAAAATATTACTAATAGGTCTGACTCCCAAAGAGATCAAAGAAAAATATATAAATATATAAAATATATATAGATATAGATATAGATAGATATAGATATAGATATATATATAGATATAGATATAGATATAGATATAGATATAGATATAGATATAGATATAGATATATTGCACAGTAAGAGCAATGTTATAAAGATGATCAACTGTGAAAGACTTGGCTACTTCGCTCAATACAATGGTCTAAGACAATTCCAAAGGACTCATGATGAAAAATTATATCTACCTCTAGAGAGAGAACTTGTGAAATCTTAGTACAGATTAAAGAAATTTTTTCACTTATTTTATTTTTCTTGCTTAGATCATAAGAAAATATGTTTTGCATGACTTTATATGTAAAATTAATATCATAATCCTTAGCTTCTCAATGGGAGGGGAGGGGCAAAAGGGAGAGCCATAACTTAGAATTTAAAATTTAAAAAAAATCAATGTTAAAACTAATAACAGATTCACTTCCAGTGCCAAGGTGGCAAAATGAGGAAGGAACCCTTTGAAGCCCTCCAAAATCCCCCTCCAAAAAACCAGAAAAGCACCTCAGAATCAATTTGGGAGCAGTGAAGCAGCTTACCAGTCAGACAGGAAAGGTCTTCCTCAGGTGGGAGGGAAGCAAGCTCCAATAGCAGGACCAGTAGCCAGCCTCACAGCACGGGGTATGCAACAAGGCTCCATGCCTAGGACAATCCACAAGCAAGGACCCATTCTCCTCCAAGCCAGCAGCCCCCTGGCAAGTGAGCAATTTGAATCAGAGCGATGCCCCACCCTGTGACCCACCTCCAGCACAACTCACCAGTAAGGCCTTGACACCATTTCTGACCAGTAGTGAAGCCTGGCTTCAGGGCTAGCCTTTAGCAAGACTCCACCCCTGGGGCCTACCCTCAGAGATACCCTGCTTCCATAATAACCCAGCATCAGGGCCTCACCCCTGAAGCAGACCAGTAATAAGATCCCTTCCCCAGGACCAGCCACCTGAAAGATTTAGTTCCATGACAACCCAGCAGCAAGGTCCCACTTCTGGAGCAAGCCAGCAGCTAAATCCAATATCCAGGGGAGGCCAACAGGGAACCCCTCCCCACCAAGACAAGCCAGAAGGGAAGTCTACACTTCAGACAAAACAAACAGCTAATCCCTGCAGCAGAGTGAGAGCCAGCAGTAAGACCAAAAACCCCAACATAAAAAATTTGGGACAGTGCAGGACCAGATCTAAACTCTCACATTAAAAATCAGAAAAGAAAGGAAAAGAAAAAAGATTACAAAAAAAGTAAGAAAAAATGACCAAAAACTCCCCCCCCAAAAAACAAAAAAAGACCTTGACTATAGAAAATTACTATGATGATAGGGAAGATCAAGGCACAAACTTAAAGGAGGACAATGGTGTCAAAATAGCTACATCTGAAGCCACAGAGAGAAATGTAATTTCATCTCAGGATGAAAAAGAATTCTGGATGAGCTTAAAAAGGATTTAAAAAGGAAGTAGTGAAGTAGGAGAAAAAAGGGAAAAGAAATGAGAGTAATTCAAGAAAATCATAAAAAAAAGAATCAACAGCTTGGGAAAAGATATTCAAGAATTTACTGAGGAAAACAACTCCCTCCTCACAGTTCCAAGGCAGAAAGGAATGCTTGTGGTCACTCATAGACCAGAGCACAGGTCAGGAAAGGAGTAAACACCTCACCCTTGATCATGCCACCATGAAAGAACTGAAAATTTACAGGTCCCTAGAAGTATCTCTGAAAACAGATGCACAAAACCCCTGAAGCTTGGGACAGTACATTCTCCACATTGGAAGCAGACCCTTACCTTAACCAAAAGGTTGTAACTCAAGTAATTGGCTGGGATCATGAGCAAACCGTGCAAAAAAAGTCAAACCATAGAATCTCTCTTTGGTGACAAAGAAGATCAAAACATACAACCAGAAGAACAAAGTCAAATCTCCTACATCCCAAAGTCTCCAAGAGAAATATGAATCAGTCCCAGGCCATGGAAGAGCTCAAAAAGGATTTTGAGAAGCAAGCAAGATAAGTAGAGGAAAAACTGGGAAGAGAAATGAGAGTGATGCAAGAAAATCAAGAAAAATAAGTCAACAGCTTGCTAAAGGAGACCCAAAACTAAATACTGAAAAAAATAACATCTTAAAAAAATATATTAACCCAAATGGCAAAAGAGGTCCAAAAAGCCAATGAGAAGAAAATGCCTTCAAAAACAGAATTGGCCAAATGGGAAAGGGAAGTCCAAAAGCTCACTGAAGAAAATACTTCCTTAAAAATTAGAACAGAGCAAATGGAAGCTAATGACTTTATGAGAAATCAAGACATTGTAAAACAAAACCAAAAGAATGAAAAAAAATAGAAGACAATTTGAAATATCTCATTGGTAAAACAACTGACCTGGAAAATACATCCAGGAGAGATAACTTAAAAATTATTGTACTACCTGAAAGCCATGATCAAAAAAAGAGCCTGGACATCATCTTTCAAGAAATTTTCAAGGAAAACTGCCCTAAAATTCTAGAACCAAAGGGTAAAATAAAAATTGAAAGAATTCACCAATCACCTCCTGAAAGATTCCCAAAGGAAAACCCCTAGGAATAGTATAGCTGAATTCCAGAGTTCCCAGGTCAAGGAGAAAATATTGCAAGCAGCCAAAAAGAAACAATTCAAGTATTGTGGAAACACAATCAGGATAACACAAGATTTAGTGGCTTCTACATTAAGGGACAGGAGGGCTTGGAATATGATATTCCAGAGGTCAAAGAAACTAAGATTACAACCAATAATCACCCAGCCAGCAAAACTGAGTATAATCCTTTAGGGGAAAAAATAGACATTCAGTGAAATAGAGGACTTTAAATCATTCTTAATGAAAAGACCAGAGGTGAATAGAAAATTTGACTTTCAAATACAAGACTCAAGAGAAGCATGAAAAGGTAAACAGGAAAGAGAAATCATAAGGGACTTATTAAAGTTGAACTGTTTACATTCCTACATGGAAAGATGATATTTGTAACTCATGAGACCTTTGTCAGTAGTAGGGTAGTTGGAGGGAAAAATATATGGATAGATAGATAGATAGAGAGATAGATAGAGAGATAGATAGATAGATAGATAGATAGAAGCCACAGGGTGAGTCAAAGATGAAAGGGTAATAACTAAAAAAATTAAATTAAGGGGTGAGAGGGGATTATACTGGGAGAAGGAGAATGGAAGAGGTAAGATGGGGTAAATTATCTCACATAAAACAGACAAGAAAAGGCTTTTACAGTGGAGGGGAAGTGAGGGAAGGTGAGAGGGAATGAGTGAATCTTATTCTCATCAGATTTGGCTTAAGGAGAAAATAACATACACTCAATTCGGTATGGAAATCTATCTTACCTTACAGGAAAATAGGGTGGAAGGAGATAAGAGTGCAGGGGGATGATAGAAAGGAAGGCAGACTGGGGGAGGCGGTAATCAGAAGCAAACACTTCTGAGGAGGGACAGGGTCAAAAGAGAACATAGAATAAATGGGGGATGGGATAGGATGAAGGGTAATATAGTTAGTGTTTCACAACATGGCTACTATGGAAATGTTTTGCATAACTACGTATGTATAACCTGTATTGAGTTGCTTGTCATCTCAATGAGGGTGGGTGGGGAGGGAGGAAGGGAGAGAATTTGGAACCCAAAGCTTTAAAAACAAATGTTAAAAATTATTTTTACTTTCAACTGGGAAATAAGATATACAGGCAATGAGGTATAGAGATCTATCCTGCCCTACAAGAAAATAGAAGGGGAAGGGGATAAGACAAGGGAGGGTGATAGAAGGGAGAGCAGAAGAGGGGAAGGGACCTTCAGAATGAATGCCTTCTTGGAGTTGGAGGAAGGTGAGATGGTGAGAAAATTTGGAACTCAAAATCTTGTGTAAATGAATGTTGAAAACTAAAAATAAATTATTTAATTTATAAAAAAATACAATTGGCCAAAGGGGAAAAAAGTACACTGAAGAAAACAAGTCATTCAAAATACAATTGGCCAAATGGGCAAGGAGGCACAAAAACTCATGGAAAAGAACACCTTAAAAAGTAAAATGGGTCAAATGGTAAACGAGGTACAAAATCTAATAGAATAAACTAGAGAAATCTAACCACAAAATAAACAAGAAAGAAGTTAAAGAGATGAACAGAACTTTAGAAAACTTAGATATGGTTGACCTCTGGAGAAAATTGAATGTGAATAGAAAGGAATATACCTTTTTCTCAACAGTACATGGCACCTACACAAAATTTGACCAAGTACTAGGGTGTAAAAACCTCACAATACAGTGCAGAAAGGCAAAAATATTAAACGCATCCTCTTCAGATCATGATACAATAAAAATTACATGAAATAAAGGACCATGGAAAGGTAGACTAAAAATTAATTAAAAGCTAAAAAATCTAATTCTAAACAATGAATGAGTCAAAGAACAAATCATAGAAACAATCAATAACTGCATCCAAGGGAATGACAATAATGAGACAACATACCAGAACTTCTGGGATGTAGCCAAAGCAGTTCTTATACAAAACTATCAGCATAATCTACCATATCAACAATCTACTATTCAATAAATCTACTATTTATAGCAATCTACTATTTGATAAATCCAAAGACTTCTGCTTCTGGAATAAAAACTCACTATTCAACAAAAAACTCCTGGGAAAACTGGAAAATGGTATGGCAGAAACTAAGCATAGACCAAAATCTTACACCCTATCCCCAGATGAAGTCAAAATGATTACGTGATCTAGATATAAAGGCTAATACTACAAGCAAACTGGGAGAATAAGGAATAGTTTGCCTGTGAGATCTATGGAGAAGAGAAGAATTTATGACTGAACAAGAGATAAAGAACATTATGAAATACAAAAAGAATAATTTTGATTACATTAAATTGAGAAGTTTTTGTACAACAAAGCCAATGTAATCAAGTTTATCATGGAAGCAGAAAGCCGGGAAACAATTTTTACAACCACTGTCTCTGATAAAGGTCTCATTTCTAAAGAACTCAGTCAAATTTAGAACAATGCAAGTCATTCCTCAATTAATAAATGGCCAAAGGATATGAACAGGTAGTTTTCAGAAGAAATTAAAGCTATCTATAGTCATATAAATATCTTCTAAATCACTATTGATTAGAGAAATGCAAATCAAAACAACAGAAGTACCACATCACATCTATCAGATTGATTGACATGACAAAATAGGAAAAGGACAAATATTTGAAAATATGTGGGAAAATTGGAACACTGATGCATTATTGGTAGAGTTGTAAACTGATTCAACCATTCTGAAGAACAATTTATAACTATACCCAAAGGACTATAAAATGGTGCATATTCTTTGTCCCAGTAATACCACTTCTAGGTCTGTATCCCAAAGAGATCCTACAAATGGGACAAGGGCCTACATGCACAAAAATATTTATAGCAGCTTTTTTGTGGTGGCAAAGAATTGGATATTGAAGGGATATCCAGCAACTGGGGAATGACTGAACAAGTTGTGGTGTATGGATGTAATAGAATATTATTGTGCTAAAAGAAATGATGAGCAGGTGGACTTTAGAAAAACATGGAAAGACTTACATGAACTGATGATGAGTGAAATGAGCAGAACCAGGAGAACATTGTACACAGTAAGAGCCATATTGTGTGATGACTGACTTTGATAGACTTAGCTATTCTCAGAAATGCAAGTATCTAAGACAACTCTAAAAGACTCACAATGGAAATTGCTATGCACATCCAGAGAAAGAATTTTGGAGTTTGAATGCAGATGGAGGCATACTATTTGCTCTCCTTTTCTTTTGTTGTTTTGTTTTATCTCTTCTTTTTTATGGTTCCTCCCATTAGTTCTAATTCTTTACATCATGACTAATGTGAAAATATGTTTAATGTGAATGTATAAGCAGAGCCTAGGTCAGATTGCATGCCATCTTAGGAGGGGGGAGAATAGGGAGGAGGAGGAAACTTAAAACTCAAAACCTTATGGAAGTGAATGTCAAAAACTAAAAATAAATAGATTAATTATATAAAAAATCATCTCAAAATGAGAACTCCCAGGAACATCATAGCCTAATTCCAGAGCACACAGATCAAAAGAAAATACTGCAAGCAGCCAAAAACAAACAATTTAAATATCATGGAGTTACATTCATGATTACACAGGATTTGGCAGCTTCTACCTTAAAGAACCACAGGGCTTGTATTATGATATACTGGAAGGCAAAAGAGTTAGTTTTACAACCAAGAATCACCTACCCAGCAAAACTGAATATAACATTTCAGTGGAAAATGGATATTTAATGAAATTGAGGATTTTTAAGCTTTTCCAATTAAAAGACCAGAGGTGAATTTAAAAAAAATCACCTTCAAATATAAGACTCAAAGGAAACATAAAAATGTAAAAAAGAATCAAGGAAGAGAAATCATAAGAAATTTAATAAGGTTAAAGTGTTTTTATTTCTATATGGCAAGATAATATTTGTAATTCTTGACAGCTTTATTACTATAAGAACAATTAGAAGGACTATATATAGACAGAAAATATGGATATAAGGCAGACCTGCACAACTTGGCAGTAGGTAGGGGCCAAAATTTAAATAGGCTAAACTTCTATGAGGCACAGATGGTCTAGTCACTAGAGACAAACCAATGATGGTTGGTTGCTGTTGGTCATGTGTCAAACAGGAGAGAGTGTACAGTGGCAACCAACCTGCCAAGTTACATGAAGGGCACAATGATGGCTAGTGGAATGTGGGTTAAGTGAGGCATTGACAAAGCACTCATTACATCTTCACTTTCACATCCTCTATATTTTTTGCCAGCTGACAGAAATCATATGGCAGGCCTTCAAGTGGCTTTCAAGCCATATATAGGCTTGATAAAAGGTGACTTTGATGGGATGGTATCTCAAATAGCAAAATAAAGGAGTGAGAAAGAAAATTGTACTGGAAGAAGGGGGGAGATTGAATGAAGATAAATTATCCCACATCAAAGAGGCAGGAAAGAGCTATTATAATGAAAGGGAAGATGGGGGGATGGCAGGCAAAATTTAAACCTTACTATGAAAAAATTAGCTAAAAGAGGGAACATCCACACTCAACTGGACATAGAAATCTATCTTACTCTATATGGAAGTAAAAAGTGATGGGGATCATAGAAGGGGGAGGGTGACTGACAAAAAGGAGAGTGTATTGGGGAAGGTGGTAATCAGAAGGAAAATGTTTGTGAGGAGGGAAAGACTGGGATGTAAGAGATGGGGAGGATAAATAAGTGAAAAATAGCATGGAGGGAAATATGGTTAGTTATCATAACTATCAATGTAAATGGGATGAAATCATCCATAAAATGGAAGTGGATAGAAGAATGGATTAAAAACTAGAATCCTACAATATGTTGTTTGTAAGAAACACATTTGAAGCAAAGATACACACAGGGTAAAAGTAATTGACTGGGACAGAATCTATTATGATTCAGCTGAAGCAAAGAAAGGAGGGGTAACCATCATGATCTCAGACAAAGTAAAAGCAAAAATGGATCTAATTAAAAGAGATAAAGAAACTATATCTAGCTGAAAGGTACCATAGACAATGAAGTCATTTCAATATTAAACATATGCACCAAATGTCATAGCATCTAAATTATTGAAGAATTTGAATGAAGCACAAAGTGAAATAGATAATAAAACCATACTAGTGAGGGACCACAAGTTTCCCCTCTCCAAACTAGATGAATCTAACCAAAAAGTACACAACAAAGAAGTTAAGTTTTGGAAAGGTTAGATATGATGTATCTCTGAAGAAAATTGAATGGGAATAGAAAGGAATATATCTTTTCTCAGTAGTACATAGCACCTACACAAAAAATGACAGTATTTTAAACCTCACAAAAATAAATACCTCACAATCAAATGCAGCAGAGCAGAAATAGTAAAAGCAACCTTTTCCAAACATAATGCAATAAAAATTACATTCAGTAATGGAAAATGGAAAAGAGATATTAAAAACTAATTAGAAATTAAATAACATAATCCAAAAAAGCAGGTCAAAGATTATCTACAAAAAAAATATAAATTACCCAGATTAACAGAAGAGGAAATAAAATCCTTAAATAACCTAAACTTAGAAAAAGAAATTGAGCAAGCTATCAATGAACTTCATAAGAAAAAAATCTACAGAACCAGATGGATTCACAAGTGAATTCTACCAAACATTTAAAGAACAATTAATTCCAACACCACATAAACAATCAGGAAAAATAAGCAAACAAGTCCTACCAAATTCTTTTTAAGACACAAATATGGTGCTGATACCCAAACCAGGAAGAGTCAAAAGAGAGAAAGAAAATTATAGACCAAATTTTCCTAATGAATATTGATGCAAAATTATTAAATAAAATATTAACAAAGAAATTATAGCAATATATCACTAGGATCAGAAACTATGATAAGGTGGGATTTATACCAGGAATTCAGGGCTGATTCAATATTAGGAAAACTATCAGTATAATTGATCATAGCAATTAACAAAACAAAAAAATCATATGATGATCCCAACAGATGCAGAGAAAAGCCTTTGACAAAATACTGCATTCATTTCTATTAAAAACATTAAAGTGCATCATAATAAATGGAGCTTACCTTAAAATGATAAGTAATATTTATTTAAAACAATCAGCAAGCATTATCTGCAATGGAGGCAAGCTGGAAGTCTTCCAGTACAATCAGAGGTGAAGCAAGGATGCCCAATATCACTTCTATTATTCAATATTGTACTAAAATAAATTCAATATTGAATAAATTAAATAAATATAAACTCAATATTGTACTAAAAATGTACCTATAGAAATATGAGAAGAAAAAAATTAAGGGATGTAGAATAGTCAATGAGGTAACAAAACTATCAGTCTTTGCAGATGATATGATGGTATACTTACAGAATCCTCAATTTAAAAAATAGTTGAAATTATTAACTTTAACAAAGTTGTAGGATACAAAATAAACACACAAATCATAACAATTTATTTATATTACCAACGAATTCCAGCATCAAGAGATACAAAGAGTTATTTCATTTAACATAACTGTAGACAATATAAAATATTTAGGATTCTTCCTGCCAAGACAAACCTAGGAACTTTATGAACACAACCATAAAACACTTTCACACAAATAAAGTCAAATCTAACAATTGGAAAAATATTAATTGCTTGTGTGGAGGCTGAGACAATATAATAAAAATGACAATTCTATCATTTATTCAGTACCAAACCAATCAAACTACCAAAGACAGTTTATAGAGCTAGAAAAAAATAATAACAAAATTCATCTGAAAAAAACAAAAGCTGAAGGATATCAAGGGCACCAACGAAAACAAAAATGTGAAAGATGATAATCTAGACGTACCAGATCTCAAACTGTTTTAAAAAGAGGTAAATGTTAATACAATCTGGTAATAGCCAAGAAATAGAATGGTGGATCAATGGAATAGATTAAATACAAATTATGTTATAGTAAATGACTGCAGTAATCTAGTAGGTGATAAACCCAAAGTTATAAGCTTTTGGAACAAAAACTCATTATTGGAAAAAAACTTCTGGGAACACTGGAAAATAATATGGCAAAAACTAGATATTGGCCAACATCTCATACCATATACCAAGATAATGTCAAAATGGATATATGATTTACACATAAAGGGTGATACTATAAGCAAATTAAGAAAACATGTACTAGTTTAGGACCAAAGAAGATACAGAGATCAATAAAATGTAAAATAGATCATTTGGATTATATAAAACAAAAAAAAAGTTTTGTACAAATAAACCAATACAACCACAATTATAAGGAAAGCAGAAAGATGGGGAAAATTGCAATGAGTATCTCTGATAAAGACCTCATCTCTCAAATATATAGAGAAATGAGTCAAATTTATAAAAATTCAAGTCATTCCCTAATTGATAAATGGTCAAAGGATATGAACAGGCAGTTTTCAGGCAAAGAAATTGAAGCTTTCTATAGTCATATGAAAACATGCTTTAAATCACTATTGATCAGAGAAATACAAATAAAACAATTCTGAGATACCACCTCATACCTATCAGAGTGGCTAATATAATAAAAAAAAGGAAAATGTTGGATGTTGGAGGGGATGTGTGAAAACTGGGACACTAATGCATTGTTAGTGGAGTTGTGAATTGATTCAACCATTCTGGAGAGCAACTTGGAACTATGCCCAAAGAGCCATAAAACTGTGCATGCCCTTTGGTTCAAAAGTACCACTGCTAAGTCTATATCCCAAAGACATCCAAAAAAGGAGAAAAGGACCCATTTTTACAAAAATATTTATAGTAGCTCTTTTTGTGTTGGCTAAGAATTGGAAATCAAAAGGATGACCATCAATTATGGAATGGCTAAACAAGCAGTGGTATATGGTTGTAATGGAATATTATTGTGCTGTAACAAATAACAAGCAGGATGATTTCAGAAAAACCTAGAAAGACTTAAATGAACTGATGCATCGTCAAGTGGACCAAACTAGGAGAATGTTGTACATGGTAACAGCAATATTGTTCTATCAAGAACTGTGAATGACTTAGCTATCCTCAGCAATATAATGATCCAAGACAATCCCAAACAACTAATGATGAAGCATAGTATCTGAATGCAGAGGAAGAACTGATATTGATTGAATACAGGTTGCAGCATGCTATTTTTCACTTTCTTTTTTCTTTCACTTGAGTCTTCCTGGACAAAATGGCTAACATTGAAATGGTTTACATAATTCCTCATGCATAACCTGTATCTGATTGCTTACCATTCTCAGGAAAGGAGGAAGGTAGGGAGGGAAGGAGGGATTAAATTTGAAACTCAAAATTTTAAATAAAAATGTTAAAAACATGAAAAAACTAATAATAAAAAAGGGATTCTAGGTTTATTTTTCCTAATTATCAAGCAATTTTCTTCTACTTCTACATATCCCACCCAGCAAAAAAAAGAAAAAGAAGAAAAGAAAAGAAAAATTCCTATAATAAATGTGCATTGTTAAGAAAAATAAAATTTTTATATGGGTCATTTCCAAAAATGTGTGTCTCATGAAAATTTATTCTATTACCTTTCAGTATGCAAGCAGCATTCTTTATTATCAATCCTTTAGTATCATTGATGATTATTATTTTGAGAACATTTCTTAATAGTAAGGTATAGTACTGACACTTCATTTCCACTGAAATAAGAAAGACTTTTAGAGGTAAGGTTGTGTTCTGGACAGAGATATGAACTTAGAAAAAAATAAGGTTTCACATTTCTCTTCTGATGTATACTGACTGTGTGACTTGGTCAAGTCACTTTATTTCTCAGTGACTCAAGTAACTCTCTAAGATTAGAAATATTAAAAGAATTGCATCTCTACATTGTGGTAAATAGAGTATCTTCTTGAAACCTGATGTTTGTACACATGATTAAAAAAGATTTCATGTAGAAGATGATGTTTTCATGGCAAAAAATATATAATTGAATGTGTATGTAGGGGAGATTCCAAATAAGAGACAGTTAAGTGTCTAGAATTGGAAAATTTACAATAATATGGTAAAATACTAAATTAGGTGGAGGCAGGGAGTGGTTTAGTTCAGAGGTACTAGATAAAGATATTTTTCTTTTTTCACAAAATTTTAGACCTAGATTTATTTTTCAGGACAATGACACTTTTACATCAAGTAGTAGAAAATAAAACCACTTCTATGCTTCTACTTTTTTTTTTTTATTAAATACCCAAAAGTTGCTTCTACTCTCCGGCTGTATTTGTCATTGTTTTATTGCAAATTACAATCTCACCTCATAAAATATTTATAGTGATTGCTGGATGTCACTGAACAAATTATCACTGTTCACTTATTTAAAAGTGTTTATTGGACACAGTAGGAAATAAAAAGTTGTTAAATATTAATAAAAGAAACATAAGTACAATTATCCCATTGTTTTAGGTGGTGCTGGTAGTAGTAGTGGTGCTGGTAGAAGAGGAAGAAGTGGAGAGAAAAAAGAAACATTGTAATAAGTGGAGCTACCACACCCTTCATACTGGGATAGAAGTATTGATTTGTGGTTTATACATAATCACTGATATGAGTATATATTTAAGAAATTAAGAGAAATGGTTTGTTTTATTTCTCACCATACAATATAGTGTGGAAAAAATTTGTAGCTTATAGCAATCTTTATAGACACATATATGCCTTAGGTCATGGTTAAGATCACAAAATCAGAGATTTAGAGCTGAATTAGACTTCATAGGCCAAGTTGTCCAATCTTTTCATATTACATATCAGAAAATTGAGGTTCAGAGATGTTAAGTGAGAGGTTACATGTTATACAGTTACATCAGTAAAAGTGTCAGGGCTGGGATTTGCCAAAGCTGGGAGTTGAACTCAAATTCTCTGACTTCAGTTCAAGTAAACTCTACCCTGAATCATGAAAAGGATCCATGGTCGATTAGAAAGATCTTTTAAATTAATTTGCTTAAATTTAATAAGATACCAGATTACAGAGTTGAAAATGATCTTTCCTCAAAATGAAGTCATTTTTACACCTCCATATTCCAATTACCTGTGCACATGCATATTATAGTTTGTGAGCCTGTCAAAGGAAAAGATGTAGTAATAATTATTTATTTATCTCACTATGTGCTTAAGAAATATTTGGTGCTTTTTTTTAGTTTGTTAAGCATATTTGCTACAGAAAATCAAGTAGCTTAGAAAAAAAATGGTAGAATTTACCATTTTGTAATATTAGAATTTTTTAAGTGATATTTTTTATTTTAAATTCATATGTTTTTGAGGCAATGTGACAAAGAGAAAACAAACACATGTTTTCTCAGTGGAAAATGTGCTATGGCGCACTGCTTGTTAGACACTTTTCATAATAAATGACAGATTTATCAAAGCATCAACTTGGTCTGTCCAAAGAAATGTAGGAAGTTTATGTGACATATATAAAATGATCAAATAAGACTTTAACGAAATTCTACTTGCTTGGATTTTAGGTAAATTTTAAAACTCTCCACTTCCTTACAAAGTCAAACTTAGCTGATCTCTGCAACATGGAGAGTTGGGTAACATCTGCCAAAAATGAGCTTCATATAGTAAAAGCTTGATCAAGGATATTTAAAAATGAAAATGGCCATTAATCCTTTCTCAATGTCAGCATTTTCCAGGTGCCACAGAATCTCAGAGTAGGAAAAGATCCCAGAAACTACCTAGTCCAATTCATATTTAATCAAACCCCCCCCTTCTATCACATTGCTTTTCTCCCTAATAGATTGTGATTCCATCAAGGGCTCACCTTTGTTTGGAAGCCCCCTCTAAAGAAGAATCTACTGCTCCTCAAAGTAATATATTGTATTTTTGGACAACTCTAGTTATTATAAAGTTTTCCTTAAAAAAAGTTTTATATTGATTTTGTATATTCATTCTAAGGGTTTTGTTTCGAGTGTTGGACCTGAAATCAGGAAGGCCCAAATTCAAATCTTAGATACTTACTGTGTGACCCTGGGTAATTCACTTAACCTCAGTTTGTCTCATTTTCTTCAAATGGAAAATTCAGCTTGTTGTGAGGATTAAATGATATAATACTTGCAAATTATGCTTAACATAGTTCCTGGTATATAGCAGGCACTATACAAAATACTTATTCCCCTTCTTTCCCCATTTTTGGGGAGAGGGGCAGGAAGGGAGAAGAAATAAATGCTTGATAACATGTGAAAAATTAAATTAAAAATAAATATATCTGAGGAACAAAGTTCTCCCTAACTTAAAATTTAATTCTTCTCTATATCTTTCACAAATGGTTCCTAACTCTGAAGCTAAGAAAAGCAATAGTAATTGTTTTTCTATGATAGCCCATCAAATACTTGAAGATTGTCATTTTGTATCACCTAAATTTTCCCTTTTTCAGATTAAATATACATAGTTCTTGGATTCCGTTCTTAGATGGCTCCTGTCTAGTCCTCTTATTAAAGTAGTTACGTTCCAGTAGATGATCTCCATCTCAAAAATGTCTTTACCAAAATGTTGTTGTTGTTCAATCATTTCAGACATGATTGAGTATTTGTGACCCCATTTGGGTTATTGTTAGCAAATATACTGAAGTGATTTGCCATTTCCTTCTCCAACTCATTTTAGAGATGAAGGAACTGAGGCAAATAGGGTTACATGATCTGCCAGCTAATAAATGTCTGAGACCTAATTTGAACTCAGTTCTTCCTGACTCTTGAGAAGCTAGGTGACACAATGGAGGTGTGCCAAGCCTGGAGTCAGGAAGATTCATCTTCCTGAGTTCACAGCTGGCCTCATGCACTTAGCTGTGTGACCCTAGGCAGGTCAATGAATGCCATTTGCCTCAGTTTTCTCATCTATAAAATGATCTGGAGATGGAAGTGGCAAATAACTCCACTATCTTGGCCAAGAAAACCTTAAATGGGGTCATAAGGAATCAAGTCAAACACAACCTAAAACAACTGATGAACTTCCTGACTCCAGGCCCAGAACTCTAACCTCTGTTCCACCTAGCTGCCCTGTACTAAAATGAGGCTTACAAAATTGAAAATAATATTCCCACTGTGCTCTGCCCACAGCAAGAGTTAAGCAGAGTTCATCTCTAGAGTATAAACTTTTTTGGCTGTCACAGACATGTCAGAGCTATTACAATATTGACTCATTGTGAGCTGACAATCCAACTAAAGCTTATCTCACTTTGATTTTTCTTATGTCCAACATCTAGTAGACTGACTGATTCACAGTCAGCATTTTATAAATGTTAGTTGGTTGATTGACAGAGAGAAGCTAAGCATTTTGTTACTACCTTCTCACTTTCAGTTTCAACTGTCCATTGACTTCTATTCTATTTATTCTATTCTATTCTATTCTATTCTATTCTATTCTATTCTATTCTATTCTAGTCTATTCTATTCTATTCTATTCCATTCCATTCTATTCTATTCTATTCTATTCTATTCTATTCTATTCTATTCTATTCTATTCTATTCTATTCTATTCTATTCTATTCTATTCTATTCTATACTATTCTTCCAAATTCAAAGCTAATTCTACCTGGATTGATAAACAGAAGCAAAATGAAAATTGTTAAGTTCTGCCTTTCCTTCTCATCTACCCAGACCAGCACTTTTATTGCTTCTTTCATCTTTTTCTTGCCTCCAATATCAATTTAAAATTTAATCCAATTAAAAAATTTATTGCTGTTTCAGTGTAACAGTGGTCTGAAGCATTCACTGAGTGCCCAATATTGTGTTTCTATATGTGAGGAAGCCAAGGAGTTTCCTTCCAGTGTCATGATGATATTTAAGGGAAGTACCTTGGAGAGTCTATGGAGCATAAGAAGACATTTTGTAACTGGCTCTGGACTGTTAACCACCTGACGAATATCCAGCTGTGGAGATATACAAAAGGCCTTACCTGACTTCTATCATTTGTCTCTCTTGCCTCAGTTCTTTTGACTGTTCTGTTCATTGTTGAACTCATTTTCTTGCAGTCCCTGGTGGTAAGGGGAGAGGCCTTGGGAACTTCTACCCTCTGAAGCCAAGTGGCTATGAAAAACAAAACAGTCCTTGGCCTCTGTGTTTGTTCTTTGCTTCAGAAATCAAGCCACAGGAATCCAGGAGTCAGAGTTCAAGCCAGATTTTGCAGTCTTTCCAGCAGTGATACCATAAGAAGCAAGGAGTAATCTTCAGTATGACAGAGTCCAATAATATTAGAGACAAGGACTCATTTGCAGTAGGGCTGCCTTGAAACATAAACTTGGCAGAACTGATGTTACAGGAAGGCTGAGGATCACTTGAGCTTGAACTAAAGTATGAATTGAACTTGAATTGAACTAAGTTGATTGGGTATCCATACTATGTCTGAAAAATAATATGGTGAGTACTTAGGAATGGAGAACTACTAGGTTGCCTGTATAGGGACAAATGTGTCTGTATCAGAAAAGGGAAGAAGTTAAAACACTGATACTGGTCTGTCTATGAGTAATAGTTCCTATACTTCCTATATATCTTTTTTTTAAAAACAACTGACCTGGACAATAGATCTAGAAGAGATAACTTCATAATTATTATGCTAACAAAATCATAATAAAAAAGAGCCTAAACATTATATTCCAAGAAATTATGAAAGAAAATTGCCCAAATATCTTAGATCCAGGGGGTAAAATAGAAATACACTGAAAGAATCTACCAATCACCTCCTAAAAGAGATCCCAAAATGAAAACTCTCAGGAATAATATAGCCAGAGTTCCCAGATTAAGGAGAAAAATATTGCAAGCAGTCATAAAGAAACAATTCAAATATTTTGGAGCCACAATCAGGATCACACAAGATTTAGCAGCTTCTACTTTAATGAAGCAGAAAGTTTGGAATATGATATTTGAGATGGCAAAGAAGCTAGGATCATAATTAAGAATTACCTTTGGGAAAATTGAGTATAACTCTTCAGTGGAGAAATGGGTATTTAATGAAATAGAAAAATTCGAAGCATTCTTGTTGAAAAGAGCAGAGTTGAATAGAAAATTTGACATTCACTCACAAGACTCAAGAAAAGCAGCAAAGGGGGTGGGAAGGAGCCAGGAAGTTGACTGAGCTCCCCCAGTTTTGCTCCTAAACAAAATTAAAGTCAAGCCTCTAAAAGAACTTTGGAGTGACAGAATCCACAACAATACAGAGTGAAATAATTTTCCAGCCCAAGATAACTTAGAGAACTTCAGGAAAGGTCTGTCTCACTTGGGTAAAAGTGGAGCAGAGCTCAGCACAGATAGTGTCCCGGCAAGCCAGAATGAGCCTCTTAGCTGCAGCACATATCAGCAACTGAGACCTCTTGGTCCTGGCTCAGCAGACCAGCAATGAGGCCTACAGTCCCAGTTATTTCACATTTTCTTCCATTTTTTCCATTCCTTTTATTTTGTTTAATTAATTTTTATCTCATAGAGTCATTAGTTTCCACTTGCCCAATTCTAATATTTAAGGTACTGTTCTCCTCAATTAGCTTTTGTACTTTTTTCTTCCATTTGGCCAACTGTACTCTGTAAGGAGATATTTTCTTCAATGGAATTTTGTATCACCTTTTCTATTTGGCCAATTCTACTTTTTAAGCACTTTTCTGAGCTGTTGACGCTTTTTTCTTAAATCTCTTGCATCACTCTCATCTCTTTTCCCATTTTTTTCTACCTGTCTTATGTGACTTTTAAGTTCCTTTTGGAGTTCTTTCATGAGTTCTTTCTGGGCTTGAGACCATTTTCTGTTTTTCTTTGGGGTTTTGCCTATAGGTGTTCTGAGTCTGTGTCTTGGTCTTCTCTGTCACCATAATAACTTTCTATGCTCAAATTCTTTTTGTTGTTGCTGTTGTTTTGTTTTTGCAATTACATATAAAGACAGTTTTCAGCATTCATTTTTGTAAGATTTTGAGGTCCAAATTTTTCTTCCTCTCTTCCTTCCCTCCCCCATCCCCAAGATATCAAGCTCTCTGATATAGGTTATTCATGTAGAATCATGTTAAATATATTTCCACATTAGTCATGCTACCTCTTTGTTTGGTGGCAAAGAATTAGAAATTGATGAGATGACCATCAATTGGGGAATGGCTGAATAAGTTGTGGTATATGAATGTAATGGAATATTCTTGTTCTATAAGAAATGATGAGCAGGGAGATTTCAGAAAAACATGGAAAGACTTATATGAACTGATGCTGAGTGAAGTGAGCAGAACCAGGAGAACATTATACATAGTAACAGCAATACTGTGAGATGACCAGCTCTGATAGACTTAGCCCTTCTCAGCAATACAATGCTCTGAGTCAGTTCTAAAAGATTCACAATTGGAAATGCAATCCACATCCAGAGAAAGAACTATGGATTCTGAATGCAGATGAAAGCATACTATTTTTACTTTTTTTCTTTCTCATGATAATTTATACATATATTTATGCATATATGTATATTACATATATAGAACAGACAGTAAGTTGTAGACAATAGATTTCCATGTGCAATTATCTTTTTTTTCAATTCTACAATGTTATGGAAATGCTTTTTTTTAATTCCTTAAATTCAGAATAAAAAAAAAGAAAACAAAAAAAAAAGAAATGAAACAGCCTGGGAAGAGCTGATAAGATGGCTTGATCAAAGCTATGATCAAAAGGGAAAAAAATAAAAAAATCAATACAATTGTTCTTTATGGTCATTAAGGGACATAAAAACCAATTGTAGAAGCTAAGGTTGAGTCAACATGAACTGGAAGAAAAGCAAAAGGGGGCTGGATATGTGATCAGTGAAGAGAAACTGGATCTGTGATTTAATTTTTAAGAAAATAATCCTTATTCTTACTCAATTTTATGCTTTGTAATTGCACTTTTATCACAGTTTCCATAACCATAAATAGAACATGTTTTCCAGTTGTTCCACCAGTTTTCAGAATCTAGCTTCTTTGATTTTTAATACAAATTGATTTCCAAAATGTCTGCCATTTCTCAAACTTCTTCTCTGAAATATGGGGGAAATATTTTCTTTTTATAGTGGAGGTAAAAAACCGACAACATTGACTTGAAGTCATGAGATTGGTAGAAGTCACTTTTTAGCTATGACGCAGTGATCAAGTTCCCTTAGCTCTGTTAGCATGTTTCTTCTTCTGTAAAATGAGAACAAGAATACTTGTAGTGCCTAGAGTGCTGGGGAAATCAAATGGGGGTAAAGTATATAAAGCATTCTGAAAACAAAGGTATTTCAAAAAGATGAGTTGTTGCTGTTATTATTCTGTTTTGTTAAATATTTCACAGACAAGTTTAATTTAGACATATTTTATGATAACTCCTCCAAAGCAAATTAATATTGCAACAGGTGATACCATTACTAAGTGTACAGATTTGTGCTTGATAAAATTGATTGTTTTAAAAAGCACATGACTAAAAGTTTTAGTAATAAAACCATGCACATCTGCAAGAGTTATGAGTGCCAATGCAGGCTTAAAAAGTTTATTCTGTAGTTCTCATTCATGGTAGTGTTTTTGCTAAGTGGCTGAACTCCTAGCTGGAAAAATCAATTCAATTCAAAAAGTGTTGAGTATGGATCTGTGTTATCTAAGTAACTTAGCTAGGTACTAGAACTACAAAGACAAAAATTTAAAACAAGTCCTACCCTCAAGAAGTTTACCTTCAATTAGAGGGATACAACACATCTATCAACAATAATATATTTAGCAACTACTAAATGCTAGCAACTATGCTAAATACTGGGGCTGGGGTAGTAAATATACAACAGATGAAACATTTCCTCCTTTCAAGGAGTGCACAGTATAATAAGAAGAACCTATACACATTAAAGTGTATATAGAGTAAGGGTGAAGAGCATTTATACATTTAACTACTAAATATAAATGTAATAGTTTTGGGTGTTGGTTGATGGAAGTTGGGTGGCCAAGGGCATTAGGAAAAACTTTTTATTCAAAGTAGTACTTAAATTGTATCTACTGTTTGACTCATGGAATTCAAAATGAAGAGGGAAGGCTCCTTCTTTCATGTTTTACAAACCATATTCTTTAGTTCTGGTCTTTCAATGCAGTAAAAGAAGTATTTTACCCCTAGTAATAATTTTATATTTTGTTATAAAGGCAAAGAGAGTCTCCTTATAATTTTATGAATACCTTTACATGCTTTTCAGGAAGTAAGAGAAGAGATTCTATCCAAGAATAGAGATTCCATTAGGTGGAGGTAAAGAGAGAATGCTTGGCATGGGGAACAGCCTGTGCAAAGTTACCAAGATGGAAAATGAAGTGTTATATGAAAGAAAAAGTAAAGAAAATCAATTGAGCTACACTGCAGAGTGTGAGAGGGGTATTATCATCTAATGAAGCTGAAAATATAGGTTGAGGTCAGGTCTTGGTGAATTTCGAGAACTAAATGGAAGAATTTATATTTTATCCTAGGGGTAATAGGGAGTCACTTGAGTAAGTTGAGTGGAACTGTCACATGATCAGATATACTTTTAAGAAAAACCCTTTGACAGTAAGGACTTTGGAGGAAGAACAAGAATGTGGAGAGACATGAGGCCTAGAGATCAGTTAGGAGGTTGATGCAATAATCTAAGCACAACATGATTAAGATCTGAACTAAAGTAGTAGTTGCATGAGTAGTGAAAAGTGGTCAGATACGAGAGATACTTTGAAGGTAGAAACAGCAAGATTTAGCAACTGATTGAAAATGTGGAGAGAGGGAGAGCAAAGAGTTCAAAATAATGCTAAAGTTAGGTTATGAATCTGGGAAGTCGAATGAATTGTAGTGCCTTCATCAGACATAAGGACATTTTCAAATCTGCCTCATAGAATACCTCTTTTGTTTCAATATATAACTTAAGCACCACCATCTACATGACATGTGGCAGCAGTGCACAAGCAAAATGGTCTTTGTTCTAAGCCTGGTGTCTTAGTCAATGGTTGCATGGGAGCAGGAATGATTTGGGACCTGGAGCTAGTTGTCATTCTAGGCAGCTTTGTCCTAACATGAAGACACAGTGACATAGTTAAGATTGCTCTTTGAGCAGATTATGTTGACATCTGTGTAGAATGGATTAGAAAAGAGAAAGAGCCCAGGATTTATGAGGGTTTTTTTCCTTCTCTCTTAACTCAAGTATCATTGAATCTGTGGTTAACAACATGTGGGTTGGTGCCTATAAATAAGTATTGTTACTATGACTAAACTAGATTAGTGTTTCCATGACTGTGTTTGCATTTTTCTCTGATCTTTAATTGACCATGAGTAATTTCCTTAGCTGAAAGATAACATGCAAAATTCTGAGGATGTATATCATTCCATGTTTCTACCCAAATTAAAAGTTTTTTTTAACTTAATAGCATAAGAACAACCATTTTTTCTGAATTTCACATTTCAATCAATCAATAAGCATTTATTAGGTGCTTATTATGTGGCCAGCACCCTGCTAGGTGTTGAAGAGACCAATAAAAAATGAAATTATTACAGAGAACATAAAATGTTCACATACAAAGGTAGTTGAGAGAGGGGTGGCACTGGAAATTGGGGCACCAGGAGAGGCTTAATTTAGAAGATAGAGCTTAAACTGAACCTTTGAGAAACAAAGACTAAAAAGGATAAAATAAATTGTACATGATCATACATAGCTAGTAAGTGACAATGACTCAGACACAAGACTTTTGATTCTAGTTCAGCATTCTTTCTACAACAACACATACTCTTTTATAATAGTTATTATTATAATTTTGCTTTTTTCATTAGAATATAAGATACTTAAGAGTGATTAATAATAATAATAACAGCTAGCATTTATATAGCACTTTGTGTTTTGCAAAATATTTTACAAATACTATCCCTTTTATCCTAATAAGAACTCTGAGAGGCAGAGGCTATTAATAGCTCCATTTCACAGATACAGAAACTGAGGCAGACTGGGATTGTCTTGCTAAGGTTTACGAGGTAACAAACATCTGATGCTGGATGTGAACTCAAGTCTTTCTGACTCCAAGTCCAGCTTTCCATCCACTGCTCTATTTTGTTGCCTCTGATTTCTCTGAATATTGATAGATCATTTTGCACATATCAACATGTGTTTGACAGAAGGATGAGCAAATGAACACTATAGCACGTATTTTTCTTATGAATTTGCCTCAATAAGTCTTGCCTTTTTGAAAAAAAAAGGTCAAATAAAATCCAAATGTTTTGAGATTCTACTGCCAAGCTAGAGGATAAAATACCAAAGATGTTGACTGTAATTTAACAAAATTTTGTGAATTGTACCTACACGACAGTGCCACTTTAGCCTCATGTTTTGAAGTACATTGTCTGAAAGTGTAGCAGTTAGGATATTAAACTATTTATCACATCTGAAGATTCTTTGAAATCAGTTAAAATGTCAAGGGCATTTTCTTCTAATTCTTGTAGGAACAGAGAAGGAGAGGTAAAACCAAGTAACTTTCATTACTGTGTTGGCAGAAAACATTGATCTTCAAGTATTATGAGAAACTCGCACATAACATACTGTTATGAACATACTCTAAGAACCATTGCTGTGCTATAGTGCCACCACTGATGGTGTGGTCCTGGGATGAAGAGGGACACGTTGAAAAGGCAATTTTTGGCATTTCTTACCACACTAGTGTTTTTTTTATGTTAAAATACTAAGATTTTCAGATCATTCCTTTGTTTGAAGCTCTGCTTCTCCAACCTCAAAGGTTGTAGAAATCACATAGTTTTGTGAATGAGAAGACCTGGATTCTAGTCTAAATTCAACCACTGCATAACTATATGATTCAAAGTAAATAAATTTAGTCTTCGGGGCTTCTATTTCCTTACCATAAGATGAAGAGGTCTAGGGGTAAGTTAATCTCCAAATTCCTTCTAGCTTTGAAATTCTATGGTTCTTGCATAAATCATCTTATTCATCTTAGCAGACATAGACCTTTGATTAATTTAAAAAAATAACTCACTCATTAAGAACCTACTGTATGACAGGCATTGTCCCAAATGCTATTACCAAAATAAAAATGAACCCAATTCTTTAGGTTTTGTTCAGTAATTTCAGTTGTGTCAGACTCTTTGTGTCTTCATTTGGGGTTTTCTTGGAAAAGATACTGAACTGATTAGCCTTTTCTTTCTCCAGCTCATTTTACAGATCAGGAAACTGAGGTAAGCAGAGTTAAATGACTTGCCCAGGGTCACATAGCTAGTAAGAGCCTGAGGCCAGATTTGAACTCAGGAAGATTAGCCTTCCTGACTCAAGGCCTAGCATTCTATCCACTGTGCCACCCAGCTGCCCAACATTTTAGGAACTGCAATCTAATAGGATAAATAACAGGAACACAAAGAAGCTAATACAAAACATATAGAAAGTACATACAAAATAATTTTGGTGGGGAAGGGTGAGCATTAACAACTGGGAGATCAGGATGTTTCTTTTATAGATGGCACTTGAGATAGGCCTAGCAAGAAGCCAAGGATTCCACAAAGTTGATGTGAGGACAGAATGTATTTTTGGCATAAGGGACAGCCTGTGATACAGGTTGTTAAATACTGTTGAGAAGGAATGGCAAGTAGGCCAATTTAGCTGTAACACAGAGTGCTTAAAGGAGAGAACTGTCTAATAAGCATGGAAAAGAATGTTGGAATGAGATAGTGAAGGGCTTTATGAGGTACCAAATGAGCCAACCTATGTAGAGTGCTTTACAAATCTTATAGACTCTAGCTCTTATTACCTTAAATAACAAAGGAAGCTTTTATCGCAGAAGCAAGAGGGAGCTACTGAACTTTGTTAAAATGACAGAGACATACATGGTCATACCTAGGAAAATAACCACTATCTATGTGCAGGTTTTAGCAGAACAGCATTTCTATTTTGGATATATTAACTTTAAGATGTCTATGTGATATCCACTAGGAGATATCTAATAGGCATTTGGCGATATGGTACTGTAGTTCAGGGTAGAGGTTGACTCTGGATATACAGATCTGAGAGTCTTATGCATAGAGAGGATAATTGAACCAATGGGAAATAATGAAATCATCAAAAGCAGTTATGTTGAGAGAGAATGACAACATTATAGTAAAAACCAACAACTTTGAAAAACTTATGAACTCTAATCAATATAATGACCAAACATGATTCCAGAAGTCTGATGATAAAATATGCTACCCTTCTCCCGATAGAGAGTTGAAGAACTCTGCAGAATGTGTTTGACAAGGCAAGAATGATGATAGGACAAGGAACAGGAGATTTAAGTATAGAAGGCAATATATGGTCAAAAATTTTAACTAAGGAAAAAGAGGGAGAGGACCCCTATATAAATATCTACAGCAACAATTTTTTGTTGTAGCAAAGAACTAGAAACTGAGTTGTATTCAATGATTGAATAAATTATGTATATAAACATAAGATATTATTTCACTGTAAGAAATGATTAAAGGGATAGAGTCAGAGAAAATCGGTATTATTTGTATGAACTGGTGCAGAATAAAATGTGAAGGACCAGGAGAGTTACTTATACAAGGAGTACAATCTTGGAAAAGAAAATTACTGAAAAAAATTTAAGAACACTGAACAATGTGGTGAATAGTCACAGTTTCAGGAGAATGAATAACAACTTAGGTTTTCTAGTTCTTTGCAGAAATGAGATGCAACAAAGGTGCAGAATGAACCATTTATTTTCAGGCATGATGAACTTGTGGTTTTGCTGTATTCATTATGAAGAAGAGCTTCTTATTTTAATTTTTGTTAATGGAAGAGTTATGGGAATACTTATAGTGATGCAAAAAAAAAGAATAGCAGAAAAAATGGTGTTAATGAAGCACTTCATAAATATACAGAAGAGAGGAGAAGGAAAGTTTAGTAGAAGATCCAGATAAGTAGGGCAATGTTGCTACTACCATACTCAATTTAATTATTGGGGTTTTTTTAAGTTATAAACAAGAGAGTCACAATTTCAAATAGAAATCATTTCTGGTTTTTTGTTTTGTTTTGTTTTCTATTTGGAAATATTCATGGTTGTTGATATTAGTCAATTTAATATAAAAATAATATTTTTAAATTATTGAAAAGGGATGTAAGTGAGGCCAGGGCAAGGATAACTTGGGGAGGGCACTGAGGGGTTACAAGACTAGTGGTCACTAAGAATATCCTGTAAACTTTAGCTGTAGATGAGAACAAAGAATAGGGATTAGGGGAACTATAGTACTTTATTGATTCTGGAAATTGGTCTGTCACAAGTAGTGTTACTAGATGATACAATAAGCATTTTTGTTTTTTTTTTTCTTAAAAGAGATTATAAGGATGGTGATGCTTGTGAAATTTTGTAACATCACCCCTCCCTCAGTATTTTCTGCTTTGAGGAAAGACATAGACTGACATCTTATCTACCTTGCTGATATAAAATATTGACTGGGCCACCTAATCCTGGTAATTTACTCTTCTTTATGGATCTTATAGAAGTGATTACAAATAACATCTTGATTTGCAAGTCACAGTGGAAGCATTTGTGTTCTTCTTGGCTTGTGAATTATCCATTGACCTCTACATCATTCTCTACTATCTTGTCAATCTTATTGGAGCTAAGTCTAACTTTAGACCACAAGAACCCCTATGAGAAAATGAAATTAATGAAATTTTATACAACTCTAGCTTTGAAAAGGCATAGGTTGTATTTTCTACCTCCACTTAAAAGTAGCCCTCAGATGGTGATGATTAGTGTGTCTCACAACCTTCATCAATAGTCTAGTCCACTATTAACAATGCTGATTTTTCAACTAGTGTTGTTAAGGGGTGAGGGCAGACACAGACATGGTGTTCCTCCAAAAAAAAAAAAAGAATAGAGGAGAATCAGAGAACATTTAATTTATTTCTGCTAACTCCTTGTGATTAAACCTCCTGCCTAACTTGAGACTCATCCTGGTTTATTTTCTACCATATGTGCATGTGTCCTTGCCAGTTCATGGCAGTTTTAATGCACAAATTAAAGTCTACAATACTAGATCTTAAACTATATTATAAGGCAGTAATTATCATAACTATCTGGTACTGGCTAAGAAATAGAGAGGTAGATCAGTGGAACAGAGTAGATATAAAATTTACAGCAGCAAATGAATATAATAACCTTATTTGACAGCTGTAAAGACTTAAGTTTTTTTGGGATAAGAATTCATTATTTCATAAAAATCATTGGGAAAGCTAGAAAGCTATCTGGAAGAAATTGGTCATAGACAATATTTTACATCATTCACCAAGATAAGGTCAAAATGGATACATGACCTAGATATAAAGAGAAATATAATAAGAAAAGTGGAAGACCATGGAATACATTATCTAGCAGACTCATGAATAGGCAAACAATTCATGAATAAATGAGAGATAAAAGAGCAGTGTGCCATATAAAATGGATAATCTCAATTGCATGAAAATAAAAAAAGATTTTGTTCAAATAAAACAAATGTAGCTAAGATAAGAAGGAAAGCAGAAAATTGGGGAAAACTATACAGATAGTTTCTCAGATAAAGGTTTCATATCTCAAATATATAAAGAACTTTGTCAAATCTATAAGAATATTAGTCATTCCCCAATTGATAAATGGTCAAAGGATATGAACAGGCAGTTTTCCAATCATTAAATTAAACAATTTAAGTCATATGGAAAAAAAATGCTCTAAATCATTGGTGATTAGAAAAGTTCAAACTAAAACAACTTTAAGATATCAATTTATAGCTATCAGATTGGCTAAAATGATTGAAAGGGAGAATGACAAATATTGGAATGGATGTGGAAAAATTGGGACACTAATTCACTGTTGATGGAACTTTTAACTAAATCAACAATTTTGGAGAGCAATCTAGAATTATGCCCAAAGTTTTAAAACTGCCTATACCCTTTAACCCAGCAACACCACTACTAGGTCTATTTCCCAAGATGATTAGAGAAAAAGGAAAAGAATCTATATGTTCTAAAATATTTATAGTAGCTGTCTTTATGGTGGCAAAGAACTAGAAATTGAGGAGATACCTATCAATTGGGAAATGGTTAAACAAGTTGTGGTATATGATCATGATGGTAGAGTACTGTACTATAAGAAAGGATGATCTTGATCATCTTAGAAAAATATGGATAGACTTGCATGAAATAATGAAGAGTGAAATGAGTGGAACCAAGAGAACATTGTATACAGGATCAGCAATATTGTTTTTAGAACCTTGTGTGGCTAAGTCATTTTGACTATTATAAATTCCAAAATCAACTGCAAAGGACCTTTGATGGAAGATGCTACTTGCATCCAGAGAAAAAATTGATAAACAGAAGTATGTATAGAATAGTTTTACATATGTATGTATGCATTTATGTATGTATATATGCAATGACATACACATATTTATGCTAATCATAGACATCTCTAAGGTGAAGGGTGAGGAAATAAAAAAGAAAAGTAAATGATAAATGTATTATATATTTAAAAGGAATAGCAAGTTGTATATAACAGATTTGCAGTTTCTTGTGCAATCATCTTTTTTTTTTCTAATCCACTATGTTATGGAAATGCTTGTTTATTTTCTAAGTTCAGAAAAAATAAATAAAATTTTAAAATGAGAAAAAAAATTAAAGTCTGTATTTTGTGTCCCTAGTATCTAAGGAAGTCTAATTTGTTGTTGTTTACTTATTTTTCAGTTGTGTCTGACTCTTCCTTACCCCTTTTGTGGTTTTCTTGGCAAAGATACTGGAGTGGTTTGCCTTTCTCCATATCATTTTACAGATGAGGAAACTGAGGCAAACATGGTTAAGTGATTTGCCCAAGGTCATATAGCTAGTAAGTGTCTGAGGAAAGATTTAAACTCAGGCAGATGAGTCATTCTGATTCCAAGCCCAGTGCTCTATCCATTGTGCCATCTAGCTGCCTTAGGAAATCTAATAGTGGTCTATAAGTTTAACATATGAAAGCTTGACAAAAGAAATGCTTTATGATAAAGTGGTGGCAACTTTTTTTGGGAATATGTGTTGGGCAGTTCTAAAGATAGTGAAACACAATTTCAAACATAGATGGTGTTGAGGGGAGGAATAGATAAGTTTGTATCAAGGGAAGCAACAGGGGAAAAAAGAGTACTACTTTCTTTTTGAGCAATAATAGATAATAGAGGGAAGAGAGAGGAAGAAAGGGGAAGAGAAGGGGAGGGGCAAGAAGGGAAGGGGATTAGAGGGGGAGGGGAGAGACAGAGACAGAGAGAGAGAGAGAGAGAGAGAAAGAGAGAGAGATCGATTGATTGATTGATTGATTGATTTAGGCTACAGCCAGAAATCAATGGTTGATTTTATGTACTCACAGAGTATGCATATTTGTGTGTATATGGGATAGAAGTGAGGGGTGGGAGAGAGAAAATTAGAAAATGGGAGAGAGTGAATTAGAAAAACAACATCCCACACAAGGACAATCAAAGTGATACCCTTTGTTATAGTTTTGTGATTACAAATCCGAAGGTTAAAATTATACTAAAGATATAAACCATTCCAAGCAAGCACAGTGATATTTATATGACAAACAGGAAAGGAAAAATTAAAATTAAATTATATCTGCCTAAAGGGGGAAAATGATGGAAGCTCATTCTCCTTCAAAGCTACATCTATAATTTAGAATGCCAATTCAGATGCCACAAGAATGTATTTCTTTCTTCCAGTTACCTGGTGGGTGTAATAATGTGATTAAGACCCACTCAGATTATGTTATCAAAATGTTTGCCTTGCAATGCTTTGATTTCACTTTTTGACGGTATAAAAGCTAAATACATAGATACTAATTCTAGATCAAAACTCCTAATTCAGGTCTATGGCAGAGAATTATTAAAACAACAAAAAAGAGGCAACATTTGTTAAGTTACAGGTTGTGGAGATACAAAACTAAAATGGCAGCCTGGCTCACAAAGGTCCTGCAGTACTGGAATTAAAGGAATTGGGTCAAATACTTTATATTCCTGGAATGAAATCAGCACCTGACTTTCCCTGAGAGCAAGGATGGAGATACCTATACCTACCATACTTTAAAGAGACACCAGATAGAAAAGACTTGTGGAAACCTTGCCTATTGTCTGGACAACATGGCAACTGACAGAACTTTCCCTTAGAGAAGTAGTCCAACAATTTTATTCAACTGATTTCTAGGTATTGTCTGTCCAAAAAATAACTTGCTAGAATTTCTTTTGACACTTTTATGGAGTCATAATTCTTCTTAGTAGAGAAAGACCTCTATTGATGCAGATCCCAAAACCCTGCACTGGCCATCTCAATCCCGGATTCTTGTCAGTTGTTCCCATGAATCCTCTTTAGGAGGCTTTTCTAAATGGATTGTAGATCATTTAAATTTAAAAGATATTTTTCCCTACTATAATTAAATTTAATTTGTTCCTTAGGTGATCTTTGAAACAACTAGACCATATAATAAAATAGTTTATATGAAAATGGCATAGCAGAAAGGGAAGTGGCTCTGAAGCCTAGAGACAAACTTTCTAGCCCAACTGTATCTCTGACTTTCTATGTGACCCTGGAACCCTGTAAAATGAGTGGATGGGACAAGATAACCTCTAAGGTCCTATCCAGCTCTAACTTTTCATATTCTGTGATTAAGAGAATTAAAACAATAAGTTAAAAAGGCTTCCCCTCTCTTATACATCTCAAATTATGATAGTGACATTGTTATATAGCCTTAGTCTCCATAATAACCTAGACATTTTGTCTTCTTCATGAGAAGAGAGGGAAAAAAGAACCGTGCAAATAGAATCTAACCCCCACATCTCACATATATTTATGACTTTCTTTAATTATATCCTTTCATCTTCTTACCATCTGGACATTTCCCCACAGAGCCAACCCTCACAAAGCTATTATCCAAACACATTTGCCATTTTTTTTAACTCTTCACAAAGTCATCATACACTTTTCACTTGATAATTTTAGCCATGTATCAATGGTGCTTCTGTTAAAGTTGCAATAGACTTTCAGTCAAAAATAGGACTAACTTTAAAGCCCTGTTCCTAAAACAAAACAACAGAAACATTATTTATTTCCTTCTTTGGCAAAGACAATACTCTGTAACAAATTCATAGAGCAAATATGGATATTCAGAAGAGGCTGCCAAGGGCCATTTATGGCATATGCTGCATACTCAGGGGCAGTATGTTAACCTGAATCCTTAACTAACTGTGCTGTGCTGGATGAGAAAACCTTGCAAAAGAAGGAGCTTTCAAAAAATAATTCAGCCTAAGGACTTGCATGTAATTTCTAAAAATGCCCTTATATAAATTTACCCATTCACTTTCATCCAATTGATCCTTATATCACTAGCTTACTCACAAAGGAAGTATAGATTTGAAAGTGTCTTCTCAGTAATTTAAAGACATAGATAGATAGAAAGAGATAGATAGATATAGATTTATATCTTTAAAACTATATAACCACACATATATGTATATATATGTATATAATCTATTTTGTCTTATCCATATCCACATGTACATATACATATACTTGTAGGTTAAACATGCTTTTTGGCCTGAATTATTGAGGACCCAAAATTAATTTACCTTAGTTTTCCATTCTACTTCTCATATGTAGACACATTTGATGTTTCTTCAAAACTGTATAAGATAGGATAAAGAATGGAAGCAAAATAGCTTGTATTTCTTTTATTTCTATATCATGTTTGGATTTGAGCCTAATATCTACTTTTCTTTAAAGCCCATCATTTATTTTTGTACTGAGTACATAGATCTATATTTTGTAAGATCTTGAACTAAGTACTAAACATTAGTGTTTCTCCATTTTGCAGAAGGATAACAAGAAAATGAACATGAAGTGATCCCAACTACTCCCAATAAAAGCACATGCTAAATATGTTTTGTTCTGGCATCTACTCTGACTATGTAGGTGGGTGAATACAGTATAAAATGGTAGGTGAAGCAGATTCTTGCTTTAGTAAGGATGTTTTTAAGTACTGGATTAGATTGCAGTATTTCAATCCACACATTAGTCATATCCTATTTTAAATCACTAAAACAATATAGGTATATAAATAACTTGATTTACATTTTTTTAAAAAATCATATTTTCCTTTAAATAGCTTAAAGTCAAAAGAGGAAGGAAAAAGTAATGAGGAAGAAAAATAATTTTATAGAAAATATGTGCAAGTATACAACCATGTATGTATATCACTAAAATTCTGTTCTAGTGCCTCATTGTTTTGTGAATGTGATCCTGGGATTTAAAAGTCATGAAGTATGAACCTTACTCTCATCAGATTTGGCTTAAGGAGGGAATAACATACACACTCAATTGGGTATGGAAATCTATCTTGCCCTACAGGAAAATAAGGGGGAAGGGGACAAGACAGCAGGGAAATGATAGAGGGGAGGGGAGATTGGGGGAGGGAGGTATAAGAAGCAAATACTTTTGAGGAGGTACAGGGTCAAAGTAGAGAACAGAATAAACAGGAAGTGGGATAGGATAGAGGGAAATATAGTTAGTCTTTCACAGCATGACTATTATGGAAGTGTTTTGCTTGACTACACATGTATAATCTATACTGATAGAAGGGAGAGCAGATTGGGGGAAGGGGTATTCAGAATGCATGCCTTCTTGGGATGGAGGGAAAGGAGAGATGGGGAGAAAATTTGGAACTCAAAATCTTGTGGAAGTGAATGTTGAAAACTAAAAACAAATAAATTAATTATAAAAAAGCAAAGTTCACAACTGATCCAACCATTCCGGAGAGCAATTTGGAACTATGCCCAAAGGGCTATAAAACTGTGAGTACCCTTTGATCCAACAATACCACTACTAGGTCTGAATCCCAAAGACATCCAAAAAAAGGGAAAAGGAACTATTTGTAGAAAAATATTTATAGCAGCTCTTTTTGTGGTGGCTAAGAATTGGAACTCAAAGAGATGCTCATCAATTGGGGAATGGCTAAACAAGTTAAGGTATATGATTGTGATGGGATATTATTGTGCTATGAGAAATGACAAGTAGAATTATTTCAGAAAAACCTGGAAAAACTTACACAAAATGATGCAAAGTTAAGTGAACAGAACCAGGATGATATTGTTAGATGAAGAATTATAAATGACTTAACTATTCTCAGCAATTCAATGACCCAAGACAATCCTCAAAGGACTAATGATAAAGCATACCATCTGACTCCAGAGAAACAACTGATATTGTTTGAATACAGACTGTAGCGTGCTATTTGTCTTTTTCTTTAATTTTTTTCTTTTTAGTCTTCTTGTAGAAAATAATTAATATGGAAATATTTTACATGATTGCACACACAAAAAAAAAATCATGAAGTATATTTCCAGGTCTGATAAGTCACATAACAGTGAAAAGGCCTTATGTACTAGATTGTATAATTTGCCATCCCAGGACCAGCTTAACTAATTTAAAGCCTTATTACCAAAAGGTTAGTTAGAAGTTGACAATTTATTTGAGCCATATTAACTCTGGACCAGTGATCTATAAAGTAGGGACTGTGATGCCACCCCAGGTAGGCTGAGTTCTCTCCCTAGATGGGCTATGTCCTATCCATAAGGATCAGGTAATCAACCAGCAGAAGGGTGAGAACAGAAGTTGCATCTCACCTTTCCTGTAGTAGTCATTTCTGTCTCCAACACAATCTGTCCATGACACAAATACACCTACCATCTTACCCCAGCATACCACCATTTTGCCCCCATCTTCAGGTATGCAGTCTCCCAACTTTTCCTCTCCTGATCTAGGAGTCAGTCCTATAGGGCAGTTATAAAGTAAGTAACTTCTACATATAGCACGTTCACACATACCACTAGGAAAATTCAAGGTTCACAGAAATAGAGATTGTTGAGTAATGATGGCAAATATGAGTCTGCAAGTGGCACTGAGCTACAAGTATTTTTACGGCAAGAAGATGGTGACACTTCCTCTTATCCCTGGGGTTAGACCATATGTTGCCAGTGAGTAAAACATTATATTCCAAATACTGAGATCTGACCAATTTGCAGTCATGTAAGTCTATGTGTAAATTGATAATGGGACCT
Organism: Vombatus ursinus; assembly: GCF_900497805.2. Taxonomy (NCBI): domain Eukaryota; kingdom Metazoa; phylum Chordata; class Mammalia; order Diprotodontia; family Vombatidae; genus Vombatus; species Vombatus ursinus. The sequence continues at coordinate 5,432,516 of NW_020954557.1, forward strand.
AACTGAGAAGAAAATACCAATCCAGGCTATATAAAAATATTACACATTACAACAGGAAAAATATTAAGTTACTTATACTGAATTAAAAAAAAAAGCATCTGAATTGCTAAACTCATTGTTAAATGCAAAACTGCTTTCCACAATTGACAACTTTCAAGATCTTTTCTGTACTTGTAAGGTGAGACTTCCTTTTTATAGTGGTCTCCTTTATGTACTCTTTCCACCAGCAAAAGTGGACTGTTAACTGCTCCCAAAACATGATATAGCTTCTCCCACTTCCATGACTTTGAAGAAGGCAGTCCTTATGTCTGGAATACATTCTGTCCTCACTTATTTCTCTCAGAATTCCTAGCTTAATTCAAAGTCTAATTTAGATTACCTTTCCTATATATAAACATGCAGAAAGTGCAGATTGACAGTGCTCACACAACTAGGCAAACCATGCCAGGTTATATGTATATTTTTGGTTCTACGTGTGTCTTTTTCTTATATCACCAATTATTATTCTTTCTTAATGATAAATAATTACTTTGAATCATTTTGGTACTAGTTAAAGTTCTGTCACCCACTCCCATTTCCAGTAGAACATAAGATGGTCCATTTTTTTTGTCTTTGTATCCAAGTGCCTGGCACAACACCATATGCATAGGAAGTTATTAATAACCCAGAGTTAATAAATGATGAGTTGAGCCCAGAGATACCACTACTTGGCATATTGCCCACAAAATGGTCAAATACATAGGGAAAAATATGTGTGACAAAAATATTTATAGTAGCACTTTTTTATTGTAGAAAAGAAATGGAAAAAAAGTGGAACCCCATCAACAAGAATTTGACTGAATAAATTATGGTATGGAATATTATTGTGCCAACAAAATGAAAAAAGGAACAGATTCAGGGAAACCTGGGAAGAACTATAGGAATTGACACTGAATGAAATGGGCAGAACCAGGAGAACAATCTATACAAATATTACATTATTGTAAAGGAAAATAAATTTGAAAAACATAAGAACTTTGATCAATACAATAACAAATTACAACCTTAGAAGAATGATCTAGAAGCGTGCCTTCTACCTTTTGGCAGAGAGGGAATAGAACATAGGTCAAGGAGGAGATATTGAATACATTTTTATGCATTTCCAATGTGAGAAATTTGCTCTGTGTTACTATAACTATTTGTTATAATAAAAGGCTTTCATGGGTGGATGGTGAACTAGAAAAGAAGTGCCAATGATGCAAAAAAGAAAACCAAACAACTGTCAATGAAATATTTTAAATATATTTTTAATTTTATTTATTTGTAAAGTTTAGTAGAATTTTGTCTTTTCCCCAGTTACATGTCAAGAAAATTTTTAGCATTCATTTTACAAGGTTTTGTGTTTCAACTTTTTCTCCCTCCTTCCCTTCCCTACTCTATTCTAAAAATGGTAGGCAGTTTGATATAACTTATACATGTGCAATCATGTAAAAATATTTCCATATTAGTCACAGTTGTGAAAGAAGAAACAGATCAAAAGAAAAAAAACACAAGAAAGAGCAAAAAATAAGCTTCAATTTGCATTCAAAGTCTATCAGTTCTTTATCTGGATATGGATAGCATTTTCCTTCATGAGTCCTTTTTACTTGTTGTGGAAGATTGTGTTACTGAGAAGAGATGAGTTATTCATAGTTGATCATCCCACAATGTTGCTAATATTGTGTACAATGTTTTGCTGGTTCTACTCATTTCACTTTGCATCAGATTGTACAAGTATTTCCAGGATTTTCTGAAGTGTGCCTGTTCATCATTTCTCATTGCACAGTAGTGTTCCATTACATTCATATACCACAACTTGTTCAGTCGTTTCCCAATTGATGGGCATCCACTCAATTTCCAATGTTTTATCACCTTGAAAAGGGCTGTTATAAATATTTTTTGCACATGTAAGTTCTTTTTCCCTTTTTTTTGATCTCTTTGGGATATATACCTAGTAGTAGCTTAAATCTGTTTTTCAAATCAAGGTATAAATAATAGAGATTCATATTTTGATACACAATCATATTTTTTTCTTTTCTTCTTTTTATGTGGAAATGGTCTTATTTGTCAAATTCATTATGACAAAATTTGAAAAATATAGAAAGTGAAAACAGAACCTTAGATTTTAAACTCTAAGGTACAAAAACTATAAAAGGCCATCAGGTCCATCCCCCTCACTTTATAAATGAAGAGTCTGAGTCACAGAGAGACTAAGTGATCTGTCCATGGTTGCACAGATAGTAGATGTCCGGGTAGGATTTGAACTCTAGTCTTCCTGACTCTATGTCCTTTGCCCTCTCTACAATACCTCTAAGTAGTTGCAGATATTCTTATTCAGATCATAACAAATGATGAGAATGTAAAAGTTAGGTGACAAGAAAGGAAGAGAGGGAGTTGGAGAGAAAGAGTAAGAGGAGTGTGGATGAGACAAGCATTCTCAAAGATGGAGAATTACGCTTATGAGGTAGATGGAGCAAGAAAATTATCCCAAAGCAAATAGATACATATAATGAGGAGGAAAGAAGAAGGCACTGTTTGCTAAGTAAAGATTGGATGGATGAGACATAATCACTATCTCAAAATTAGGGAGGGAGAGGTATATGGGGAAGGGTAAATAAAGATATATGAAGGTGGAATGTTGAAGTTCACTACTGCTAATTACAGTTCTTAATTTCAGTTTTCCCTTGGAAGTAAGAAGGTTAGGATCTCAGTTCAATACTAATGGGAACAATGATTAATGGCAGTTTTAGAGGTAAATGTAATGGAAGAAATAAAAATCAAGTTAAAAAAGAAATGATTAAATTGAAAGGGAAATCGCTTCTCACTAACCTTTAAAAACAAAAACAATGCCCTTTCTGAGTTGGGTAGGCACTATTAAAATACACAGTTCCCTTATTCTTTCCTCTCATTTTCTGGAAATGAGAGGGAAGCACACAGAGGCACTGTAGCCTGAGGGAATGAATTTTAATAAGGTTCTAAGAAGAATAAAGTATCCCTTTGATATATTTTAAATCCTAATTTATCTTAAAGTTGTTCATCTCCTATCATTGAATTTGGTGTTATTGGATGTAGTTTGAGTAAGTATTCTGACTTCCTAATAACTTATCAAAATATCTCAATATAAGAATGGAAAAGGATTCATATATTTTTAAGCTGAAATGATAAAACAAAGAAGCAAAAATTTGATAAAGCAGAGGGACTCCAATGCAAAAACCAGTATAATGATTTTATGCTTCAGGGTACTTCATGAGTGATAGTTCTCTTTAACCCTGAGCTTGCCTCGTATTTTTAAAATGATACTTTGAACCAGAATTTATTTCTGAATAAAATCCCCACACATTTTGATTAAAAAAAAAAGTACAAGAACATTAGTTATCCTTTCCCCTATCTTTCATCATATTGCCCCTTCTGTCATTCCTACTCTATCATTAATTTTCAGTCTTTCACTATCTACTGGCTTGTTTGCATACAAACATGTTCATGTCTCCCACACCTTCAAAAATCCATTGCTTAAGCTTTCCCCAGTATCATCCTGTAAATCTTCAGTCATTTGAGGTAATAGGTCCCTCAAATATCTTTCTTTTCATGCTCTTCTTAACCCCTTACCATCTGAAGTCCTTTTTTTAATCCTTATTCTCAAGCTCTTTGCAGCCTTTGACACTGTTGATCACCTTCTTTTCCGGACTACTTTCTTCTATGTAGATTTTCATAATATCATTTTCTTTGGTTCTCAGACTATCTGACACCTTCTTCTTAATCTGCATTGCTGGATCCTCATCTAGATCACACAGCCTTGCTATAGATGTCCTATGGGGTTCTCTCGTTGGCCTTCTCACTCTAAACTACTTCACTTGGTGATCGCATCAGCTCCCAAGGATTTAAATGCCAATTCTATGGTGATGATTCTCAGATTTATCTATTTTATTCCAATCACTCTGTAGACATGCAGTCTTGCGTCTTCAACTGCCTCAACATTTTAAACTGAATGTCCAATAATTAGCTTAAACTCAACATGTCTAAAATTCAACTCATCTTTCCCCCAAAATGCTCTCTTCCTCTGACCTTCCCTGTTACTGTAAAGGGCAATACCATCCTCCCAGTCTCATAGGCTCACAACGCAGGTGGCATCTTTGATTCCTCACTGTCTCACCCCCAATCCAATATCTAATCTGTGGCTAAAATCTATCAATTTCACCTTTGCAATATCTCTCAAATATGCTCCCTTCTTCCCTCTGACACTGCCAGCACTCTGGTTAAGGCCTTCATCTCCTTACACCTCTGGATGGGTATGCCTATGTCAAGTCTCTCCTTCCTCTAATCCATCCTTCATTAAGCTGCCAAAGGAATTTTCCTGAAGCTAAGATCCAACCATGTCTCCCCTCCTGCCCATTAAACTCCAGAAGCTACCTCTTACTTTCAGGAATCAATACAAAATGCTCTATTTTGTGTTTAAAGCTTCTTGTAACTTACCCTCCCCACCACTACCTTTTTAGTCTGCTTATTCATTACACCCTGACATACACACCTGGATCCAGTGACACTGCTCTCCTTGGTGATCCACAAACAAAAAACTCACTCTATCTCTTAGCTTGAACTATTTCCTTTGGCTATTCCTTATGCCTGGAATGCTCTCCCTCTTCATCTCCACCTAGTAACTTCCCTGGCTTCCTTTAAGTTCCAACTAAAATCCCCTTTTCTATAAGAAGCCTTTCGCAATCCCTCTTAATTCAAGTGCCTTCTCTCTTTTGATTATTCCTATTTACCCTATGTATACACCCTGTGTTTACATATTTGTTCACTAGTTGCCTTTCCCACTAGGTTGAGAGCTTCTTGAGGGTAGGGATTATTATTTTTTGCCTGTTCTTTTTTTTATTCCCAGAGCTTAGGACAGTGACTGGAATATAGTAAGAACTTAATATTTATTGAATAACTACCCTTAAAATTAAACCCCAAATAAAGAGCTAGTTGGTTCATTCCATTTATTCATCATTCTATTCATTCAACAAACAATTTATAAATATCTGCTGTGTAGAAAACTTTATTCTAGGTGATGTAGACAAAGGATCTTATATCCTATTAGGAAAAATCAATGTGAACATAAACAAGTAAATGCAATATAAGTATAAAATAAATACCAAACATTTACTCCAGCTAGAAAGGGAAGACAGTAGTTACCGGAGAGAAACAGAATAGATCTTTTATAAGATGCTGCTTTTTAGATAAGATTTGAAAGAAGCTAGCAGCATTCTGAGGCATAGGTGAGGAGCTGTAGGATGCAAAGGCAAGGAGATGAGAGGTGGTAGATAGGTCAGTTTGGGTAGGATATGAAATTCAGGAAGTAGAATAACATAATTAGGCTGTAATTGTAGGTTGTAGGCTTATTGGAAGTAGCTTTTAAATTTCTAAATAGAGGAGTTTCCTAGTGGCAAGAGAGAGTCACTGAGCTTTGACATGGTCAAAGGGCTTCATTAAGAATACCATTTTGGCAGTGGTGTAACATCCAGAAAAACAAATTTTAAAAGTTTACCTGTTTTTTAAAGAGCCTACATTAATCCCTTGCATTTCCTTAGTACTTTTACCTTTTTCAAGGAGTTTTTGCCTTTATTCACTCATTTTTATTCTCACAACTATCCTATGTCTTATATAAGTTGGGAAAAACAAATTAGTGTTTGCCACCATTATTACATCCTACATAGAACAGTTATAGTATTATTTCAGTTAAATTCAATAATCTATTTTCTTTATAAGGAGGAAGATGAAGTGGATAGATGAAATGGGTAGATGGGTAGTTGAAAGCATGAATAGAATCATGGAGAAGTTCCCAGAGGAGTGGAAAAGAGATTGAAATTTTAACGTTGGGATGTTTTCTTATTGGTAGCAATAGCTACACATGATGGGCATTTTGAGAAAGCAAGTTTTTCTTCAGGCTCCCTTACATCCTGTCTTTCCCATCTCCTTCCAAGAATCAAGAAAAAAATTTACTTTTAGGAAGTAACTGATTTTCTCTGATCAACTTTACTTTTCCTTTTCCTATCACAACCAAGTGCACATATTTGTTTCTGTCTTCAGGCTCAGGACAACATATATTCTGTAAACACAAACACACATAAATTGGTATATTATGCAAGAAAAAAAATGTGCCTATTATTAGATAATTTCAACCAATGTAAAAATTTTTTTTATGTATTATATGAGCTGATTATTTGGGAAATATTTATTGGTAATCAAATACTATACTACCTGCCTAATTAAATTCTCAATTTCTTTATTTTAAAATTTTACTTGAATGTATTTTAAAACTAAAGAATCTTCTTATGCTTTGTTGTTATTATATTTGATATTATATTTGTTCCTACTGGATGATTTAGCCTTTGTCTTAGTAACCTTTTAAGTTATTGATCTTATACTTTGTACATAGTTACTAATGAATATTTGATGTGGTGACAGATATAAAAAAGGTTAAAATAATAAGTGAAATAAAGGGGAATTTCTGTTAATATTAAAAATATGAATAGAAATGTCTTGTGGTTTGTCTTATTTTTTAAAAATGCCTTTAAACTTCAGAAAGACCAAGAGTTGACAGCTGAACTATGTACTCTGGTGTTTTGCACTTAATTAAATGTGTTAAGTTTCCATATTTAGACAGCTAGGTCTTTATGAAAGAAAACACTATAACTAATCAAAAACTGTGTCCAGTGATCCAGTTTCAAATCAGGAACATTTATCTCACTCTCTTTTCTTCCCTCTTCTCTCTGAAAGATACTCACAGAGCACTTCAACTGAAAATAATTGAAGAATAATGAATGTGGAGTAATTCAGATCCTTGTGGGGGAGGTCCATTTGAAAACATACTTTCTACTTACAAATTTTGAACATTAAGATGGGGAAAATATGTATAAATTACTTTACATCTACTTAAGGGCAAGCTCTAAATGTATTTAAAACAGATAATAACAATGGTGTGATTTGAAAGTCAATGAGCTGACCCCAAATTTCTTTCTTATGGGCCCACCTCAGATTACTATTTTCAGTCATCCCATTTGGTTCAGGGATTTGTGGAACCCATTTAAAAGGTAAACCCCAATCAGGAAGGGGCTAATCATTAAAGCATTATCAGATTTAATATTAAGTCTATAGGGCTGATATATCAGTAACTTGGACTAACAATGCTACTGGTTAATGAACCAAGTCAAGAATTGAATAGGAGGAAAATAGTATTTTATTTGAGGAATTTCAGAGCTCTTTCAATAATCCCTGAGTTTCATAAAACAAAAATTCGTGTTTTAATTTTGATATTATACAACTGGTGCTATATGCTTATGATTTATGGAATACCAGTCTGCAAAAAATTAAAATTGTGCATCACAATACATTGTAGAATATTACTGATTTGTACATGAGAAGCAGTGTGAAAGAAATCATCAAAAAGTCATATAACCAGAAAAAGTAATGCTCTATGTAAAAAGAGCAAAGGATATTAGATTAATAGCCCAAACTGCATTGCATCTATTTAGGGACTTAAAAAGAAGCCTCAGTCCTATGTGGACACCTTATCAACACATGCCCAAAGTATCTATAGATTTCAGGGAGTCAGTGGACTTGAATGGGGAAAAAAGCATCTTTATTTTCACTAACCTCTAACTGAAGTTTAGAATGATCTTTTAATTGCTTAGATGCATTTCTCTAAGAAAAGGTCCACAGGGGTTTCACCAGACTGCCAAATGGGTCTGTGACACAAAGAAAGATAGAAGCCCCTTGAGGTCTTCAAGAAGAGGCTACACAGTCTCTTGGTAAGTATGAAATATTGGGAATTCCTTTGATGTGTTGGATTAGATGACCATTGAGATTCCTTTCAATTCTCAACTTTGTAATCTGTAGGAAATGTAATCTGTAGGAAATGTCCATATCAATAAAATCATACAACTAGTGAAGTATATAAACTCTAAGGTTCCTTCCAGCTCTAAATCCTGTGCTTCTACTATTGCAGGGGTGGGGAACCTGTGACCTCAAGGCCACATGTGGTCCTCTAGGTCTTCAAGTTCATCCCTTGAAGTCAAAGGATGCTCTACAGTGTCACATATGACCTCAAGGTCGCAGGTTCTGTCCCACCTTGTACTATTGTTTTTGATGATTTGATAGTTTATCTCTGCAGTCTCTTAGGCTTAGACCTGACTTAACAAAGAACTAGATTTAAAAGTAGCTTCCAGTTCTGAACTCAGAATAATACATCATTACTGTCTATAAAATTGATGAGGCTAAGTAAAGGTGAGATAATTATAGGAGCAAAATACAAAAAACTGTGTGTGTACTCAAATAAATCATTTTCCAGTGCATTCTTTTGAGGATGAGCAATAATTTAAAATTAGGAGGGAAAAGCCTGCCAAAATCAACAATGACACTCCCCCCCCCCACATTTCTACTCCTTTATTTAAAGTTCAAATGCAGCCTGATTATTTTTTTCCAATGATTTAGTTTTAAACTAGCACTCTATGCTCCTCTTTGGCATTCTATTATTTTAATTTGTATTTGTGTGTTTGTGTGTGCATGTGTGTGTGTGCATTGTGTGTACCTGTCATCTACCTTACTTATATGTAAACTGCTCAGGGATGAAAGCTATGTCACATTTTTCTTTGTATGTCCACTAGTGCTTTGGGTAATTCTTTGCACAAAGCAAGTATTTAAAGAATATTTCTTGAATGAATATTTTTATTAATGTTTTTCACATTGAGGTCATGGGATTGTATAGGTTCTTTTAATACATTTTTAAGCTAAGGCCAAATATTTAATGGAAATATTTTAAAATATCTATATATATATATATATATCTATTTTAAGTAGTCTGTTTTTCTGTCAAAGCTACTTAAATTGTAAGTAATTTTTATAGAACCCATTTTAGTGTTTCCTTCTCAGTGGATAGAATACAAATAATTATGTGATATTCACTGCCACATGGCTATCATATTCAGGTAGACTCCTTAATAAAATAAACTATTTTTTGCTCTCTTTTATGACATTTGGATTTGTCATTTTCCTATATGATCATGTTGTCTACTCCATTGGAGACAAGAGTCTCAGATTCACTCAAGAGAATCTTCGAATTTCTAGTAATAAATACAAAGTTAGCAACAAAGTTTACAATTATTTAGAAGCCTAGTAAAACTCTATGGATTTTTGTCGCTGTTGTGAGATGTAGAATTATACCCTGAAGGTATGATTATGAGTACAGAATCCTTCAATAGTTCATAAGGTGGGGGTTTTCTTTATTTTGTGTTTCCAAACCTTCTTTTGTTTTAAAACACATATGAAGTATATGGGTCATACATCCATTTCTGTCCAACCATCAGACCATTTGCATACCACTCCAGCGACCTTATCTATGACAGTATCTGTCATCCTGTGGCCCCAAATCTGGAAATGAGTCATGAGGAAATCTTGGAAAACTAGTATATTGCAATGTAATGTAAGAACACATTTATCTTCACAATTCCGAATTAATTTAAATGGCAGAACTCTCTATTAATGACAGGAATTTCTACCAATTGAATGATATTCATTATAATAAAGTTAGCCACTTAACAAAGCCTGCATCTAATTCTGCTATCTCTTGGGTGGATAGAATATTTTCAGTCACTCTGGTACAATAGGTTAGATGATATGCTGGACTTAATGTTGAACTTAAGTAGGGAAGATCTGAGTTTGGATTCTGACTCTGAAACTTACTAGCTATGTTACCATTAGCAGGTAACTTAACTTTTCTAAGTTTCAGATTAACTCTCTTAAAATATCATTTTCAGAACCGATGTATAAAAACACTTTGTAAACCATATAAAAGTACTAGATAAATTATAGTTTTACCTATTAATGAATTTCTACCTTCACTATTTAATATAAAAATTTGCATATAAAATCCCAAAATGAAATTGTCCACCTGCTGCTAGGCGGTGCAGTGAATAAAGCACTGGGCCTAGAGTCAGAAAGACTCTTCTTCCCAAGTTCAAATCTGGCCTCAGACACTTACTAGCTATGTGACCCTAGACAAGTCATTTATCCCTGTTTGTCTCAGTTTCTTCATCTGTAAAGTGAACTGGAGACAAAAATGGCAACACTCCAGTATCTTCGCTAAGAAAACCCCAAGTGGAATCACAAAAAAGTCAGACATGACTGAACAACAACAACCTTGATGTTATAATTCTTCTTTAAAATCTATGGCTACTATTTTCTATGTGATGAATGTATTTACACAACCTCTTTTCTGTAATGAATTGAAAATTTTCACCATAAGTAACTCACAGACCTGAGTTCAAGGTCTGACTTTACCACTTCCTACCTGTGCAGCTTTCAGCAGGCCACTCCAACTCTCAGTTTCAATACACGTAAAATAAGAGGGTAGCATAAAGTGATCTCTAAGCTTCCTTTTATCACTAAAATTATATGCTGCTATGTTTTTGTAACACACATATCAAGTTGTCAAAAAAAACCTGATTGTTAAAAAAAAAAATCTACCGACTGATGTTAGTACAGTGTGGAAATGGGATTTTTTTTTACGTTTTGATGTATAAAGAAGAAATTTGGAATCCTGACGCCCTGCCTATGGAGGGAATATCTGTGTAGGACAGAAAAGAAGGGAGTCTTTGGCAGTCAAATGTACCAGAAAATGATGGAGTAGAATGCCAGGAGATGCTTAGATAAAAGGAATATGACACAATATCTTAGAACATTTTTTCCTTCATTGTGGTTTTGCCAGAGCTAGGGCTGGGGACCAATTCATAAATAAAATTTTACATTTATATAAAAGTTTATTTATGAAACTTTTTTCCCCAAAACTACACCGTGAAATAGGTAAAAATATTCTTATCTATATTTTACAAAGAAAATATCTGAGGCTCAGAGAATTACATAATTTGTCTATGGTTACACAGCGTTGGAATATAGATTTGAACCCAGGTCTCCTTATGTCACATACAGCATGCTAGCCTGGTCTATGTATATTCCTCTTCCAGTTAATACTATAGAAGTATACTATTATTAGTTACTCTTTCCATCTCCAACTAAGAAAAATTGAGATATTCAAAATACTGTTTTGATTCTATTGGGCTTAATTTGATCTGTTAGTATGTAAGATCCTTAAAGATAAAAGCTGTTTCATTTTTGCCTTATCAGTCCCTAGCTCAGCATCAGGCACATAGTAAGTGCTTAATAAATGCTTGTTGATTGCTGATCAGTAATTTAGATTGTTTTAAAATCTGATGTTAAGTGTAAAGCAAAGTTACCTCTGTAACTGGTGCAGAAGTTGTGTGATAGGTCTTTGATTGGATTATTATTGGTTTATTAGATTGGATTATTAGAACTATATCATTCTGGGCACCTTTAGATCATTCTGGGATGTAATAATACCTGGTTGATTCAAAATTGTTTGTCTACTTTCCAAAGCAGATGCAGTTTGCTTCTCTAATGTGTTTCTAGTTCCAGGTCTTTTAATGAAAAGGTTGACAATATGTTGTTGATACACTAAAAAATGTCAAATTTTCACTTTTGATTTGCCAAAGAGCATCTCAATTGTGTTCTTAACGCTTGGGCCTGTTGGAAGAAGTCTTATGCAAGCTGAAAAGTGCCAAAGAAATGTGAGCTATTATCCTTAAAGCCAATATTCAAAACAACATGGGAAAAAATGATATTATCCTCCTCCTGCGGCAAGCAAACGAATTACCTGTGTTTTGTTTAAAATTTTCATCAGTCTCATTTAGCAAAATAGGAGAGGAGAAAGGATTTTTAATTATCTTATTGATCCATTTGCACATGAATAATGTAGAATTGTAAAGTAATTTGTTTTTCTGTATTTTTTGTTTCCTGAATCTGACCTCAGGAACTGCAGCCCAAATTGTCATGCTCCCAGCTGGACCTGTTCCTTGTCACAGTCTTAAGCACACAGTGAAGCATGTGCTACCTTGCTTCCCCCTTCCATTGGGATCTGTTTCACAGTGTGTAATTTTGCTAAAATGAGACCTTTAATTATACATGGCTGCAAGTGTCACCTACTGTTAAATGATGACTGTGCTGTGGACAAGTGAAGCACCAGGATTTGCAAGGTCCTGAGGTTCCCATTGTGTTGACAGAACTTAAGAACAGATGTTAACAAATCTGTCAGTGGGCTTGGGGGAAGATGGGGGAAGTCAAGTTGTTATTGAGCTACCCATCTGAATTGCTTCCCTACTGCCACCAAACATGTCCATATCTCCTCCATCTTCTAAAAATCCCCTCTTAATATATTTGTTAGCTATTATTCCATGTCTCTCCTCCCCTTTGTGTCTAGACTCCTTAAGGAGGCCTCTACAACAGGTACATTCACTTTTTCCCCTCTTCTTGTCTTACAGTCTGTCTTCCAAACTCATCATTCAACTGCTCTCTCCCAAGCTACAGTGATCTTTTAATTAATCTCTTCGCCTTTTGTGGATCCTTATCTTTCTACACCTCTTTGTAGCCTTTGACACTATCAATCACCTTTTTCTCCTTGATATTTACTTTTCTTGAGGTTTTTGGGACATTACAGTCTTCTGGTTTTTCCTTGCTATTTCTTGAAAAAGATACTCCATTTCCTAACTCTAGGCTTTTTTTCTGACTGTACCCCATGCCAGGAATGCTATTCCTCCTAATATCCATCTTCTGCCTTTCTTGGCTTCCCTGGTTTCCAACAAGTTCCAACTAAAACCCCAAACTTCTACAGGAATACTTTTCCAGTCCCACTAATTCTAATGCCTTTCATTTGTTGATTATTTCCAATTTATTCTATATATCGCTTATTTGTATGGAGTTGTTTACATGTTGTCTCCCCAATTATACTGTAAGTTCCTTGAAAGCAGGGACTATCTTTTGCCTTTCTTTGTATCATCAGTGCTTAACACAGTATATAACATATGAATGGACCAAATGTTGTTGTTCAGTTATGTCCAACATTTTGTGACCCTATTTGAGGTTTTCTTGGCAAAGATACTGGAATGGTTAACTGTTTCATTCTCCAACTGATTATACAGATGAGGAAACTGAGGCAAGCAGTGTTAAATGATTTGCCCAAGTTCACAGAGCTACTGTCTGAGACCACATTTGATCTCAGACCTTCCTGACTCTAGGCCTGGCATATAGTAGTCTTTTAATAAAGGTAGAGTTTAATGACTACCTTAGACTTTCAGAAAATTACATTTCAAAAAGTTCAAGGAAAGCATATGTATGGTCTCATGGCTCAAGAATCTACAAGGTCCCAGAGAAATGTTTCTTTCTAACAAAATTGTGATAACAAAAATACAAAATAATTCCAGTCAGAGAAAGAAAAAAGGAGGGGAGATAATCTTTTAAATAGACATATAGCTACATAAGGACTTCATCAGTCAATTCAGGTTTTTAAAAGATACATACTGAAAGATACATACTGAAGTTGGAGAATAGATTAAAATAAGTGAGGATGAATAAAAGAATAGTGTCACAGTCCTAACACAATGATATCTACATTTCTAAAGCCTAGAGATATCTTGGGCTGTTGATGAATGCTAAAGACAAAAGAGAATAGGTAGGAAGGAAGTTTTAGAAGGTATATTGTGAGCAAGAGGAAGTTTGTTTGGGAGGACATTGGATGATCAGCAAAATTACAAATAGAAGTCAGAACTACTGAATTCTTATTTTGTTCCTCCACACAGACACTTCCACCCCATCTCTCTGAGGACAATGATTACTAGCAATTGAAGCCAGTTATGTGGAAGGAGATAAGAGAGTACCTATAACTCAGTGAGTTCAAGTAACAAGACTTCAACAAAGTATATATCAAGTACTGAAGGAATAAATAGATGTGAAAACTAAGCAAATGTGAGTGATCTCTTAAAATATTGAAGAATAGGATGGGAAAATGTAGTTTTCAAAAAAGAGATGTATTCTTCAAACTATAAATTGGTAACTTTAAATTTTACTTTACTTGGAACTCTGTAGAAGTAATCATTAAAATAATAGCTTGTGAGCACTTTTAAAAGAAAGTAGTGATCATCATGTAGTAGCATACCCTTTGCTTTCCTTTATTGACACAATGATAGATCAAAGAAAAAATATAGAAATGGCATACTTGGGTTCTAACAAGATCTCACTGAAAGCTTAACAAAAACCTCACTTGAGACCAGAAGATTAGAGAAGGAATTAGTACTCTCATGAGAATAGTTTGGATGATGGTATAATTGAGTCCAGATAGAATGCAAGAGAGTTAACTATCATTTTGCTTACATTTGCTCAATGAAGATGATTGATCTTCAGGCTAAAACAGGATAGATTAAGAATAAAAGATAGTGAGATTAAACCCAAAGTAAGCAAAAAATATAATATTAAAGTGCCCAGTTGTTCTCTATGACTTCATATCCACTCATCTACATCCCATGATACCAAAAAATGCAGAAATGGTTAGTAAGCATTTTCCATTCCACTTTAAAACATCATGGAAAACTGGAGGAGGGTTACATGACTAGGGATGGGTGAATGCTGTGATTTTCTAAAAAGGATCAAGAAGAGATTTTTCAAGCAACAGGCATGTGAAATTTATTATGAGTCCTAGAAAAAATTTAGATTTTAGTAATAGAATGACTTTTGAGTATTTAGAAAAGAAAATACTGTTCACTATGCATGGACATTGGTTTTTTAAGAACAAGCTAATGCCAGACTAACCTTCTTTCCCTTTTTGACAGGCTTATTATGCTAGTAGATCAAGTAAACCAAATACACCTCAGCAATAACAAAGCCTTTTGTCAAGTTTGCATTCAAACATTCTGGAGGGAAAATAGGGAAGAAAATGATAAAACAATACATGGATTTGGATAAAGAGTTAGACCACAAAAAAAAGCATTAGTAGAGTTGATGTATTGATGTCAATTTCTAGAAAGGACTGACATAGATTCTATAGAGATTTGCTCTTGGCCCTAAGTTATTCAACAACTGTATCAGTTGTATTAAGGCATAGATATGGCATGCTTACAAAACTGCACAAGAAACAAAGCTAGAAGTGGTTGCTAAAAAAAGTTGGGTGACAACACAAAAATACCACAATTAGCTAGAACAATGGGAGAAATATTACAATATGAAACTTAATAAAGATATATGTAAAAGTCTTGTGCTGAGATTCAAAATTTCAGATACACCAGGAGAGGAGAGTGGCAACCTAGCTAGACCAATGATTGTGTGAAAACACTCTTGAAATTTCATGGATTGCAACCTTTTATAGGAACAATATTTCCTAGAGACCTGAAATGCAGGCTGGGTTAGATTTCCCTAAAGCTTTGTCCCACTCAGGTTAAGTTAATTCTTTTCTTAAAGAAGTATTAAAACTCTCCTAAAGTCTTGATTCATGTGGGGAATGGTTCAGGTTTTTGGCATGACTTCTTAAGTATCTGAATAAAAAGACTACAAGGAGCTCCAGCTCCCTTTCAGAGATTTCTGACAACAGAAATGTATGACTTAAACCAAGAAGCTGCATTCCAGCAAATTAGCAGAGAACCATCACTGAATGTCTTTTCCAACAGTACAAGCTCAAGATGAATCAGTGTGACATTGAAGCTAAGGAAGGGTAGTACAAAGTGAGGCTTCCTTATTAGAGTCATGAAGACTGACGTTTATGGTTCTGCTTTAATCTAGTCTCATTATATTGCATCTGGACTACTGTGTTTAGTTCTGGGTACCACATTTTAAGAACATTGACAAACTGAGGTTGTATTTAGAAGGTAAACAGGATGATGAGCTGATTGAAAACCATGTTCACATTGAATATTTAGCAGGGAAAAGAAAAGATGAAAGGGGAACAAAATATTTGTCTTCAAGTATTTTAGGGGCTGTCACATGGAAGAAAGCTTAGTTCTACTACTCTGCTCTGTAACACTTGAAACACTATATAAATGTGAGTTACAGGAATTCTTGCTTAATTATTGAGCAATCCAATGAGCTCATATTTGTAAAGGCTCCTAACACAGTGCCCGACACAACAGGTGCATAATAAATGTTATTTTCTTTCTTTTTTACCTTTTTTTTTTCCTTTCTTATGATTTGGATCAGGTCAGCAGTAAGGTCCTGCTTAACTCAGAGAGATTGTGATTCTGCATAGATGGCATTGTTAAGGAAAGTTTCAGATTGCACAAAGCTGAAAGGGATAGTTAATATAAGGGATGACAATCAAAATGGAAATTTTTTTCAGAAAGGTTGAATGATAGACTGAATGTATTTTTAAAAAATTCTAACTTACACTTGTAGAACTCTCAAATATCTACAAAATCCTTCGTGTGTGCAGCTCTCTTTAGTTTTAGAACAACTCTATCAGGAAAGCCCTGTAGTATTATTAATGCTCCTTTTCCAAATAAGGAAACTGAATCTGAGAGAAGTTAAGTGACTTACTCAGTCACACAGCTAGTAAATATCTGAAGTAGAATTTGAACACATATCCTTCAGATGCTAAGTCAGGCTTTTCATACACTATACTTCTAACACAGAATTTAATGGTGATAATATAAAACCCTATGCATACATTTAAAAATATATCACTTGCATAAGTAGAATTTTTAATTTTTTTAAGTTCAATGAGTCTGTATTTAGACATGGCAGCTAAAAAATATACAACCTTATGAAGCATAGCATTCAGAACAAATGAACTTGTAGTCCCATTGTAATCTCCTCTGAAACTCATTTGGACTGCCATGTTTTGTTGTCATTGTCATTCTGACTGACAGACTAGGGTTGAAATACTAAAATGACAATGAAAACGGAAGGACTAAAGACTATCCACTCTAACTACTCTTTCATACTGATGAACAAAATGAGGCCAAAAAGGTTTATGGGTCATCCCAACAAGTGACAGAGCAGAAATTAGGACTTGGGTATTTGATACTTACTTTCAGTCTATGTTTCTATACTATACAATGTTGTAATTTATTTATTAACAGATACCTAATTTTCTGATTTCTTTTAAGTAATCACCTTATTTTCTGTCATGTAACTTAAATGCATGCTTATAGGATACTTTTCCAGAGCCTTGAAATCCAGCAAAATGATTCCAATGGAATGAAAGAGAAGGGGAATATTATATCCCATTTTTATAGTTTTGCTCCAATCTCTGAGCCTATAGGCATTGTTGTAATGATTATCCCCTGAGAAGTACACAGCATTTTCCTGTAGAAAAGATCTAAAAAACAATTAGACTACAGAAGTGCATTCCATCATCCACAAAATTACCTTATTGCCCCTGGCTATTTACATCATTCTTAGATGTCTTCCATTGGTAGGCCTTAAACTCAATCTCATTACTTGCAATTAAATAATTAATATTTTCCACCAGAGTTATAAAATGATAGATTAGATTAAATTGAGTAAATGTGTTTCATGCTCATTTAATAGAATGGATTTTGACCTGGAGAACCATTAGAATCTATCAATTTCCACATTAGTTGAAAGACCAAAGGATATTTAGCTTTAGAAAACTTGTTATTTATTTTGTTACTAAATAAGCAATGGCTTATTTGTTTTGCACTTTTTTTTGTTCCTCATCATTAGGGATTTTACTGAGGAAAAAATAATCTTCATCCTAGTTAATGAGTTCAACTTCACACAGTGCTGTGTTGCCAGATCTCTTGACCTTTTCCCTATTGCTCATCATGTCCTAATAAATTCTAGTTTACTCACATTATTTGACACCTTCATTTTTATTTAAGGTCTATTAAATATTAATAAGGAGACAGCTAGGTGACTTAGTGGATAAAGTGCAGGATCTGGAGTCAGGAAGACCTGAGTTCAAATCCAGCCTCAAACCCTTACTAGCTGTGTGACCCTGGGCAAGTCACTTAATCTCTATTTGTCTTAATCCACTGGACAATGAAATGGCAAACCTTCATCTTTGCCAAGAAAATCCCAAGGACAGTATGGTCCAGGGTCAAGAAGAGTCAGACATGACTGAACAATAACAACAAGGAATACCAAAGCCAATCACACAATTGTGCTAATTGGATTTACTACAAGTTTGTGTTTTGTTTTGTTTTGTTGATATAAACTGGGCTATTACTGCATCACGGAAGACATGTCATTCTTTGCTAATTGTATCTCCATTATATTTCCCACAATGGCTATTCCAAACATTTTTAAGTCACCTCAAGCCTCTGATACCCTCTTCTTCCTCTTAACAGAGCACCAGACATCATATTTTACTGAGAAAAGGAAGGTCACTCACTCTGTTTCCTCTTTTCTTCATTTCTTAAAATTCTTTCATATGAATAACAAGAGAATGAGAGAATGAAAAAAAAAATGAGCACTTTCTACTTGCTGTTCAAGTACTATCCTAAGTATGCCAGAATACAAATGCAAAAGTAGACATTATCTGCCATCAAGGTGTTCACATTCTAAGGGTTGAGGAAACAATACTTGTAAGGGAGTGGTGGCTAAAGAGAAGCACTTCAATCAGTGAAGTCACTGGAAAGATAAATAGTCTATTGGGAAGTGTATTTACATAGCCATTCCAGGAGCAAGACACAAAGGTTCCAGAACTGCAAGGGTTGGAGGGATGGAAGGATATGGTACCATCAGCAAGGCTTCAGTCAGATAACTTGTTAGAAGTGAATAAAAAATGCATGACTAGAGCAAGCTTGAAATAATAGGCCAAGACAGGCACTTTCTAATCAGAACACTTGGGCCCAGGTGGAAATTCTAGACATGAATAGGACCTGGTGACCTGTCTAGACATGACCAGGACCTCCTGGACCTGTTCTCTGGTTTGGATGGCCAGACTGTTGGGTGGAAGGTGGCTGTAGAGTGAGGAGAGAAATGGAAGTGGCTAAGGCCTGCCTGAAATAGTGGACTGTAAGTCATTATACAATTAAGATAGGGTTAGGGCAAAAGGAAGCACAGATGCATGGATCAGGTAAGTTCTTCTTAGTTTAAAGGGTATATAAAAAGGGCAGATTTTGATGTTGTCTTGTAATGCTTAAGTCCACCCTGTTTACCCCCAAGGATTCTAGGTTGAAGGGATAATAGAGGAAAACAATTAGAGAAACTAGGTCCTAGGTTCCAGAGAGGAAAGACTGAAAACTTCCAGGGAATGATCTAAGTTGTTGTTCATCCTTCATTTTCAAAGAGATGCAGCAGATAACCTTAGTGTCCTTACCCCCTGACCAAGCTCTAATTGCTCTACAATGCCTGCTTCATTGGAACTAATTGTTTTCATCTGCCCATTCTGCTCAGGGAAGTCTTGACATGCTTGGAGTAGACATCCCCATAACTTACTCTTGGGTTTGAGGCCTGCTGGTTTCACTCAACCAGGTTTAGCCCATCTGCCAAAATGGTTTACCAAATGTGATCACTGCCAATGCTACAACTTTGGGGAGCCACAGGTGAGAGTTGGGTGAAGGTGGACACTAAAGATGGATGAGTATACCTGAAAAGAGCTCTGCATGCCCTCATACCAGAGCTACCAGTTCTCCCTGAACACCACCATACATCCCACATGCTCTCTACTCAGGATGTGAAACTATTAGTGAGAAAATGACTAGGGATTAAAGAGTGAAAGGATATCATCCCAATGTTATGTGCTATCACTATTCAGTCTGTGATGAAGAGGTACTGTTTCTCCTCACAAAGGCTAATTTTTCTATGTGTACCCTTAATCCCATCCCCTACAAATAGGTTGCAACCACAATCATTTTATTTCTCATCTTCCCTCTCTTCAAACTCTGTCTATTGGATCCTTCTTCTATGCATATAAACATATTGAGGACAGTCCATACTATATAATAAAGGAATGTTTTTTTAAAAAAAATACTGAGCTAAGAATGATTTTAAAACTTTAAAGTACAATAAAATGTTATTTTAAAATGCAAAAACTATTCTTATTTTCCATGGATTTGTCCCATATTGTAGCTTGCCAAACACTGTCCTATACCTTTCTCCTCCCTCTCATAACCAACTATCTAGAATAAAAGATGTCTAGATGTGGCATGACCAACGACATGGCTGAATAGTTGACTGAATAACTGAATCTCAAAAGAAAAAATTATGCACCAGACAGGGAGGAGTTACAGTTAAAACCATAAGATAAGAAGATATAACCTCTATGTAGAGAACTTAAAACTTCAAGAATTTGCATTGAGAACTTGAACAATTTGAGCTCTCTTTTCAGCATTTCTGCATGAAACCAACTCTACAGGCCTTCTTCAGCAAGAGCCAAAAACAAAGCTCACAGTATTTCCTCTCAAGGTCTGGCTATAGTTCTCATCAAAGTAACTCTGCTGGCTTGCTTCTTCACAGGAATCCTATGGATTCCTGGGGGAGTCAGGTGAAAATAGTAAGAAACTCCAATAAAGTTCAACAGAAAAATAAAAAATTCAAAAGATAAAATAAATAATTAATTTAGCAGAGAAATCAGTTTTCAATGTAGAATTTAAAAACAGTTAGAGCAGGAGAACATGAATACATGATGAGAAATAACACTGGAAAAAGGGAGAGATGAACATGGGAGAATAATCCTATTCAATCCTATGTAATGGGTATATAATGGAGGGAAGGGACTGGTAAGGGAGCAGGAGATGGGGCCACACCTCTCCCTAGGAGGGGAAAGGATAGGATTCTACTAAGGAATTTTCAATTCAATTCAATTTAGTAAACCTTTATCAAGAGCATACTACGTGACAGGCATTGTGCTAAGTCCTGGGGATGTAGAAAAGAAAAAAAAAATCCCTGCTTTCAGAACTTACAAACTAATGAGGGAAAACAATATCCTGAAAGTTAAAAGGTGGGGTACCACCAGGGGACATCATGTTATATAGGGTTCAAATCTAGCAGAACCACTGATGGTAATTGAAGAGTTACCACTCCCTCTCCTATAAAGGAAAGCTTTGGGAGGAGTTTATTGCTCTTTGTTCAAGCCCTCCAATCAGAGTAAGCTGGGAATGTGTTGGGGATAAAAAGCTGAGTCAATCTGCATGGTGATGAGATTTCAGGTGATCAGTTTATCCTTGGGGAAACATGATGTTCTATGAACTGGAAACCAAGCAGAGCTGTTGATGGAAAATGGGGTTATCTTATAAAGTTCTTAGCCTTTTATAAGGGAAGATTTTGGGAGCAATTTATTGTTCTATCCCCTCACCTTCCAATCTGAGGAAGGGAGATTCTTCATTAGAGAAAAGGTTTATCTCTGAAGGAATGGTATAATGGATTTTGTCTAGGTGGAATTTGCATCTTCTCTAAGAAAGGGTCACACTTCCTTGAATAGTATCTCACCTCAGGAGAGGGAATGAAAGTCCTAAGGATAGCCAGTGCCCAGAGTTCTGTGATGCATAAAGAACCAGAAATAGGTAGTAACCATAGTCTTAGAAATAAGACTGAAGTAATGGCAGGGACACCTTTGGAAACAAGGTGACTCCTTCCATCCCACTTTAATGAATTTATATTTCTAGGAACAAGGTACAATGAAACAGAGAGAGAGAGAGAGAGAGAGAGAGAGAGAGAGAGAATATGGGATAAGATGCACAATGTTAATAATGCAGAAAAAAGACTCAAATGTGGTACTTCAGGAACACAGGAGAATCAAGAAGGGACAAGTAAAAGTAAAGTTCAGAACAAATTGTAAGGGAAGAGCAATAATAAGAATGGCAATAAAAGAAAACATTTTGGACTAACACAGGTAAAAAAATGAAAATATGTAGGAGGAAAGAAGGATTTTGAAACACTCACTTAAATGGGTGGGGAAAGTATACACATAAAAGAGAAAAGAAAATAAATAAAAAGTAAAAGGACAAATCAACAATTTTAGTAAATTAATTAATTCCAAAGAATTTGGAATAATGCAGGCAAAAAGCATCAGAGGAAAAGAGGGGCAACTGTGGCAATAGACTAATATAAATTTAATGTAAACAAAACTAATTATAGGATAATGTACTTAATTAAAGGAGCAAGGAGAAAACAGTCATCTTCAGTGGAAGAACTAATGTCACATCATGAAGAACCAGAAGACAGCTGGACCTTGCCAATATTTCATGATATTATCATGATTTTTTTAGCATGACAGGTACATGGTGAATGGCAAACATTAATTTAGCAGTATAATAAATATACCTTTAAGTTATGGGAGAGTCTAATGGGCTGTTTGTTCCATGTTGCTGTGTTAGTTTTGGAGCTTATGTAAGCCCTTAGCATCTTTTACATGTTCTATGGTGGGGGATTATCTAATTCTCATAATTTACATTAAGTAGTTTTGTGGGTAGGGGCCCTATTACATTCATTGAGGGAAACTTGAATGTTATCCATATTTAAACTTTAATTGAAAAATTTTCCTAGAATAATTCAGATGGGGACACATTCAATCATTCAACAAACTGAAAAACATTTATTAAGCACTTACTACATGCCAAACACTTATTTAAGTGTTGAGGGTTACAAAGGAAAAAAAGATAAAAACAGTCCCTGCCATTCCCCTATGATGATTTTATGCTCTTAGGGACATAACTTATATATACATAGGTTCACACAAATATGAGGTTCTTACTAAGTAGATTGAAGGTAGCCATAACTTTTTTTTATTTCTCTTCCCTTCCAGTTTATTATGAATAGAGAGGAAGTAGCTACAGGAAGTGAGAGTACTAGGAAAGACCTCCTTGAGAAGGTAGTACTTGAGCCAAATCTTGTAGGGAGTCTGAATTCCTAAGAGGTAAAGGTAATCAAGCACACTCTCAGAATGTTGAAAAGCTGATACAGCCATGTATTGTATCCCATGATGGAGACAGGAGATGTAGAATTTTGTGTGAAAAATAGAAAGTAGGCCATTATGAGTTGATCAGAGTGTAAGAAGATTGGAAAGACAGGAAGAGTACAGAGTGTGAAGGGATTTCAATGCCAGAGGAGTTTATATAGGATCTTAAAGATAATAGAGAGCCATTGTATTTTACTGAGTAGTGTAATAACATGGACAGACCTATACCTTAAGAAAATAATTTTGGCAACTTTGTGATGAGTAAATGGATTGGGGAAATACTTTCGGCAGGGAGTCCAATTAGAGGTCTATTGTAAATGGCCTTAGTGAAAATTGATGAGCAAGGAGGAGGAGGATGGGGATAGCTGTGTAAGTGAAGGAATATGTGGGAGGAATTTTAGAAAATGAAAATGCAAAATATGATAATTGATTAGTTAAGTGACGCAAATGAGAGTGAGGAGTCAAGGATAATTTCAAAGTTGCAAAGGTAGGTGTCTAGAAGAATTGTAATAGTGAAGATAGTGATAAGTAAGTTTGGAAGAGGAATAGGTTGAGGAAGGGAGAAGACAAAATTCTCAGTGAATTGTCTATTTTTTTTTCAGAAAAAAGTATAGCTTTTCTCCACAAAAGAGAAAAACTAACCATTCCTCTTATATATTTTCATTTTTTTACCTGTGTTAGATGGATAATATGAATAATATTTTTAATTGAACCAAGATTTTGTGAAAGCCCAGAGTTCCTAGAGGGGTAGAGGGCCAAGGGCAACATAAGCAAAATTAGTAGAAAATAATACTATTCTCTGTATTCTATAAAAGTCCCAGTCTGGACCTTCATTGTACTATGGAGATGACCTGTGTTCTTGAAGGCCATGACCATAGAACATGAGTTCAGCTCCCCAAATTTCTACCATTATTCTAATGCTCTGAGTACAGGCTTGGGATGGACTAATCTAATCTGAGGACTAGTCAAGGTAATCAGAAAAAGGCCTATAACCAGTTGGCTGATCATCTGGTCATGAAAATTCTTGACCATGTTAGCCCATGAGCAAATAAAAACAATACACACTCCTTAGTATTATATGTCCCACCAGCTTCTACAGCAATGGTAGGTAGCAAAGCAGCAGGAAAGAGAGCAGCAGAAGGTGCTAAGGATCACATATTTTTGAGACTTTAAATGAACTTTGACTGTCAGTCCTTTACATCTGAAATCCTTTCTCAATTAACTTTTGAATCAGTGGTTATATTACTAGAGGAGTGGGGTCATATGAATCTTGGCATTCTTGTTATAAACCAAATGAGATTAAAGAAGAAAGTTGCAGCAAAATGGAAAGATGTTTCATGAAGCTATGGAGAGAGGTAGAGAAAATAGTTGGCAGAGTGGGTTTTATCAGATGTCCGGAAGATATAAGTAATATTGCTTCATGGTATTTGATCACCATGTATTGCAGTATTAATGATAAATATTCACAAAATACCATTATTAAAATAATTACAGTTTACACAACAGCACTGATTGGTGAGGAAGAAACACTAAGGAAATTTTATGAAGAACTGAATTAGACCCTACAAATCAAATTCACATATACTTTTGATACTTGATGACATCAATGTAAAGATGAGGATGAGGAGAAATCTATGGAAAAGTACAGTTCAGGGGAAATACATAAAAGAAGCACAAGATTTGTAGATTATACAAGACCTTCTCACCTCTATATCATGGACACATTCATAAATAAGAAACAATTAGTAGTGCTTGACATGGCAAGCACTAAATAATATCAGAAAAAATAAAACATTTTTAAGAATTATTAGAGTGGGCGGAGCCAAGATGGCAGAGGGAAAGAAGTGACTTATTTGGGCTCTCCCTCAAACCCCTCCAAATACCTAGAAAAAATGGCTCTAAACAAATTCTAAAGCAGCAGAACCCACAAAAAAAAAAACAGAGTAAAACAAATTTCCAGCCCAAGACAACCTGGAGGGCTGATTGGGAAGGTATATTGCACCGGGCAGGTAGAGGACCACAGTTTGAGGTGGGTGCACAGGCCACAGTGAACCTGGAGCAGGTCTCAGAGGACTGAATCATGGGCAGCTGTGGTGGTTTCCAGACTTCTCAACCCTCAAACACCAAAGACAATTTAGAAGGTCAGTGGGAAAAGTCTGTGACTGCAGTAAGAGAAGAATCTAGGTCTCAGCCACCCCCAGGGAAGCAGCTGCCTCCTGAGCTTCCAGCCCACAGACTGAGGGGGAATTGAGTGGTTGATCAGAGGGGAATTGCAAGGATCTCTTTGCCAGTGCTGAGGCAGGAATCTCTTGCTCTGCCTGTGCTTGGATCTGGGTCACAGTTCTGAGGGGAGGTCCTGGGGCAAGAAGGAGTGCTGGCATGGTGGAGCTTGTTGTGGCGTTAGAGAGGAAACATCTCGCCCCTTATCATACCACTTTGGAAGAACTGAAAACTTTCAGGTCTCTATAAGTATCTCTGAAAAAAACTGTACAAATGCCTGAAGCTTGGGACAGTACACTGTCCACATTGGAAGCACACTCTTACCTTAACAAAGAGTTTAAAACTCAAGTAATTAGCCAGGATCATGAGTAAGCAGTGCAAAAAGAGTCAGACTATATTATCTTACTTTGGTGACAAAGAAGATCAAAACATACAACCAGAAGAAGAAAACAAAGTCAAAACTCCTACATCCAAAGCCTCCAAGAAAAATATGAATCATTCCCAGGCCTTGGAAGAGCTCAAAAGGGATTTTGAGAAGCAAGTAAGAGAAGTATGGAAAAACTGGAAAGAGAAATGAGAGTGATGCAAGAAAATCATGAAAAGCAAGTTAACAGCTTGCTAAAGGAGACCCAAAAAAATACTGAAGAAAATAACACCTTAAAAAAATAGCCTAACCCAAATGACAAAAGAGGTCCAAAAAGCCAATGAAGAGAAGAATGCCCTAAAAAGCAAAACTGACCAAATGGAAAGAGAAGTCCAAAAGATTACTGAAGAAAATGCTTCTTTAAAAATTAGAAAGAGCAACTGGAAGCTAGTGACTTTATGAGAAATCAAGACACTGTAAAACAAATCCAAAAGAATGAAAAATTAGAAAACAATGTGAAATATCTCATTGGAAAAACAACTGACCTGGAAAATAGATCAAGGAGAGAGAATTTAAAAATTATTGGACTATCTGAAAGCCATGATCAAAAAAAGAGCCTAGACATCATCTTTCAAGAAATGACCAAGGAAAACTGCCCTGATATTTTAGAACCAGAGAGCAAAACAGAAATTGAAAGAATCCACCAATCTCCTCCTGAAAGAGATCCCCAAAGGAAAACTCCTAGGAATATCGTAGCCAAATTCCAGAGTTCCCAGATCAAAGAGAAAATATTACAAGCAGCCAGAAAGAAACAATTCAAGTATTGTGGAAACCCAATCAGGATAACACAAAATTTAGATGCTTCTACATTAAGGGACTGCAGGGTATGGAATATAATATTCTGGAGGGCAAAGGAGATAGCATTACAACCAAGAAGCATCTACCCAGCAAAACTGGGTATAATTCTTCAGGGGAAAAAATGGTCATTCAGTGAAATAGAGGACTTTCAAGCATTCTTGATGAAAAGACCACAGCTGAATAGAAAATTTGACTTTCTAATACAAGACTCAAGTGGAACATAAAGAGGTAAACAGGAAAGAGAAATCACAAGAGACTTATTAAGGTTGAACTGTTTACATTCCTGCATGGAAAGATGATATTTGTAACTCATGAGACCTTTGTCAGTATTAGGGTAGTTGGAGAGAAAAAATTATATGTAGATAGATAGATAGATAGATAGATAGATAGATAGATAGATAGATAGATAGAGGGCACAGGGTGAGTTGAAGATGAAGGAGTCATATCTGGAGAATAAAATTAAAGGGTGAGAGAGGATTATAGTAGGAGAAGGAGAAAGGGAGAGGTAGAACAGGGTAAATTATCTCACAAAAAAAACAGAAAAGAAAAGGCTTTTACAGTGGAGGGGAAATGGGGGAAGGTGAGAGGGAATGAGTGAATCTTATTCTTATAGGATTTGACTTAAGGAGGGAATAACATACACACTCAATTGGGTATGGAAATCTGTCTTACCCTACAGGAAAATAGGGGGGGAGGGGACAAGAGAGTAGGGGAATGATAGAGAGGAGGGCAGATTGGGAAAGGCAGTAATCAGAAGCAAATACTTCTGAGGAGGGACAGGATCAAAAGAAAGAATAGAATAAATGAGGGGGCAGGATAGGATTAAGGGAAATAGCATTAGTTTTTCACAGCATGTCTACTGTGGAAGTGTTTTGCATAACTGCACATGTATAACATATATTGAGTTGCTTCCTTTTTCAATGAGGGTGGGTGGGGAGGGAGGAAGGGAGAAAATTTAGAACCCAAAGTTTTAAAAACACATGTTTAAAAAAAATATTTACACATGCAACTGAGAAATAAGAAATATAGGAAATGGGGTACAGAAATCCATCCTGCCCTACAGGAAAATAGAAGGGGAAGGGGATAAGAGAAGGGGGGATGAAATAGAAGGAAAGGCAGACTAGGGGAAGGGGTATTCAGAATGCATGTCATCTTGGGGTTGTGGGAGGAGTGAGATGGGGTGAAAATTTGGAACTCAAAATCTTGTGGAAGTAAATGTTGAAAATTAAAAATAAATAAATTTATTAATTTTAAAAAAAGAATTATTAGAGTGATAATTGATGTGAACATATCCTTGAATAAGTTTTGAATATGTAATCAGACAATAGACTTGTCAGAACAAAAATAATCTTAATAATAAAAAAGAATAGTAGGAAAATGTGGTGTATAATTATGAAGATTTAGTTTTGAACCAATTAAACAAACTATTGAT
Organism: Vombatus ursinus; assembly: GCF_900497805.2. NCBI lineage: Eukaryota > Metazoa > Chordata > Mammalia > Diprotodontia > Vombatidae > Vombatus > Vombatus ursinus. Next base: position 5,460,143 of record NW_020954557.1, read on the forward strand.
AATTTTTAAAATGGGGAATGGATAACAAATGATGATGACTCTGATATTTACAACAATCTTTTTTTTTTGTATCAGGGATTGTGTAATCAAGATACATATACTATAACTACAGTCCCTAACATGCTTACAGAAGTAGAAATTGCACATAAGTGAACAAAAATAGTACAAGTCATCAGAATGGATCAAGTATGGAAGAGATCTATGCTTATATAAAATAATTGTGAGGGAAGTGGGATACTGATACACAAGATATTTAAAGAAATGGAAGACACTAAAGATATGTACAAAAATCTCTGACCCTATTTGATAAAAAAATTTAAAAGGAAGACACCAATAACTAACAGCCTGTATGCATTTTCTCCCAAGTATAGAAAACCTTTACAAAAGTTATACAGGGCATCATAAATGAGAGCATGTAGGGACCAAAAATACTTTTGCAAATTATATTGAACAGTAGACCTCATCTTTTTCATCTTATAATTGACTGGAAGATGTACAGACTAATAGATCCTGTTGTATTTATTTATTGACTACAAAAAATGATCAAGTAGAATACACCTTATAAGCTCTTTTAAAACAAGTTATCTCCCACCTATAATCAAGATCTGTGAGGATTCACTGGGAGATGAAACATCAAAATAACATTATTCAAAAATTCCAATAATTTCAAGTGATCAAAAATAAATTGGAAGCAGTGAAAAAACCTTATATTGTAGAAACCAATGTTTTGAATTATTTTCTTCTATGAATTAATGAGTGAAAAAATAAGTACTTATATACAAAACTGCACAAAGACTTGGAATACAAAGAAAAGGAACATAGTCCTTTTAATATAATATAGATTGTTTCTATATGAAGAAATGAGCATAGCCCTTAAGACTAGGGAGATGTATGCTTCTTAAAAGAATTTGCTATTATGATGGAGGAGATTCAGTTCAAAGCCTGCACGAAAGAGGAATTCTCTGGGATAGGTATGGGTTCTCCAGTTGCTCATTTTTTGCTTTTTGGAAAATATTGTGATGATAGTATCAAAACTTCGATCATTATAGAGTCTCCTGAAAGAAATCTACAATCACTCAAAAAATTTGACCTAGTAATTTGCACAGGAAAGATGAAGTGGATGAAGCAAATCTAGTTTTCAGATTTCAACATGTATATGATTGGAATCTCTACAAAGCATGTCCAAAAGTATGTATATCTGGAACATGCAATACAGATTGACAATAACCTAAACTCAGAGGGGCAGCTAGGTGGCATAGTGGATAAAGTTCCGGCCTTGGAGTCAGGAGGACCTGAGTTCAAATCCGGCCTCAGACACTTGACACTTACTAGCTGTGTGACCCTGGGCAAGTCACTTAACCCTAATTGCCTCACCCCCAAAAAATAACCTAAACTCAGAGTTAGAAAAAAAGAGGAGAGCAAGCCGAATTGTTTGGTGAAATTTCAAGGCTTTTGTTTACTATGCTCGAGCTTCCTATAAGAGCAAAGGCTAATTTTTCAATACAACAATTTTACCAGTGTTGTTGTTTGGTAGCAAGACTTGGAATACTACTGTCTCTAAAAACAAGCATCATACAGATGACAATGGGAAAACACATGGTAGGTGTGGGCTGGCCACAGCATATAATCAATAAGGAATTCCAAAGAGCAGACATAAAGGATGCCATAATGGAATTATATAACCTAAAAAAAGATGGCTTTATTATATATCAAGAATAGGGGATGACCAGTGGACAGCCAGAGTAATCACCTGATACCTTTATGAGATTGAAAGGAAGTGAAAGGGATCTCAGACATATAAATTCCTTCTGATGAACATTTGGAAGTACATGGATAAGAGCCCCAGAAAAGTATCAGGAATGGATGACTTCCTATCTGCCTTATTGGAGGGAATTATTTAAATAATGATATAACAGAATCATTTGAGTATTTGTGTTTTCTTTGACTCAAGTGTTCATACTTAAAAAAAAGAAGCCTAGCTACCTCAGCCATGACTAATGACCATGGCATCACTATGCAACCTGCAACGTATTTTAATTCCAGGTCACTTGTCAGAAAGAAGCAGAAGTCATATGATTAGTAACTTTTTTGCCATTGTGGTCTATGAGTTGTTTTACAAGAAGGCTTGTCAAGGAGACATGTGAAATCAATCAAAATAAGCAGTAGTTAAAGTTGTTTTGGCAGTCAAGACAAGAAAGAGCAGGAATACATTCAAGACAATGACACCAGTAACCAAAAATTGAGAAGGGAGTCTGATCACATGACAGCCACTATTTCTCTTTTGACCTTTTTTCTACTTCTTTAAGGATATGCTCATTTTCAGAACTATAACAGTGTAATGTGAAAGAAGGAAAATCACAGTCTTTGATGCATATTCTGACTGGAAATGAGACAGAATTAGTTTGCAAGGATACCTTTATGACTGTAAGACTAAAAATATCAACTAATTATAATTCCTACCTTGTTGAATCTGGGTTCTTTTAATTTATGATATAATTACATGAGATAGCTACAGAAGGAAAATTGGAGAGAATATGTGAGAATAGATTTCTTTCATTGAAATGATCATCTCTCCCACTTTTGAGATGCCTAACATATCTTACTTTTGGGAGATATAAAACTATTATCAACTTTGTAATGAACAAATTTTATCTTCAAATTTTCCATAGAGTCAAAATAAATTGGTTGTAGGTCTTTACGTGGTGACATACTACTAGCAGGGATTAGTTTTTAGCGTTCAGTCATATTGTTCAGACCATATTGGTCTAGGATCTTATCTACAAAAACAAGAAAATACTTAGAGGCAGAGAGATTTTGTCTATCAATCTGACTCACTAGCAATCAAAAATAAGTTGAGGGCACTGGAAAAACCTTACATTGCAGAAACAAATTTGTGGATGATTATTTAATATCTTTTCAAGTGTTATTTATAATTCTGTGTTTCTTTATTAGAAGTTAATCTCTTTTAAAGTATGAAGGTATAAAATGTGTTTGCCTTACTGATATAACCTGTAATTGATAATTTATTTAAAGTATACAATTATGATTCTACAAATAGATCTTAAATAGTATGTGTCATTTTTTAGAAGTCATGCACTGACCCCCAATTAAATACCATAGATCTGTAATTATGCTGAAAGTTCTTAGCACTGCCATTCAAAAAAAAGCCTACTATAATTCCAAATTGTGGAATGACTAATTACCCAGTCTACAACACATCTAAGCAATTTTTCTAATTATACTGTACGGTTGGATGACATTTAAGAAGTGTATATACAATCCTGGGACCTTCTTTTTTTTAGATGATATAACATCTATTTGGTGAATTGAATATTTATTATCTGAAGCCCTTTCTAGGTGAGGTAAATATGAGTTTGTTTCACTTCACTGCTTTGAGTATTATTCAGTCAAGAATAGAACATCTTTAGTTATGAATCCTTATTTTAGAAACATGATATTGTGGCATGAGCAATGTCAAACACCAGAACTATGACTCACAGGCTAAGATATTTCAGCATTCTATGATATACCCAGAGTGTTATTTTCATAGTGAATTGTCCAACTTTAAAATAAATAATTAGAACTGATGTGATTTTAATGAAGGAGGAAGTTATCATATGTATGTATCACTCACAGATAAGTGAGCATTAGCTGACATAGGGGATCAGAGATATGTGTATCAACAACATACTTGATGCTTGAATTGAATTATCAGGGAAGACTATAGCAGGGGAAAGGTAATGTGCAAAGAATTCAATTTAGAACCATTGGAATAGAAATGAAATAGCTAAAGAAAGTTTAACTTTTATATACACATGTTGCCTGAGATATGAAAATTGTTTTCTCCCTTGGACTGCAAGTACATTGCTTCATTAAATAGAATCGATGATGGAAAAAATGGTACTGTTGAAAAAAATAAACAAAAAAAAACACTGCTGCAATGAATTTAAACATGATGAGGTGGAGAAAGGGGAAGATATTTGCGCTGAAAATAGTCACTTTCAACCTGCATTCTATTTTTTTTTCTAAAAGTGGTTTAATATTTGTTCAAATCATCTGCCTCTTAGAATCTCTAAATTCCTTTAAAACATGACTCAGGTGCCACCTACTACATGAAGTCTTTACTTATTCCAAGTTATTCTACTCTCTTTTACTTGACATCATTTTGGATCACTTTGAATCTATGTACATGTTGAATACCCCAGTAGACTAAGGGATCCCTTGGAAACAATCGGTCTTTCACTTTTGTTTTTGTATCTTTAGTATGTAACAGTAAAGGACCTTGAACACATTAGGTTTTTAATAATCATTTACTGAATTGAATTGACATATATAGTCAATCTATAATGTCTAAATATCATCTAAGGAATTTTAAAGAATTATCTTAGCAACTTTCTCCAATGAAAGTATTTCCAATCAATCATTCAATCAACAAGCAAGCATTTATCAAGCAAAGTCAAGCACTGGGCTACTCTATGATAATAGGACTAGATGACACAGAAAGATATGAAGGGTCCATTCTTGCTACCCTCCTCCTCTGTCATTCCCTAGAAGTGCCTCCCCAACTACACCCTCCAGGTGAAAAAAAAAATCACATTGTTCCCCTGGGGTAACTTCTGTTTAGTTTTCTTTCTTACCCTAGTTATAAATCCTAAAGAACTGTATGCATTTTTCTTGAAACAGATCTCTAGAATTTAATTATCTTAATTTCAACTTTCACTGCTGACTCTTAAGGCTTAATGGTCAGATAAATGAACCATGGTTCTTCTTTTTTCAAATACACAATTCTCTCATCACTTAAAGTAATGGATCTGAAACTTTGAAATCCAGCCAACCAGTATCTACTAAAGCAAATGGTGTTAAATGAAGTTCTGAAGCTAACCCTCTAAATAAATTGTAATTCTCTTTCTATTATTTTATAGATTCTAAAGATTTCAATCAGTCTCAAAGTTGTGATTGTGATGTCTGGTCTTTGTTACAAATCTCTTGAAGATTTATCAACTGAATTCTCCTAAAGGTGGATTTTTTTCTTATTATCTGTTTTGTGCTGAAATTACTCTCAAGTGATTTTGAAATTAGCTTAAAAGTTCATTCCATTTTATTTCCTTGTAACTCTAGGTTAGCTGCACCATTTATAAAAGAAATAATCTCCATCACCTCTGTCAAGGCAGAGTGTTTATTACATTCTACTGGTCTAGATTCTAAAATGGCTCCAACATTTCAGCTGACATAACTAGATATCTCCAAAACCTCCAAATCATTATATAAGAGGGAAAAGTTCTTAGGCACATCACTAGGTTTCTATAAGGATAGCCAGGTGGCACAGTGGACAGAGTGCCAGGCTTAAAGTTAGGGAGTCATCTTCCTCAGTTCAAATCTGACCTCAAATACTTACTAGTTGTATAACCCTGGGCAAGTCACTTAACCCTGTTTGCCTCAGTTTCCTTATCCATAAAGTGAGCTGTAAAAAGAAATAACAAACCATTACTGTATCTTTGCCAAGAAAATCCCACATGGGGTCACAAAGAGTAAGACACAACTGATACAACTGAACAACAAAAAAGGTTTCTATATGCTAGTTATCTTTGTAGTTTACACAATACCTGGAAGCAAAAAAGTAGATTGGAAGGAATAATCATGCACAATTTTAGAAGATTGTACTATACTTAGAATTGAACTTTATTATCTGTTGGTAAGATTGATGGTAAGGTGAGTATAACTTATATGGTAAAAGACAGGAATATAGAAACTTCAGAAATGATGTGTGTGTGTATATGTGTGTGTGTGTGTGTGTGTGTTTAGCTCAGTCTTCTAAAGCTAAACTTAGCATTGACACCCTTTGCATTTCTAAAACTAGCTGATTAGTTATTTAAGGTCAGTAGCATTATTCATGGTTCAGATCAACTTCTTATTTAAATGCTACCCTTAACCTGAGATTCTAATTTTAGAAATTTCATAGCTTTTAGCCTTTGGCAAGGAAGAGATTGGAGGGCATATCAGCTGGAGCAGCATCTGGTGCTTATTACTAGGGGGAGAGGGGCAAAGACCCAAGAGGTTTTGACTGTGGGGAAGGGCAGGGATCAGGTGCTGTTTGCAGAGTTAATAGTCAATAATTACACTGAGGGTTCTATGCTCACAGTTTTGTTGTATTCTAATTATTTCCAGTTCAGGTCCCCAGATAGGTCCTACTGCTTTCCCTCTAAGGTCTCTAGAGATAACTAATCACAGCTGCTAAAGGACAATTTCTCCAGGTCAGAGACTGTTTGGGGTAATATTGAAAATATGAGAGATTTAAACCACCAATGAGTGCTGGCTTCTCCCAATGATACCAACATAACCCTCCCCTTATCCTGTTCATTTCAAAGTTATCACGGTGTGAATAGTGCATGAGGAAAAGAATGGAGATTAGAAATATCTACCTAATCATACCTAAAGGGGAAAAAAGCATAAATTTCATTTGAAATTGTAGATACTCATAGATCATTTCAAAGCTGAAAGGGACTATAGATAATACCTAATTTAGCCCATAATTGTATTTGTGTAATTAAATTTTATAGGTTGCTTGTGAATTAAAAAAAATCAATATAGATGAAAGATTTATGTTAAAGAGTCAACCATTTTTCAGATGAAGAAATTAAAGCTAGCTATAGTCATATGAAATAAGGCTCTAAACCACTATTGCTTAGAGAAAAGCAAATTAAAACAACTCTGAGGTGCCACCTCCCACCAATCAGATTAGCAAATATGACAAAAAAGGAAAATAATAAATGTTGGAGAGGATGTGGGGAAATGGGGACACTAATGCATTGTTGGTGGAGTTGTGAACTAATCCAACCATTCTAGAGAGCAATTTGGAACTTTAACCAAAGTGCTATAAAACTGGGCATAATCTTTGATCTAGCAATACCACGTCTCTATCCCAAAGGGTCAAAAGGGGGGTGTATTTGTACAAACATATTCATAGCAGTTCTTTTTATTAGGGGCAAAGAATTGGAAATTGAGGGTATGCCCATTAATTGGGGAATGGCTGAACAAGTCATGGTATATGATTGTAATGTACTGTTACTATGCCATAAGAAATGATAAGGAGGAAGATCTCAGAAAAAAATCTTAAAAGACTTATATGAACTAATTCAAAGTGGATTGAGCAGAACTAAGATAATGTTGTACACAGTAACAGCAATACTGTATGATGATCAGCTGTGAATGATTTAGCTCTTCTTAGTAATACAATGATTCAAGACAATCCCAAAGGACTCATGATGAAAAATGCTACCCGCCTCAAGAGAAAGAACTGATGGAGCCCAAATGCAGATTGAAGCATACTATATTTTTTAACTTTCTGGTTTTTTTTTCATATTTTTCCTTTGGGTCTATGTCTTATTTTCACGACATGACTAATATGGCAATATATTTTGCATGATTGAACATGAATAACCTATATCAAATTGCTTATTGTCTCAGAGAGAGGGAATGTGAGGGAGGGAGAAGGAAAATTTGGAACTCAACAATTTTTAAATTAATCTTAAAAATTGTATTTACATGTAAATTTTCTTTACACATAAATGGGGAAATAAAATATTATTTTAAAAAATCAACCCCTCATAAGGTTATACTTATATTACCTGATTTAATTCAATAAACGTTTATTTCCTGAAAGTCACTATGGTAGGTAATAACACAGGACACAGCATGTACGTACACACAGACACATAAACAAATCTCTTGCAGCCCCCAACCTCAAAGAGCTTATTTGGTTAAATAAAAAAAAAATTCACAATCATAGAATATTCTGTCCAAGATAGGATTGCTTTTCACTTAAAATATGAACTATGTGATGGATTAAAATGTTGTTATTTCATTGATAATGAAATAGGAAAGGTAGAAGAACTGGCAAAATGCATAAGAAGCTTAGAAAAGAAATGCAAAGGAGAAGAAGGAATAGTGGAGGTTCATGATAGAATATTAAATTTAGGACAAGATAAGACCCTGCTGCTAAGTAAGATCTTCCATATGGCAAAGCATATTGAGTTGACTCTCAAGTAGTGACAATACTATAGTATGTAGCAGATTGATAGAATTAATCATATTAAGGGAATGCTCAGGGGAACAGAAGATACTATAAATGCATCTACACAGTAAAGAAAAAATATGTTGGAATAAAATTCTATATAGCATTATCAACTATGTTTCTTAACAGTTGAACTATATTCAACAACAGGATATGTGTAAATTGTATGTTAAGGAGTCATTAGGTCATATAACAAGAAAAGGGTCACTTTTAATTAAAATAGTTGATAAGTGCTCATTAAGAGACCTTAAATCTCCTTAAACTGCATGGCTTTCTATTCCCACTTTTCTCTAAACCTCCAAATCTAGAAGCAGAGAATCACATCTAGGGAGATTGGCTGTTACAGCATGACATTAAGTTACAAAACATACTGATGTTTTGATGTTGTCTTTTGAATATTGATGGTGTTGAATTTGCTATCTGAAAATGAGACTTGAACACATATTTATGAATATACAAGGAATTTTGCAAACTCAATTGGCATTTATTGTTTCTCTGTAACATCAAACTTTGGGACATATAAAAAATATTTAGAATCACAGAGATGTAGATATTAAATAATAAGACCATTCCACCAACATTATGGGTATATTCTGAAACATAGCCACCAGTTGAGAAATCCAAGTCTACTTGGAAGGTTGTGGTTGAAATTCTGAGTTATGGTAACCAAAAAACAAAATCTCTAACACACAATAAATTTCAGCTTGAAGACATTTGCTGGACATTCAAGACAGTAGCTTGCTGGAAAATATAATAAAACATAAGATAGCTCTTGCCATAACAACTATATATTCAAGCATTCTCTCTACAGATAAATCTTGATTTATTTATTTTTTTACCACCAACCAATAATGTACATGGGTGAAACTTTCTCCTAACTCTTCTGCAGGTAGGAATATAGATATCTTTCACTTTTTTCTCATGCAATTGATGCATATAGTCAATTTGACATGGGTATCCTCTATCCATTAGACTTAAATAATTATAACATCATCATCATCACCACTACCACCACCATCAGGACACATATTTATATTTATGTATTATGTATAAATATTTCCAAAATGTTATTAGTCAATTTACATTTATTATTACTGTAATATTATATATTTATACATAAATACAATTATAATTATTAATGTAATAAAATCAATTAATATTAATGCATTTATATTTTAACTTCAAACTCAGGCCCTTCAACCTGTGCTATAGCCCCATAATTTCCTCTTCATCTTTGGACAGAAACTCACAATAGAAGACAGATCAAACTAGAAGGTAGCAATTCCTGGAATGAGATGGCTTTTTTTTTTGGTACAGGGTGGTAGGCAGACCAAGACACAAAGAAAGCGATTCAAAAGAAGGCCAGGCACTTTCCCTGAAGCTCCAGCTGCAAACTAATACATTTCCATTTGTATGGAATTCATGAATTAAAAAAAAAAAACATTGATTAACCAATTACTGTGCCAAGGACTGCACTAAGGACAAGGGATACAAAATGTTGTTGGTCCTTTCTTTTTGAAAAGGACCAATAACATCATAGTGTGATGTCTTGATTCTTGAGTTAACTGGATTTAAGTGAGGTAGAGATGCACAAAGTTATTAGCTTCATTCTCTTCCAGTCATTGAAACCCATTGGCAAAACAAAAGTAAGGACAACTGTTAATGGCCTGGGAGGCAGTGAATGACCTTGATATCTTTGATGTATGACCAAGCTCTAAATATTCCACAGTGACTGATTCAACTGCCTTCCTGAAGATTCTTGGAACAAATTGTTCTTATTTGCCCATTCCACCAAGGGAAATCTTCACATGTTTGGGGTAAACATCCCTCTAACTTACCTCAGTAAGACAGTTTTCCAGGGTATCACCACTGCACACCCTACAGCTTCTTGAAGCCACAGGTGAGAGTTGAATGCCAGGTGGACACCAAAATTGGATAAGCATCCCTAAAATGGTCTTGGTAAGCCTGACAACAGAGGTGCTAGTCCTCCTTCAACAGCTATACATTAGGAAAGCAAAGACACAACATGTCCTCAAGAGTTCACAGCCTAATACAAGAAGACTACAAAAATACAAGAGAGATGACAAGGGAAGTGCATTTTGATTCTAAAAGTTACCAGGATAATGAGAGTAAGTACATTAATTAATTCATTTTCAGAACAATGACAGAGTTTACATACACTATGGCTAGGCTACTGTTGAGAAAATGCCTAGGAAGTAGGGAAGAAAGTGAATGAAGTATGGCTGGTGCTCACCTGAAAAACTGAACCAGGTGAAGCCTCAGTCATCCACTCAGCTTTTCTAATATACCTGCACTCCCAACTCACAACCACTCTCAGCAATATATTAATTATTAATATTAACAATATAATAATATAAATATATTAATAATATACTAATATAGTAATATAAGTATATTAATAATGTAATGATATGTTAATAATATACTGATATAATAATATATTGATTTTTTTTAATTTTAAAGATTATGATAAATACAAGTAAATATAACACTGCCTATTTTCCATTGTTTCCATGGTAACTAGAAACATTCCAAGGTTGGATCAAGTATCAATGCCTTTGCCTCAAGGAGCTAATGAAACAGAGACACCTTTAAATACGCAATGCTTGTCTTTTCATTTGGAAATTGTTTTCTGAGCAATTACTTTTTTTTAAATCTGGAAACATATTGGTTCATAGAAGGAAATATGATTCTGGAAAAAAAATTTGTCTCAGAATCCTTTTAACTAACAGCTTAAAACTCTCAGTTTGTTATTTGTCACTAAAAAATTAAAAGGCTAAGAAAATTTGATTTTGGTTGTTTTCATAAAAACATTAAACCAAATGTTCTTACATGTTTTTTTTTTGTTTTTTTTTGTCATGGAATCCTGTCAAAATCTGGTTAAGCCTATAGATCCCTTCTCAGAATAATGCTTTTAAATGCATAAAATAAGATTTATAATATTACAAAGGAAACCAATAATAGTGAAATGCATTTTTATATCTACATGCATGTATATATCTATACACAAGGTTATGGATTACCTTAAAGAACACTAAATTTCCCATTTTTTCTTCCACTAAACTTTGTATTGCAGATATTGTGGATGACAGTTAAGCCATTTTACTTTGCTGAAGTTACATGCAAAATGATAATACTTTCCTGTTACATTTGTATTTGTCTTTTTGTTTTATGACACTAGTCATTTCCTGATATATTCAACCCTTCACTGAACCATTGCTTTTAAAAAGATGAATAATTAATAAAAACCAATCAACAAAACAACCATATATCACAGCATATAAGGCAACACTGAGTAGCACAAACCTAGGTTTAATTTCTACCTCTGACACCTACTGGCTGTGTGAAATCTCCATAAGTCATTTAACTCTCTACGCTTCAGGCAACCAACTGTCTCAGATTACAGAGTTATAGAGGAGATATCAACTGGTAGAAGTTAGTTCTTCGCGAGGAATTTCTTACCTTGATGAAATCACAATTCCAGTTCAATATAAAAAAAATTACATTAAAGGCAACATTCCAAGTTAATAGTCCTTCAGCTCTCACATGAAAGTTTGTTGTTTTTCAGGCATTTAGTCATGTCTGATTCTTCATGGCCCCATTGAACATAGACCAAGCCCTTTTACCCTCCACTAAGTTTGTCCAAGTTCATACTTGTTGTTCCTATGACACTATCTATCCATCTAATCCTCTGTAGTTCCCTTTTCCTTTTGTGTTTGATCTTTCCCAAATTAAGAGTCTTTTCTGATAAGTCCTGGCCTCTCACATGGCCAAAGTATTTAAGCTTCAGCTTCAGTATTTCATCTTCTAGTGAATAACCTGAATTTATTTCTTTAGGTATTGACTGATTTGATCTACTTGCTGTCCAAGGGACTCCCAAAAGTCTTCTCCAGCACTACAATTCAAAAGCATTGATTCTGCAGTGTTAGGCTTTCCTTATAGTCCAGTTAGCAAAGTCATATATTGCTACTGAAAAAAAAAGAACATAACTTTGACTATGTGGACCTTTTTAGGCAAGGTGATATCTCTCCTTTTTAGTTGACCAGAATTGCCTTAGCTTTCCTTTCAAGGAGCAAGCATCCTTTAATTTCATGGTTGAAATTATGATCTGCAATGATCTTTGAGCCCAAGAATATAAAATCAGACACTGGTTTCATTTCTTTTTACCCTTTTTGTCAGGAAGTGATGGGACCAATTGCCAAGATCTTATTTGGGATTTTTTTTGTTATTTTTCAGTAACTTATTTTAATTTATCAACAATCACTTCCATAAGCTTTTGAGTTTTAAATTTTTCTCTCCTTCTCTCCACCGTCCCCAAGATGGCACACAATCTAATATAGGCTATAGATATACTTTCCTATTAAACATATTTTCACATTAGTGATGTTGTCAGGAAGAATTAGAACCACAAGAAAAAAACAAAACAAAACAAAACAAGAAAAAAAGTGGCAAATAGTATGCTTTGATCTGCTTTCAAATTCCATAGTTCTTTCTTTGGATGTGGATAGCATTGTCCATCATGAGAACTTTGGAGATATCTTAGGTTTTTGCATTGCAGATATTGGCTGTCTATCAACATTAGTCATCACACAACATAGCTGTTATTGTGTACACTCTTCTCCTGGTTCTGCTCACTTCACTCAGCATCAGTCCATATAAGTCTTTCCAGGTTTTTCTGAAGTCCACCTGCTCATCATTACTTATAACAGAATAGTATTCCATTACATTCACATACCACAACTTATTCAACCATTCCCCAATTGATGGGCATCCTCTCAATTTTCAATTCTCTGCAACCATAGAAAGAGCTGCTATAAATATTTGTGTACATGTGGATCCTTTTCCCATTTGTGTGATCTCTTTGTGATAAAGCCCTAGAAGTGCTATCGCTGGGTCAAAGGATATGCACATTTTTATAGCCCTTTGGGCGTAGTTTCAAATTGCTCTCCAAAATGGTTGGATCATTTCACAACTCCACCAACAATATATTAGTGTTCCAATTTTCCCACATCTTCTCCAACATTTATCATTTTCCTTTTTTTGTCATCTTGGTCAATCTGATAGGTGTGATGTGGTACCTCAGAGTTGTTTTTATTTGCATTTCTCTAATCAATAGTGATTTAGCATTTTTTCATATGACTATAGATGGCTTTAATTTCTTCCTCTGAGAACTGCCTGTTCATATGCTTTGACCATTTATCGATTGGGGAATGACTTGTATTCTTATAAATTTGACTTAATTCTCTATATATTTTAGAAATGAGGCCCTTATCAGAGACACTGGTTGTAAAAATTCTTTCACAGTTTTCTACTTTCCTTCTAATTTTGGTTGCATTGGCTTTGTTTGTGCAAAAATTTTTCAATTTAATATAATAAAAATTATCTTCTTTTGCATTTTATAATGTTCTCTGTCTCCTGTTTGGTCATGAATTCTTCTGTTTTTCATAAATCTGATAGGTAAATGATTCCTTGTCCTCCCAGTTTGCTTATAGTACCAGCCATTATATCTAAATCATGAACCCATTTTGACTTTATTTTGGTATATGGTGTGAGATTTTGGTCTATGCCCAGTTTTTGTCATACTCTTTTCCAGTTTTCTCAGCAGTTTTTGTCAAATAATGAGTTCTTATCCCAAAACCTGGAATCTTTGGGTTTATCAAATACTAGATTACTATAGTCATTGACTACTGTGTACTTTTAGCAGGATGTAGTCCTTCCTTATCTCTTTTGATAAGATCTATTTTTGCTTTTGCTTTGTCTGAGATCAGGATTGCTATCACTGCTTTTTTTTTTTTTTACTTCAGCTGAAGTATAATATATTCTACTCCAGCTTTTTATCTTTACCCTGTGTGTATCACTCTGTTTCAAATGTGTTTCCTGTAAACAACATGTTGTAGGATTATGGTTTTTAATCCATTCTGTTATCAGCTTCTGTTTTATGGGAGAGTTCATCCCATTTACATTCACAATTATGATTACTATCTGTGTCTTTTTCTCCATCCTATTTCCCCTCTGTTTATGTTTTTCTTTCTCCTTTCTCCCTTTCCTTCCTCACTAGTGTTTTGCTTTTGACCATGGCCTCTCTCAGTTCTACCTCCCTTCTATTAGCCCCCTCCCTTTCCTTTCCCTCTTTCCTTCTGACTGCCTATAGGGCAAGTTAGATTTCTTTACCTAACTGATTATGTTATTCCTTTTTTGAGCCAAATCTGATGAGAGTAAGGTTCAAACAATGCTCATCTCCCTCCCTTCTTTCCCTCTACTCTAATAGATTTTTGTGCCTTTTCATGTAAGGTAGTGTACTCTTGTCTGCCTCCTCCTTTCCTTTTCTCTCAGTACATTTTCTTAGTTGGATCAGATTAATCCACTTACTCAGATCCATTTAACCCACTTGATTAGATTTTTTATCATTACATCAAAGTCAACTTATACCTACCCCCTCCATGTATACCTCTTTAAATGGTGTAATAACAACAGTTCTCAAGAATCACAAGTGTCATCTTCCCTTGTAAAGATGTAAATAGTTTGCCTTTATTAATAACATGTTGTTGTTATTGTTGTTGTTGTTGTTTTCTGTTCCATTTACCTTTTTATGTCTCTCTTGAGTCTTGTATTTGAAGATCAAATTTTCTGTTGAGTTCTGGTCTTTTTATCAGGAAGATTTGGAAGGCCCCTACTTTGTTGAATGTCCATCTCCTCCCCTGGAATATTATGCTCAGTTTTGCTGGGTAGTTGATCTTTGGTTGTAATCCAAGCTTTTTTGCCTTATGGAATGTTGTATGCTATGCCCTACGATCTTTTAATGTAGAAGCTGCAAGGTCCTGTGTAATCTTGATTGTGGTTCCATGATATTTAAATTGTTTCTTTCTGGCTGGTTGCAATATTTTCTCTTTATCCTGGTAATTTTGGAATTTGGCTACTATATTCCTTGGCATTTTTGATTTGGGATCTCTTTCAGAAGGTGATCAGTGGATTATTTCTATGGCTATGTTATCCTCTGGTTCTAGGACTTCAGGGCAGTTTTCCTTGATGATTTCCTGAAATATGATGTCCAGGCTTTTTTTTTTTTTAGCATGATTTTCAGGTAGACCAATAATTTTTAAATTGTCTCTCCTGGATTGATTTTCCAGGTCAGTTGTTTTACCAATGAGGTATTTTGTGTTTTCATCTTTTTTTTTTATTCTTTTGTTTCTTTTTGACTGATTCTAGCTCTCTCATAGAGTCATCAGCTTCCATTTGCCCAATTCTAATTTTTAACAAATTATTTTCTTCTATTAGATTTTGTATCTCCTTTTCCATTTGGCCTACTTTATTTTTTAAGCAGTTCTTCTCTCAGTGAGTTTTTGTGTCTCCTTTTCCATTTGGCCAATTCTGCTTTTTAAGGAGTTATTTTCTTCAATGTACTTTTTTTTTTCCCATTTGGCCAATTGTATTTTTAAGGACTTGTTTTCTACAGTTAATTTTTGTCCTTCCTTTTCCAAGCTATTGCCTCTCTCTTGCATACCTCTCATTTTTTCCCCCATTTTTTCTTCTACTTCTTTTATTTGAGTTTTAAAATCCTTCTTGAACTCTTCCAAGAAGACTTTTTGGGTTTCAGACCAGTTCATATTCCCTTTTGAGGTTCCAGATGTGGGTTTGTTGACAATGTCCTCTTCAGAATTTCTGCCTTGATCTTCACTGTCTCCATAATAAGAATCTATGGTACATTTCTTTTAGCTGATCTTGTTTGCTTATTTCCTGGCCTCTCCAGGTGAGGAGCAAGGGGCACTGGCCCAAGCTTCTTGCACTGGGAGCCCAGGGCCTGGTCACTGGCTTTGTGTGCTGGGACCTCAGTTGCTGACAGATGGAGGTTGTAGGGTTCTGGCAGGTTACCTGGTGTTGAGCTGGAATCAGCAACATTGGAACTCTAGGGGTAGGATTGGATAGTCTGGCCCCTGGAGGTTGCCTGCTCATCTGAGCCTTTCCTTTCCCTCCTTTTGTTTTCTTCAGCTCCTTTCAGATGGATGTTTCACTGCTGCTGGATGTTTCTCTGCCTGGGGCTTTCCCCCTTGGAGCACTTCCCAGAGATTTGCTGAGGCACTGGACACTTGACTGCTGTAGAACAACGAGGCATGTGGTGATTTTCTAAGCCAGTTTCCACTGGTTTCCCTGCCCATACTGAGGCACTTGGGAGTCCTGGTGTTGGTGTTTGCCTGCTCCACCACCTGCAGTTCAGGATCTCCCCCTCGTATGCTGAGGTGGGGCTTTCTGCTAGCTTGGTGGAATGCCTCCCATGCTGTCTGTACTGCTCCCCTTCACCCATGGCAAGATGTACCTTTCCCATTAATCCCTCAAGCTACCTGAGCTACCAGACTGCTGCACTCTGTTTTTCTTCTGGTTGAGTTGTTACAGGGTTTTTCCTGGGATGATATTTTCTGAGCTTTCAGAGATTATAAGGGAGGGTAAGAGTGACTTACTTCTTACTCTGCCATCTTGGTTCCCGGAAGCTGAACTCAGGAAGTGTCATTTTAGATTGTAGGACTTCTTTTTGTGTTTTTTTTTTTATTTTAAGCTTCAAGCCTGCTTTTGCACTCTCCTCTTTCACCCTCATCAAGTGGTTTCTTAATTTCTCTTTATTTCTTGCCATCAGAGTGGTATAATCTGTATATCAGATTGTTGAGATTTCTCTGAGCAACCCTAATTCCAGCTTTTGGTTCATCCAGGCTGGCATTATGCATGACGTACTCTACATATGTTAAATACATCAAGTGCCAATATACAGCCTTGTAATATTCTTTTCCCAATCTTAAACCAAACAATTGTTCCATATTTTAATCTAACTGTTGGTTCTTGGCCCACATACATGTTTCTCAGGAGACAAGTAAGATGATCTGGTAGTCCTATCTCTTTGACAACTTGACACATTTTATTGTGATCTGCACAGTTAAAAGATTTAGTGTAGTCAATGAAGCAGAAGTAGACATTTTTTCTGGAGCTCTCTTGCTTTATCATAATCTGGAGAATGTTGGTAATTTGGTTTCTAACTCTTCTGCCTCTTTGAACACCAGTCTGCTTTTCTGGAAATTCTCAGTTTACATATTGCAGAAGCCTAGCTTGCACAATCTTAAGTTTAACCTTGCTGATGAAATGATTATTTGGTAATTTGAACATTCCTTGGCATTGCCCTTCTTTAGGATTGGGACATAAACTTATCTTTTCCAATCTAGTGGCCACTGTTGCTGCCAATTTGTGAGCATATTGAATATGGCATTTAAACAGCATCATCTTTTAGGAATTTAAATAGTTCAGTTGGAATTCTATCATTTCCACTAACCACTAGCCATGCTTCTTAAAGCCCACTTGACTTCATTCTCCAGAATGTCTGACTCTAGATCAGTAACTACACCACAGTGATGTTGAGATCTTTCTTGTATAGTTCTTATTGGTGTCTCCTCTTCTTAATCTCTTCTACTTTTAAGTCCCTACCATTTTTGTCTTTTATCATGCACATTTTTTTCATGAAATGTCCCCTTGATATCTCTAATTTAATTGAAGAGATCCCTTGTCTTTCCCATTCTATTATTTTCTTCTACTTCTTTGCATTGCTGATTTAACAAAACCTTATCTCTCCTTGTTATTCTCTAGAATTCTGCAAATCTGTTGGGTATATCCCTTTCTCCTTTACTTTCTTTCTTTCCTCAGCTATTTGTAAAGTCTCATCAGACAGCCATTTTACTTTCTTGCTTTTCTTTTTCTTTGGAATTTTTTGTTGTTGTTGTTATTGCTGCTCCCTGTACAACATTGCAGACCTCTGTCTACAGTTTTTCAGGCACTTTATCTACCAGCTCTAATCTTTTAAATCTATCCATCACAGGCACATGAAATGAGGGAAGTGTAATTGATCATTTGTTCTCCTTGACCAAGATTGGTAATTACAATTGATATGAATTTTCTTTGTTTTTTTTTTTTTGGCTAGGCAATGGGGTTAAGTGACTTGCCCAAGGTCACACAGATAGTGTCAAGTGTCTGAAGCCAGATTTGAACTCAGCTCCTTCTGACTCCAGGGCCAGTGCTCTATCCACTGTGCTACCTACCTGCCCAACAATTGATATGGATTTTGATCCTTTTTGTTTAAATTATAGTTGTTATTATTTAGACTTAGCTTTTCATTCTGCTTATTGGTCTATGTATTATTTCATATGAGTCTGCTCATGTTTTTTTTTTTTCCCTGAGTTCCTCATAGTTGCTATTTCTTACATTGCAATGAATAGTTCATTATATTTATATGCAAGAGTTACTTTAGTAATATGCAGTTCATGAGTTTCTACTTTATTTCGTCTTTTGCTACCACAAAGCTACTCCTAAAGCATTTTAGCATATATAGGACTGTTCTATCTGTCTTTGCTCATATTTTTATCTTCCCAATACAGGAACAACTGAGTCAAAAGGTGTGAACATTTTAATTACCTTTCTTTTATAATTTTAAGTACTTTATGTAGTTATAAGACAGGCAAGAGGAGAACCAAGGGATGATAGCATCATTAAAATCCAAAGGGAAAAAAATCTACTAGAACAAAGAATAGTCAACAGTGTTAAATATAGATATGTTCAAAATGATGTAGACTGAAAAAAGATCAGTTTTGGCAATTCAAAGATCATCAGCAAGTGTGGAGACAGTATTTTGAGCTGAGAGATGAGTTTGGAAACCAAAATATAAAAGATTGGAGAGTGAGAGGAGAGGAAATGAAGACAATGAATATAGACATTTACTTTTTCTAGGAGTTTGGCTGAGAAAGAGAGGAAAGATATAAGATCAAAGCTTGAAAGTATAGTAGGATATGGTCAAAGCTTTTTAGGTATTGGGGAGACTTCAGCATGATTAGAACTAGTAGAGAAGGAACCAGTATACAGAGAGAGACTGAAGATTCAAGAGAGGGTAAGTCAATAAACAATTATTAAGTACTTACTATGTGATGAGCACTGTGTTAAGTGCTGGGGATACAAGGAAAGATATAACATAGTCTCTGCCCCTTAAGAAGCTCACAATCTAATATGGGAAGACAAGACATAGAAAGAAGTTAAAAAGTAAGGTCAAGTTCAGTACCTAGAGTAAGAGAGGAGGGAAGATGAAGTCTTGCAGCCTAGTTGGGAAACGATCTAAGGAAGTGTGAGCTTGCAGAATGATGAGTTTCTAAAGACATTACATCGAGAAAAGCAGCTAGATGGGAAATGAGAGGGAGGATTATTGAGATGGCAATCTTCTGGAAAAGAAGTGAAGGGATCAACAGTAAGGGGTCAAAAGATGCAAAAAGATGGAATCAAGCACATATTTAGAAGGATCATTGCCTTGGCAAGAAGGACTACAAAATTTTCAGAGACTGGGGAAAAGGAGTTGAAAATAAGGAATAGTGTCAAAAGATTTTGAGATGAAGTGAAAAGGAAAAGAAGGAATTCATGTCAAATGGCTTACTTTTTCCAGTTAAAGAGAAAGGTGAGGTCCTCAGCTGAGAGAATGTAGAGAGAGAATTGTGTAAGGCTTGAAAAGGGAAGAGAACATTTGAAATACGTTTCATGGGGAGTGAGATAAGGAAGGAAATAGTGAGGAATAATAGGACTGCCTTGCATTGAGGGCCCAATTAAAGTTGGATAACATAAATTCATAATGTATCAGGCAACATGGTTGCGAAGCTTGCTTTAGTTCTGCTCAGCAACCTGTGAGTAACAATGTAAGAAGTAGATGGTGGTGGTAATTCAGGGCTGTAGTTTGGCAAAAGATGAACAGCAATAGGATAAGGAAGCAAGGAATTTAAGGGTAGAGGACAATATAAAGAAACATATTTGCTGTTTGACCCCCAGAAGGTCACTTAATGTCTCTGCAACACAGGTCTAACACTAAGTCTATAAGGTGCAGAGCAGACACAAAGCTGCATTGTTAGAGGAATTTGAATTACTCAGAACTTCCCTATGCCAATGAAGTTACAGGTCCAATCCATACTATTATCCCTATATTCCCCAAATTAGAAAGTAGATCAAAAAATTTAGACTAGGCGAGAAAAAAAATCAGAAATAATTGAATATCTTGACATGAAAAGAACTTCATATTTGACAAGAAATTGCTGTGAAAACTGGAAAGAAGTCTGGCAGAAATTATGTTAAGCCAACACATACCTTAAATTAAAAGAAACAGAATAAATATATGTTTTGATTATTAAAGATCATAAAGATTATATAATTACTAAAGATCATAAAGTTTAGAAGAGAAGCAGATCATATGCTTTTCACATCTATAGATACAGTAGGTATTCTTAACCAAATAAGGAGAGAGGTTATTAAAAGGATAAAACTGATAAATCTAATAACATGAAACTGAAAAGTGTCTGCATGAGCAAAAATAATGTATTAGAAGAAGAAAAGAGATGATTGAATGTGGAAAAAAAATCTTTGTGTTAAATTTCTCTGAATAGTGGCTGATATCCAAGATGTTTGAGTAATTAACAGAAATACATCAGAACTAAAGCTATTCCCCAATAGACAAATGGTTAAAGGATTAAAAAAAAGTTCTCAAAAGAAGAATCAGAAACTATAAATAATCATATGAAAAAATGCTCTATAATCATGAATAATCAGAGATAAAAAAAAACTCTGTGATTCTACCTCACACCAAAAAAAAAATGGCAAAGATGATACAGTATGGATGCACTCAATATTGGAGAGGTTGTAGAATCATTGGCAAATTAATGAAGTGTTAAAAGCTTCAGACATTCTGGAAAGTAATTTGGTACTATTCAAAGAAAATTACTAAAATGTCCACGCCCTTTGCCCTTGAGATTCCACTGCTAGGCACACACCCAGAAGAGATCAATGAAAAAAAATCCCTAAACATGCCAAAATATTTAGAATAGCTTTTTTAAAAAAATTTTCTGTTCAAAGAAGTAGAAACAAAACAGATATAAATTGATTGGAAAATGTTAATCATATTATAATTTGTGAATATAATAGAATATTATTATTTCCTAATAAATATTAGGAATAGAAGGTAGGGAATTTATGTGAATTTATGCAAAGTAAATTAAGAAACTGGAAAACAGTATAAATAATGGCTATGACATTGCAAATTCAAAAAGTGACAAAACAATTGAAACTGAAGTCTATGAAACTATAACAACCAAGCTTAACCACAAAGAAAAGACATAATAAAGCCCTCCAATGCCTTGTCTTTGCAGAATTGAGGAGATTATCAGTGTGAAATATGGTAGTCATATTTTTTTTCCATATGTTGATTCATTTTCCTGAATTGGTTTTTCCCCTTCTTTTTTTTTTCTTTTTTATAATGGATGCTTACCCAGGAGTGAAAGAGAAGAAGGGTGTATTGAGAAATATTAGTGATGTAAAACAAAAGATAGAGAGAAATATAATTTTTAAAGGAATAGATAGATCCATAAACATAAATAGCTAATGAATCATTTGAACTTGGCTATATTTTCAGAACTCATGGTACATGAAACTATGCTCCAAAGAAGTTAAGAGACTTGGACGTAAGTAAATTTCACAGTGAATAAGCAGAAGGGTGAGGACTAAAACAGATTTTTTGTTTTCCAATTTGATGCTCTTTACCCTTCTACCAAGATATCACCTCATTTTTTTTTCATTATTTCAGATTTTATTCATGAAACATCATTCATTGGCGAGGGGAAGGGGATAATAAGGAGGGAGAGAAACCAAGAACAATTTTGATCTCTATTAAATGAGTCTTGAAATGCTACATATTATGTGCCTATCCAAAAATGATTGTAATTGGTACCCAAAGAGGAAATTTTCTGTTGTAACTCATACTGGGAATTCATCTGGATAAATCTTAGGGCTAGAATAATATGGGTTTCTCTAATGGGATGGTGATGACTTGGCAATGCTGGATTAAGGTACTTGACTACATTTACTTTAGCTCAAGCCTATATTGTTAGCCCATCACTTGCATGAACATTAAAGCCACCAACATATTTTTAGCTGAAAAGTTACTCAAGCTTCATTTCTTGTCAAAATCATGATAATGTCATAATGATGTGTTTGAAAGGCCATAATTAAAAGTAAGTTAGCATTTCCATCTAAAACTCAAAGCTAAAACAAGATTATCACTGTCTCATTTACTTCATTGTAGATGATCTCAAGCTTTCAAGAATTTTCAAAGAGTTCTTTTTTGTCATATCTTTAGAAACTATACACAATACAAAATAGTTCTAATGAACAGGTACCTCATTAAAATAAAGTAATCCTGAGAGAAAGATAGTCAGACAATCTTATTGATTAATGATCATACATGCTTACAAAAACTTAAGTTTGACTACCAAGAACATTTTGCACAAAAGTTGAAAGAAAAAATTATATTGAAAACTATTACCCATTTTATTCAAATTGGCAAATGTTTCTTTTTAATGTAGAAAAACATGAGAATAAAAATATGTACTGAACCTGTAACTTCATTAGTATATATACCACAAACCAAGATAAGGTCAAAATGGGTACATTATTCAGACATAAAGTGTGATACTATAAGCAAATTAGGAGAACAAGGAATAATTTACCTGTCAGATCTATGAAAATTAGAAGAATTTATGACCAAACAAGAGATAGAGAATATTATGAAGTGCTATATGGATAATTGTGATTACATTAAATTAAAAAGAGTTAGCATAGACAAAGCCAATACAACCAAGATTAGAAGGGAAGCAGAAATCTGGGAAGCAATTTTTACAGTCAGTATCTCTCATAAGGGCCTCATTTCTCAAATATATAGAGAACTGAGTCAAATTTATGAGAATATAAGTCATTCTCCAAATAATAAATGGTCAATAGATATGAACAGTCAGTTTTCAGATGAAGAAACTAAAGGTAAGTATAGTCATATGAAAAAATGTTCTAAATCACTATTGATTAGAGAAATGCAAATAGCTCTTATTGTATAATTCCCTATTGTTGTCCAAAAAGAAATATAGAAATCCAAAGCTCCATCAGCATTTTACTGGCATTTCCATAGCCACATTGGCATTAAATGATATTGTTCTTTTAGTATCTTTGCCAAATTTATAGATATCAGGAGGTATCTCAAAATTTATTTACATTTTTCTGATCATTAGAAAAATTGAGTAACTCTATGGAATTATACAGACCATATATTTATTCTTTTGAAAACTACTCACTTATATTCTTTGCCCTAGTATTTATTAAAGAATGGTTCTTACAAAGAAATTTATATCAATTTCTTATAAATTTTGGATATCAGATTATTATGAGAAATGTTTATTGAAAAATGTGGGTAATACAGTCATCTTTATTGTATTAGCTTTGCCTAATCATTTCTCTAATTATTTGTTTCTATTTTATTTCTATGAAAGTTGTTTTGTACTTTTCTTTATATGTCTGGTTTGTATCTGTCTTGCTCAACTATTTAACACATTCTATCATTCAATAAGTCTCTCTTCATCACTTTAAATATAAATAAACATATTAACCTCCTGATCACCAATTGTTATTTTCTCCACCTCTTTTTTCTTGTCTTATTCCTATAATGAGATTTTGGAGAACTAAGTCAAAGAGCAATGGTGAAAATAAATGAATTTCCTTTTTTCTAGCTCTTAGGAAGAAAGCTGCTAATATATGTCCAATATATATATATAATATTAGCTCTTTGATTCAAATAAATGCTTTGTATCATATTAAGGAAAAATACTTCAATTTTAACCTTTAAGTTTTTATTTAAAAAATAGCACAGATTGACAATGTATCTTATTAAAGGGCTTTTTCATTTATTTTGACATCATCACATATGTTTTTATTACCAGCATTCCTGTGCCTTCAGTCAGCCATGAAGAAGTTAAGGTATATGTGTAAGTATGTATTTCATGAAGTCCCTCTCTTCCTCTTTTCTTTCTTTCTTTCTTTCTTTCTTTCTTTCTTTCTTTCTTTCATTCATTCTTTCTTTCTTTCTTTCTTTCATTCTTTCTTTCTTTCTTTCTTTCTTTCTTTCTTTCTTTCTTTCTTTCTTTCTTTCTTCCTTCCTTCCTTCCTTCCTTCCCAGAGCCTTCATTCTGTGGCTATTGATGGGGCAGAAAGTTCTGTTCCATCCTTTTTCATCATTTCTTCAAACAAGCTGGAATACAGTAATGCTGCTCCATAGTCAAGTAGCATAGAGAAAAGAAAGAGCTGGAGAACTTTGGATGGCCATGGCAAGGTCACAAAACATTGTGAGCCTAGAGCAGATGGGAAAACAAAGGGTAGACTCAAAAAGAAATAATGGGGCTGACCACACCATGAATTTCTCCAGACCCAGTGAGAATGTACAGGAGGGCATGCTCACCTTCAGTGTGTTTACCTATTCAGAATGTTTGCTGAGGCAACTGTGCCAAATTCTAAGGCACAGAATTCTTTTTCCCAATCTACTAGTTTGAAAGATAAGGGGAAAGTAAGGGAAATCAGCCAGAAGTATCTTGCTTCTTGAATATTTCTTTGAAGTTTTTTCTTTCCATACTAATAGTACCTTATTTTTATTTTAGTTATATTACCATTCAGAAGTAAATTGTCTAAGTCCTATGAATGAAGTTAGCTCATATATACAGAAAATGTGTATTTGCACATACAAAATTTGTATGCACACATACACATTCATATCCATATACATGTACATCATAAACAATTCATCTATTGTGTATATATGTGAGTATATACATGTGTATGTATGTGTATATGTACATATATATACACATACATATATGTGAGTGTTAAGTGTTTTTTTGCCCTGATAAAATATAAGCCTTTTGAAGGTGTGATCTGTTTTATTTATGTCTTTGTATCCCTAGTACCTAGACCAATATCTGGCACATAATGGGCACTTAATAAATACTTGTTAAGTACTTTGTTAATGAAAATAGCTAATAGAAGATTCAAGTATATGGAGAGAGCACTTGAAACATCAAATTTCAGTATGTAGATATACAAACATTTCTGAGTGAAAATAGAAAAGATCATTAAGAAGTAGAGAGGAGAGATCAAAACAGTTAATGATTCCCAGAAGTCCACTAAAAAGTTGTGTGTTTTTTGGAATTGTCAGTGAACTTCTCTACATATCCACATGTACTTCATGATAATGATGATTTCAGATCTCTAAGCACTGTTGCCCTACTTCCAATATATTTTAAAAATCATCTGCATGGACTAGGATTTTTCCCTTATCAAAATATAATAAGTTTCTCCATTGCCTCCAAGCTAGCTATGGCACTTTATATAATTAATAATTTTACTAGTTATTCCTTTTTCTTTTCTGGACAATCATTTGTATGCTTGTGGATCAAGATATTAAAAGGCCTATTAATTCTCACTGTTCACTCAGAGAATTTTGTTAAGTGCTACTGTCTGTCTATCCCCCGTACTGCAATTGTTCATAAGGTCATATGTTTATGGTTGGAAGGGATCTAAATATGTTCAAATTTCTGACTGAATTTCTGATTTGAATTTCCACTTTTAGTCCTACATCAAGTCTTTTGGAATGTTTGTAGTTAGATATTAAACACTGATGTTAAGGATTACCTACACTGAAGACATTGTAAATCAATGAAAGTGTCAAATATATTTATTTTAGTGAACTTTCCACCCCACTAAATGTTTTTGAAAGAAAACTCTAACAATATGTATGGTATTTTATATTAAGGGTATTTTAAAGGATGTGTTAAAAATGTCACCAAAGAGATATATCATATGAGGTATATTTCAGATTCCATGATGAAAAAATTTCTTTCTTTTTTTCTAAATCAATTCTTCCAAAAATTATACTAGAGATGCTTCTTGTTCTGACAAATTTTATCTAGATTTTTCTTTAATTTTCTAGGTTTTTTTTACTCTATAAATCAATTTATCATGATGGGAAAATCTTACAACATGCTAAAAGGACAAGTACAATGACTGTTTGTAGTAATGACACTCATTTTCCAGAAGTTTTTTTTAATAAAGCAGTACTGTATGTACATATTACAGAATTTTAAGGGGTTTTAATAATCAGACTACAGAAGGATTACACATTTCCATTACAATAGTTATTAGAAAAAATGGGGAAACAATATGAGCTAAAATTAAGTTTAATTTATGCATCTCAATGCAAACCTTTAAAGCAGCAGTGACAAATTACAATTTCTAATAAGTAGTTGCAATGTGTAACATTTTCAAGGCACCATGACTAAATCATTCTGTGAACTGGTAGTTAGTTAAGTGGCAGGTGTTGTGTGGGCAGTAGGTTTAAAGAGCTACAGTAAGTGCAAAAGTGGGAAAAAAAGAATTAATATGGTCTTTTTGTATTGAAAATAAATGACTATATTTTAAAATATGCTTTCACATAAAATAGATTTTAATCCTTTGTCCAAAACCCAAATCAACCAGAGTCATTTTAGGGTGAGAAAAAGCTGGTAAATACACATGAAGGAAAAACTCTTGCCTTGAATTCTATGAGACTGCGTATATCTTAAGAAAATGTTAACACACTATTCCTGCCAGGCCTTTTCCCTACAATCTCTATTTAATGTGCTGTCTTTGCCTTTGCCAGATGTGTGGGCATGGCTTATAGAGTCTTCTGGGGATTTTTCTCAGATGCTTCTTGGTGGTGCCCTGCTGTTCCTGTGGCTGTCTTCAGCTGTAGCTCCACTGGTTACAAGGTTGTGAAGTAGATCTCTCATTTCAGCTTCTGGTTTCAGTTAGAATGCTAAACTTAGGGGGTGAAGTACCTCTTTTCCAAAAAAAAATAGATGGTCAACCAGATTCACTTCTCTGGCACCTCAGCACCTCAGTGTCATATTGTGGTGCTCTCATGCTGTTCTCTTTAAGTACAACATCTATTCCAGGCTGCTTGTTGCACTCTTGGGCTATCTGGTCTTGCTCCTCTTTGCAACTAAATCCTCTGGACCTTCTCCTTGTTCAGTGAGGTTTCTTCTACTTGGTGAGTTCCTCTGATGCAAGACAACAGTGCTAATGAATTGCGGTGGAGAGAGAAATCCCCAATCCCACCTTGGCTTCTAGAAGTACAAGGGAAAAGGTGAAGAGTGATTCCCTCTTAGGAACTGTGTTCTTCTGTAGCTCACTTTGTTTTCTATGCTCAGAGATGAATTTTCATTGTTCACTTCCTTGAAAACAACATATAAACACTTTCCTTAAAAGTTTTAAATATGCCACTACCAGTTTCCTTTCCTGCTCAAAGTGAAAATAAAACCACTCCTAGTCTGAAAGAGGCAAAAAGGTAACAACTCATTTTCTATATTACCTGCTCATTGCATTCTACAGTCTCATCCAGGGGTCCCATCTTGATACAAGGAAAAAATGTAAATAGGGGTAGTTGACTGTGCATAATGTTTAATCAGAACAAATGCAAAAAAATGTTTTTTAATCATGAAATTATTTTAAAATATTATTTCATTTTACAATACTTTAAAATTTTTCCCAATTTATAATGTGCCTAATATGTTAGTATTATATTAATATATTAGTACACATAAATAACAAATAAATTTCTGTTCTTATTGCATATTAAAAAAAATACTAATAGGGTTATTCAATCAAAAAAGTTTGCAGAACACTAGTATAAATAGTAGTACATGTAGATGGACTTGGGACTAGTTAAATAAGGGGATGAAAGAATCTCTGTGCTATTTAACATTTTGTCAATAAACTTGGATAAAGGCATAGACAATATGCTTATCAAATTTGCAGAAACCACAGAACTTGGAAGGCTAGCAAATACCGTGGCATGAGAGAATCAGAATATGTACCATATCAACTGGTTAGAAATTGGGGAAAATGTAATAAAATGAAATTTAACATGGGTAAACAACAACATAGGATCATAGACTCATAGCTTAAAGGGATTGTAGAATTAATTACAACTCTATAAGTGTGTTAAAATGATATAAAAATAGGGGATCAGGCAGAGTGTATAGATTGACAATGGTACTTCTCTATAAAATCTGGAGATTTTAGTGTACTGCAAATTTTAATATGAGATAATGGTGTGATTTAGCCACCGGTTGCATTAAGAAAGGGCTGGTATGCAAAATTAGGAAGGTGATATTCCTACTAGTTTGGAATAGCCTTCAACATCTTCTAGTCCTCTTATTTAACAGTTATGGAAACTAAGATAAGAATCGTTTGTTACATCTCTAAAAACAAACAAATGAAATCTGATGTCATATGGAGTGTTTTATACCCATGGACCTGATACCTGCAAAGGAGCAGGAGGATTTATCTTCTTATATTTCTTTTTGAGGACCAAACTCGTTCTTTATAATTTCCCAATATTCAGGGTTTGGGGGGATTTAGTTGTTCTTTCCATTTACTTTGTTGTAGTCATTTTGAATAATTCTTTCCTGGTCTTATTTTCTTAACTTTGTATCATATAATATAAATTTCCATTTTTTGCATTCATAATTGTTATTTTTACAACATAATAATGTTCTATACATTCGTAAAACACAATTTGTTTACCTGTTCAACTGCTGATGAGCATTTGTTTCCAGTTCTTTGCTAACCAAAAAAATGCTGCAATAAATATTGTAGTGAATGTTGGAATCCTTCTTTTTGTCAATGACTTCTTAGTGTTAAAGGCCTACCAGTAGAATCTCAGGGTTCAAGGGTATGTACATTTTGGTTATTTCATTTGAATAACTTAAAATGGCTTTACAGAATTGTTGGACCAGTTCACAGCTTCACCAACAATTCATTAATGTGACTATCTTTACAACCCCAAGCATTGGCTATTCCTTTCATTTGTCATCTTGTCTATTTGTTGGATATGAATTGATACCTTATAGTTGTTTGATTTGTATTTCTCTTATTAGTAATGATTTAGAATATTTATATGGTTGTTAATAGGTTTTAATCCTTCTTTTGCCAAATATTTGTTTGCATCCTTTGACCACTTCTCCAATGGGGAATGTTCTACGTATTTCTGCTTATTGTCTGTGTGTAACAAATAACAGACATTTAAAGATGACTTTCTCTGTTGATCACTTCCCATCTTATCTTAGATACTTTAGATTTACTTGTACAAAAGAATTTTAATTTCACATATTCAAAATTATCTATTTAGTCTTTTATAATTGCCTCCAACCCTTGTTTGGTTAAGAATACGGACCGCATCCATAGTGATGAAACTTATTTTACCTGCTTCTCTTACAACTTCTTTCATACATTTAGATAACTATAAGGTAGATGCTGATTAGACTTCACAGAGTCATAGAATTTTCAAGTTAGATGGCACTTCAACTGTTATGTAGCTCAATCTACTCCTGAAAGGAATCCCTGATATAACCTACTCAATAACTGGTCATCTAGTTTATGGTTGAGTATTTTTGATGAAAGGAAACCCCAGATTTCTTCAAGCCTCCCCTACCCCTTAAAAACTGCTCTCAATGTTACGGAGGTTTTTCTGGACAGCAAGTCTAAATCAGTCTTTGCAATTTCTACTCATTGCACCCATTTTTATTACTGAATTCAAATAGAACTTGTATAGCTCCTCTTCCACCTACACCATTGCAAATACCCTGAAGATAGCCATTGTGCATCCCTTGACTTCTCCTCCTGAGGTTAAATGTATCAAGTTCCTTCAACTCTTCTGACATGACATCCATTGAAAGCCTTGCACCATTTAGTCAGTCAATATTAATTAAACACCTACTACATACCAAGCACTGTGTAAGGTCCTGGGGATACCAAAAGAAGCAAAAGACAATTCCCATGCTTAAGTAGCTCATAATATAATGAAGGAGACAAGTAAACTAATATGTATAAACTACATATAAGTTAGATGAGAAATAATTAAGACAAGGAAGGCACTAGAATTAGGAAAGGTTAGAAAAGGCTTTCTTTCGAAGATGGGATTTTAGTTGTGACTCAAAGAAAGACAGGGAAGCCAGTAGGCTGAGATGAGTTGGGAGAGCATTCTGAGGATGGAAGACAACAACAGAAAATACTTAAAGCTGAAAGATGGAGTGTTTTGTTCATGAGACTGGAAGAAGGCCAGTGTCATGGAAATGTAGATTATGTTATGGGGTGTAATATTTTAGATGACTAGCAAGTTATGAGGTGTCTAGGTTACAAAGGGCTTTGAACACCAAACAGAGAATATTGCATTGAACCCTGGAGATAAGGAGCCACTCTAGTTTATTGAATGTGTGTGTTAGGGGTGACATGGTCAGATCTGTGCTTTTTAAAATGACTTTGAGGGAAAGGGAATGTAATAAGTAAAAATTTATATCATCCCTACTTCATACCAGACATTGTGCTACAAGCTTTGCAAATATCATCTCATTTGATATTTACAACAATCCTGCAAGGTAGGTGCTATTGTTTTCTCGATTTTACAGTTGAGGAATGTAAGACAAATAAAGATTAAGTTAATTGTCCAGGATCAGACGACTAGTATGTGTTGAGGCTAAATTTGAACTCAGGTCTTCCTGACTTCAGACCCAGAGCTCCATCCATTGGACCACCTTGCTGTCACTGAATGGAGGGAGGAGAGCTTTGAGGCAGGTAGACCAACCAGCAAGCTATTGCAATAGTCCAGGTATCCAGGTATGAAGTAATGAGGGCCTATACCAGAGTAGTGGCAGTATCAAAGAAGAAAAGGTGTGTGGGGGGGGAGAAGGGGGTATTTGAAAAGTGTTGCAAGGGTAAAATCGAGAATCCATGACAACAGATGAGAGATGAGAAATATGAATTGAAGATAATACCTAGGATGCTAGCCTGAGGAATTGGGGGGGCGGGGTATAATGTTGCCTTGTAGTAATAGGGAAGGTTGGAGGTAGGTTTTAGGGGGAAAGAGAATGAGTTTGATTTTGGACATGTTGAGTGTAAGACATTTCTGGACATCCAGTTTGAGATATTGTTCTCTGGATGCTCTCCAGTTTATCATTGTCCTCATAAAACTGTGGTTCCCAGAACTAAGCACAATCCCATTGGCTTTTCCTGAATGCCACATCATTATCTCATATTGAGCTTGGAGTGTGCTAAAACTCCCAGATATTTTTCATGCAGACTGCTAACTAATCATGTTTACCTCATCAGGCACTTGTGAAGTTAGCTTTTTGAACACAAGTGTAAGATTGTATACTTACCCCTACTATGTTTCATCATATTAGATTCAGCCCAATGCTCAAGTATATCAAAATCTTCTTAAGCCCTGACTGTCATCGTTTGTGCTGTCTCTGCCTTGTAACATTATGTTATCCACAGATTTAATGAATATGCCATCTATGCTTTTATTGAAATTATTTATGAAAACTTTAAACATTACAGATTCTTGGGGTACTCAACTGGAGATGACCTGCAAATCTGGCTTTGAAAGATTAACTAGTCACTTAATTTAACAATTCAGATTTGATGTACTTGTATTATCATGTAGTCCACCTCACAAAAATCCAAATAAATTCTATCTGCCAACCTTATCTGATCTGCTGACATAATTAAAAAAAAGGAAGTAAAGCTTGTTTTTCATGACCTGTTCTTGATGAAACCATAATAGCACTTTATAATCATTACCACCTTCTCTTTATTGTGTTTTTGCATTTGGGATTTTTTTATTCAGAATATAATAAGCACCAAAATTTTTTTTTAAAAAGGATAGACCTGTATATAAAATAGAACAGAAAAAAGAAGATTGTATGCAAAACCACAAATATTTATTATAATTAATTTTTAATATATATATGTATACATATATATATTTCCAGGAATGGATAATTTACCTGCCTTTTGGAATATAGCTTGGGGTTCTTGATCATGCACAGGATAGCTTGACCAGAATCATAGGGTACTAGATTTTCAGCTCAAAATGTCCTTACAAGCCATCAAATCCAACCTTCTAATTTTCTGAGGTCCCTTCCAATGTTGAGATCTCATGAGGCTATGAAGATAATGGAAAGTTTTTCAGACACAGAAATCTTATTTCATTAGTGCTGGTGTCCCTCGCTCTGGCATAGATTGTAATCATTATGAGCCTTTTCCCTGACAAAACAACAATAACATCTGCTGATGGACCATCAGGTAACAAGTTTCTCTCAGGCTGCCTAGGCTGGCACTAGGATGACACAGATAAAATTATTTTCAAAAAACACCTCCTCAAAAGAAGGGAGGGTCAGTCAAGGCTTCTGTTCCAGTGGCTTTCTCTTTTGAAATCTAGAATCATTTTCATGACTGGGTAAGGCACTAGAGCAGAAGGCTTGTGGAGGAATGGAGAAATAATCTGATTTCAATGTATACTTATGAGCTGTCATTGTTCAGTCATTTTCAATCATGCTCTTAATGACCCCATTTGGGGCTTTCTTGGCAGAGGTACTGGAGTGGTTTGTCATTTCCTTCTTCAGCTCATTTTGCAGATGAGGAAACTGAGGCAAACAGGG
This sequence comes from Vombatus ursinus, assembly GCF_900497805.2. NCBI lineage: Eukaryota > Metazoa > Chordata > Mammalia > Diprotodontia > Vombatidae > Vombatus > Vombatus ursinus. Next base: position 5,492,636 of record NW_020954557.1, read on the forward strand.
TTAAATGACTTGCCCATGGTCACACAACTAGTAAGTATTTGAGGCCAGACTTGAACTCAAGAAGATGATTTTTCCAGTCTTCAAACACTCTATCCATGTCACCACCTACCTGCCCATGTACTAATACTATATTCTTTTCATATTGTTAAAAGTACCCTCCAAACCATATTGTTTCTTTATTCTATGGAAGCTAAACCCAGGCCATTTTGAATGATTTGGGGATTGGTCTCAACTTTCATTTAAAATAAAATTCTTTTGATGTTATTATCCTTTTATTTTATGGCCTATCAACTGTAAAAGAAAATGATCCCCAAATGAAGATATACCTTCACTAAGTTAGTTAAGTTATTAATTAAACCTCTCACTATTTTGTCAAGAGTTGGGCTATTTTGTTGTCTTGTGCATTATGATTATTGCCTTTCTATTTTTAGACCTCAAATTTTTCCATCATTTTTTTTTCTTCCAGAGGTGGAGCCGACTCATTTTGTAGATAAGAACATTTAGGGCCTGACTTGTTAAATATTTGCATGGTCACAGAATTAGTTAGTGATGGAGCCCCAATTAGAATATAATTCCTAACCTAGTTCTTTCTCTTTGACATTACACTATCATTTTGATTCTCCTTAATAAAATCAAATGAGGTAGTATTTATAAAACACTTAGCATAGTACCTGGAACATAGTAGGCATCATATAGGTGCTTATTCCCTTCCCTCTTCCCCATTGCCTTTAACATTTTCAACTTCTTCCCAATCTTTATTTTCTTTCCTTATCCTCTATAAACTGAAATAAATATGTTTATCCCCTTGGAGTTTGAAATACAGTGTGTCTTAAACCCTTTAGCCACAATTTCTAGATTAGTCTGATCTCATCATTTAGTTCCTGAATCCCAGCAAGTGCTCTTGTTAAACCATCCTGTCTCCCTTTAGACTGATCCTACAAAATAAATCATGTGTCCTGAATGGAAATTAATCATTTCCAAGAATATAAAGAAGAAAATGTGGCAAATATTTAGAAATATCTATACAGTAAGGATGATCCTATACTATAAGGTTTATTATTAAATTATTTAAAACCCAGAAGAGCTGGGTTTTAGTTCGGATTCTGACACTAACTTATTCTAACCTTATGTTACAGTCATAAATTACTAGATTTAAAGTGAGAGAATCTGTGTTTGAATCCTGTCTTCCAGTTCGATCTATATGACCAGGGAACATCACTTAATACCACTGACCCTCTATCTCTTCACCAGTAAAAGTGAGAGCATTGAACTGGCTGATCTCTGATGTCCTTTCCAGATTTAGATTCTGGGATATGAAATCATTTGACCTTTATATTTAAAAGCTTTTCAAACTGCAAAATGTGGACAATAGGTGAGATGATCTGTGAAAGTCCCTTCTATCTTCAAAATTCCATTCTAAGAGCCTCATTATAATTGATACAGTGGGATATAGTTTAAAAAGTAGTGGAAAGTCAAGAGACTTGGGTCCTAATCCCCACTCAACCATTAGTCAATCATGTGAAACAGGCAAGCCATTCTCTGCATCTCAGCTTTCTCTTCTCTAAATTTAAGCCAATGAATGGGGTAGACTCCAAGCCCCCTTCCAAATTTTATACTCTATATGTGTCTGAGATGATGAAGCTGGATATTGGGGACACTGATATTGAAAAATCACAGTACATTATATTTTTGGTTAACAATTAAGTAAGAATCTGCAACATCAATGGACATGGAAAAAGAAGGCTGAACTTAATTATCATCACAATATAGAGGTAGTGTTTATAAAATGTCAAATATATGAAGAAATACCAATAATTGCTCTATTATGTAGATGTTCCAAATATTTCCAAATATTTGGAAAGGTTTAGATTTTGTTTTCCAGTGTTGATTCAGATGCCTGTCATCATGTGACCATAGTGAGAGTATACTTAATAAAAACATGACAGGATGCAAATAAGATGGCTAAGTCAAGTCACATGAGGCATAAAAATAGATGAAACCAGCAAAGCAACACCAGTAAATTTTGAAGCCCATGATCCCTGATCCCACAAAAGAATTAAATAGCCTCAGTTATAGGCTTTGCCAAGATAATATAAAAAGGTTTATAGCAGTCTTTAACCTCACCCAAAGAAATTTGCTTCTTTTCTCCAACAGAGATCTCCCCAGTTCCTTTATTACATTCTGTAAAACTATTCATATTCTCAGCAGGTCAAGAATCAAACCAGAGCGTCTCAGGGATTTACTTTTGTCATAAAACAAAACCACCCTGAAAGGGGATGGGGGAAGGAATACAGTTCAAATGAGTCAGAATGAGCTTTTTCATGGACTGGCCTTAAGAGCAAAAGGAAAGAAAGAGTAACTTTAAGATTACCCCATCATGGTTTTGGAAACTATTTTTTCCAGCTAACAAGGCCATAAGTTCCCTGAAGGAAGGTGCCCTGTCAGTTCTTAGCACAATATCTCATGCATAACTTGTCCTCAATAAATGAATAATCAGTGTCGAGCATTCTTGATTTCTGTACTAATTTGAATCCAAATAGATTTAATTATTTTTAAAAATTCCTCTGAACAGGGAATTGTTAATGGTGGAACTCTCTCCTTTGCTGAGGATGGCTAAATTGTCCGTAATTTAATTTGAAGGAAATAATCTGGGGAAATTGGGAATTAGAGTAATAATACCCAGGGTAATAGGCAGGACTTAGACTGAGGTCTGCTCTCTATCCAATATTCATACCTATTTCCATATTTCAATAACACATAGAAATAATCATATCAGTGAAGTCAAATACTGACTATAGTTAACACTCTGGCATATTAATAGCTTAGTTGAGGATATAAGCAATTGTAAGCATGAATCTTTAGCAATTTTACCTCTAATTTGATACTGTTCCCTTAGTGAAACTTGTAGTTGTGGCTTATCACTAGAAAAAGAGTTTGGACAATTCCTTGTGTCATTCTAACCAAAGGTAACCCAGAAAGCCCATGGAGGTAGTTGTGGAAGTATAATTTACCATGTACATGATGCTCTTCAAATTAAAAACATTTGAATTTAAATTCTGAGAATATTTATCCCCTATTTTCTCAGCAATACAATGATCCAAGACAACTCTGAAAGACTTGTGATAAAAAATGCTAGCCATTCCCAGAGAAAGAAATGATAGTGTATAAATACATATTGAAGGAACAGCTAGGTGGCACAGAAGTCAGGAGGACCTGAGTTCAAATACAGCCTCAGACACTTGACACTTTTTATCTGTGTGACCCTGGGCAAGTCATTTAACCCCCTTTGCCTCACCAAAAAGTGAAAAAAAAATGCAGATCAAAGCATACTTTTTTTTTTACTTTATTTTTCTTTGGGGTTTTTTTGGTCTGTTTTCTTTTACAACATGACTAATATGGAAATAGGTTTTGCATGACTGTACATTTATAACCTGTATCAAATTGTTTTCCTCCTCAAAGATGGGTTGGAGAGGGAGGAAGGGAGAGGATTTGGAACTCAAAATTTTAAAAACAAATAATAAAAATTGTTTTTTATTAATTTATTTTTAGTTTTCAACATTTACCTCCATAAGCTTTTAAGTTTTAAATTTTCTCCTCCTCCTTCCCCCTCTCCCTCCCAAAGATGGCATGCAATCTGATATAGGCTTTACATTTACATTCTTATTAAACATATTTTCACATTAGTCATATTGTAAAGAAGAATTCGAACCAATAGGAGGAACCACAAGAAAGAAGAAACAAAACAAAACAGAAGAAAAAAAAAAGGAGCAAATAGTATGCTTCGATCTGCATTCAAACTCCATAGTTCTTTCTCTGGATGTGGATAGCATTTTCCATCTAAAAATGTTTTTTTTAAATATGTAATTGTGGAAAAATAAAATACTAAATAAATAACTAAAAAAGAAAAAGAAAGAAATTTCCTCCACTGTTGCAAATAGTCAAATTTGTCTGTAACTCACATACTTAGAGAATTGACAGAGGTATTAACATGACCTTTCCATGCCCACACAGCTAGTATATGTCTGAGGCAGGGTTTCAACATAACTCTTGCCAAGTTTGTGGCTATCCTCTGTCCTCTATGTGATGCTGCCTCTGATGATCACTTTTGATTTTGGAAAAGAAAAAGAACTAGACTAACAGTTAGCTGATTATAATTCAACTTGAATAACAATGAAGATACCTGGAATAAAGTTTAAGAGGAAAAAAAGTCTAGAAGTCATTCACATATCAGAAGAACTGGAATTTAAGAATGCTTTAAAAGAATAATTTGCATCATTTGATATATCCAGTACTAATAGCTAAAACCACAGATTTTATTTCTTTTGTGATCACAAAAATCTTTAAAATACTAAGGAATGCTGATTGAAAAAATTTTAAAAAGTGATGAAGTATAAAGCAAAAAAAAAAAACCAGCCTAAGCCTTTTCAAGTTTTAAGTATCTATAAAAATTATATCAATTAACCCATCTGGTCCTTTTTAACTAATTAGAGTACTTTTTTAAGGATGTCTTCCCTAAGCCAACATTTCCAGAGAGAAAAACCTATGTTTTAAAAATGTCTGGCAGGCAACAAGCAACCTATACATCTTTGGAAAGTCTAAAGAGCCCCAGGAAAGATGACAGGGGTGAAAAATCTCCACTTCACAAGAGATACATATCCACTTCTTATTTTAAAAAATGTGGCTAGAACTGAAAAACATTAGAAAAAATAAAACAGTGGCTCCAGAGGATATGTGCTTGAATGATGAACACAAAGCTGTGCAGAGCTGCAGGCTGATGTTGGAGCACATCAAACAAGAATTTGATCAAGACAAAAAAAGACAAAAAAGAAAAAAAATCATCTATGCAATCTGAAACCCCAAGATTTGAATTCTTCAAGTCCAAATTTTTGCTATAAGATTAAAAAAAAATTCCAGAAAAAAAAAACAAAACCAAACACCCAGGATTTTTTGAAGATATAGTTCAAAGATTTCACATTTCAGTAAAAACATAGATGCTCATACCTGTGTTTCTGTGTATATAGCTTGCAAATGTATGAAGTATATGTGTGTCCTTTGATTGGATCCCTAGTGACAAAGCTCAGCCCTGTTTATTTCCTTTCAAAGGGGTAAGATAAATTCTAATTAGGGAACTTTGTATCTGGAGGCTTATGTGTCTTGTGTCATAAGATTTAAAACTACAAGAGATCTTTTTCGGGGGACTTGAGCTTTTCCACACACACAGAAAGAGATAAAGATGTAGTCATCAAAACAATTCTATGACAGTAAGATGAATGTAAGCAGTATATAAAGGTGGAAATAAGTCAGAATTTTATTCTTACTAGATTATCTCAGAATTTTTTTTCTAAAGTGATATTGTACATAGCACATTGCTAAATACCAATCAGAATGTAGCTGAATACATTGATAAAAAATAATTTTTTACTCTCTGTCATTCTTCTCCCAATGAATATAATTGTTGTGGTAACCCCTCTAACCCCTAGGAGGAGTGCTTACTTGGCATTGCCTGTTGTCAATTTGTTTACTTACTTCAATTCACTTTTGAAATGGTTTCCTTAACAAAATGGAATGCCAATGCTTAAGGGAGATTCCATGAGACTCTTTCAATCCAACAATCCATCAAAAACATTTATTAAGTGCCTACTATGTATTGGGCACTGTGCTAAGAGCTAGGGATACAAAAAGAGGCAAATGACAGTCACTGCCCTCAGGGGGTTTACAATCTAGTGGGGGAGAGAGCATACAAAGAATATATACAAAACAAGCTATATGCAAGATAAATAGGAAATAACTGAAAGAGGGAAAACACTGAAGAGAGGTTAGGGATGGCTTCCTGTAGAAGGTGGAATTTTAGTTGATACTTAAAGGAAGCCAGGGAAGTCAGACTGCAAGAGAGATACTATTCCAGATATGAGGGACAGTCAAAAAGAATGCCCAGAGCTGAGATATTGAGTGTCTTGTTCATAGCATATCCAAGAGCTCACTGGATCAAAGAGTAAAGTATAAGAATTCTGGAAAGGTAGGAGAGGGCTGGTTTATGAAGGCCTTTGGACACCAAACAGAGCATATTGTATTTGATCAGAGAGGCAATAGGAAGCCCCTGGAGTATATTGAATGGGGTGGGAGTGGAGTGGTAGAGAATGATTTGATCAAACTTGCATTTAGGAAAATCACTTTAATGTTTGGATGAAGAATCAATTGGAGTTGCAAGAGACTTAAGATGGGCAGATCCTCCAGGTTACTTTAGTAATCAAGGTGTGAAGTAATAAGAGCCTATACTAGATTGGTAGCAATAACAGAGGAGAGAAGGGCTAATATTCAATAGACATTGCAAAGATAAAAATCAGCAAGCCTTGGAAACAGCTTGGATATAGAGAGTGAGAAATAGTGAGGAATACAGGATGACACTTAAGTTGTGAGGCTGATGATGGTGCTGCCCTCTATAATAATAAAGAATGTAGAAGGCAGAGAGTTTTAGGGGAAAGATAATAAGTTTTATTTTGGATATATTGAGTTTCAGATGTCTACTGGATATCTAATTTGAGATGTCTGAATGGAAGTTGGAGATATAAAACTGGAGGTCAGCAGAGACATCAGGGCAAGAAAGTGCATTTGATATTCATCAGCATAGAGATGGTAATTAAATCCATAGAAACTGATGAGATCACCAAGTGAAGTAATACAGAGGCAGAAGGGAAGAGGGTGCAGAATACACTCTTAATGGATAGTTACAGTTTTAAGGTATGATTTGGATAAATGAGGATCCAGCAAAGGAGAAAGAGGAGTGGGCAGATACACAGGAAGAAAATCAGGAGTGATGGCCTAAAAACCGAGACAAGGAAATATCAAGGAGGAGAGAGTGATCAACAGTCTCAAAGGCTAAAGAGAGAGCAAAGAGAATGAGGGTTAAGAAAAGTCCATTGGATTTGACAACTAAGAGATCATTAGTAACTTTGGAGAATGTAATTTCAGTGAAATTATAAGGTCAGAAGCTAGACTTTAAGGTGTTAAAAAGAGAGTGAGAGGAGGGAAAGTAGAGGCACCTATTGTAGATGGCTTTCCTGAGGAGTATAGCTACAAAGGGCAGAAGAGATATATAGGATGATAGTTAGCAAGGATGGGAAGATCAAGTAAATGTTTTTTTTTTCCTTTTCAGAATAGGGGAGAGAGGGATAGACTTGTAGGAAACAGGAAATTGGCCAGTAGAGATGGAGAGATTGGACAAAAATGAAATAATGGGGATGACAGAGAGGACAATCTGTTGGAGGAGTTGGGTTGGAATGAGATCACTTGAATAAGGAGAGGGGTTTGCCTTGGTAAGGACTAAAGTCAATTCATCATGTGAAACCGGGGGGAAGGAGTAAAACATGACAGAAAACATCTGAATGGTAGGAAATGAAGAAGAAAGGAGAAGAGGGAGTTCCAGGAAATTGGCTTCAATATCAAATGGGCCACTGAGGAGTCATCATGATGTCCTTACTATACATTATATGTTTTAAAAGAAGGTGAAGTCTGCCAAGCAGCAGCCAAACTGAAAAACCATTATGCACTCCATGAGATTGACATCAGAACAAATGATACTGTCAGGAATAACCTAGGAAAGTATGACTAGATATTATACCATTCTAGGTTAAAAAAAATCTGAATATTTTGGGGCAGAAAAGATGTTTACATCACTGTCATTTCCTGAAAGCAAGGACTTCAGAAAAGCTAGATTGGGGAAGTGAATAGAACATGTCCTGAGAACAGAATCTAGCTTTCTAGATTTTAGCTTTAAATAAAAGAATTGTGGTTGGAAAGGATTATAAATAAGGAATGAATTTAACAAAGGCTAGCAGAAGACATCTACCACATACCAATATATTGTATGTTGAGCTGCAAATTGATCCAACAGTTCTGGACAACAATCTGGAGGTATGTGAAGAAAGTGACTGAGTTTCCAATACATTTCACCTAGAGATCTATCTTCTAGGCTATATTCCAAGTATATCAAAGATAGAAAGGCTGCATAAACATGGAGATATTTATGGCAGCTTTTTTTTTTGTAGTAGCAAAGAATTGGAAATAGTGAGGAAAGTAGATGCCCATCAATTGGGAAATGGCTAAATACATTGTAGCACACAAACATAATGGGATATTACCGCATATCAATGAATATGCAAAATATAGACAATCATGGGGAAATGTAAATGAACCGATGCAAAGTGAAAGTAATCAGAACCAGGAAAAACTATATTCAATGACCTCAAGAATGTAAATAGTTATTACAAAAATAATTAAAAAACACTAAGTAATCATAATGATCTAACTCAACACCAAAGAGGAAAGGCAAAAATTCACCTCCCCCACCACTTTGCAGGGGTGGGAGACTATGGATGTTGATGATGGTAGAGTTGGCATGCTGATTAGTTTTTCTGATTTGCTTTTCCCCCCTTCTTTTACAAAGACTGGCTCTCTGAGGAGACAGAAAAAGGATATATAAGGAATTGAAGATGATGTGAAAAAAAAACAAAAGGTATCAATAAATTTAAAAAAAAATCAGATAAAATATTTTCATTTAAACAAAACAATTATTAAGCATCTGCTATGTTCCAGGAACTGTGACAGGTACTAGGGATAGAAAGACAAAAAGTGAATGAAACAGTTCCTGCTCTCAAGGTACTTTTTTTTATTATCTATTAGGGGAAGATTATATGTACATACATGCACATGTATTTACAAAATTTCTGTATTTTACATATTCATTGATTCTTATTGTGTAATAATATTCCATTGTCTGTGTAACACAACATGTGTGTATTTACACATATATATACACATACATACATTACATGTATATACACATACATACACATATATATGTGTGCATATATTCAACTGAGGAATGATTAATATATGTGTATACACATTGATAGATACATAGACAGATACGTAGATAGTATATATGATATAAATGTATATGTAAGGCATTAAACAAATATAAGGTAACCTTAGAGTAGAAGACACTAAAAGATGGGGTGACTAGAAAAGGGTTCATGAAGAAAGTGGCATTTGAACTGAATCTTTGTGGAAGCCAGGGTGGAGATGAGGCATCTTCAGAACACTTGAGTCAAGGGGAACAGTCAGTTCAAAGGTACAAGGATGGGAGGTATAGTATCATGAGTGAGGAAAAGTTACTAGGCCAGTAAAGCTACAATATGTAGAGGGAAGTAAAGTCTAAGAATTTTGAAAGGTAGTATGGGGTCAGGTTATGAGAAGCTCTAAGTTGCTAAAAAAAAGAGCTTATATTTAACCCTAATGTTAATAGGGAACCACTGTAATTTATTAAGAATAAGGTGATGTTAATAGGACCTATACTTTAGAAAAATCACTTCAAGGAGAAAGGGAGAGGTATAATAGAGTAAATTATCTCACATGAAACAGACAAGAAAAGGCTTTTACAGTGGAGGGGAAACAGGAGAAGGTGAGAGGGAATGAGTGAATCTTATTCTCATAGGATTTGTCTTAAGGAGGGAATAACATACACAATGGGTCATGGAAATCTATCTTACCCTACAAGAAAATAAGGGGAGAAAGGAACAAGAGAGTAGGGGGATGATAGAGGGGAGAGCAGATTGGGGGAGGGGATAATTAGAAACAAACACTTTTGAGGAGGAACAGGGTCAAAAGAGAGAATAGAATAAATGGGGAGTAGGATAGGATGAAGGGAAATATACTTAGTTTTTCACAACATGACTACTATGGAAGTGTTTTGCATGACTATACGTCTATAACCTGTATGGAGTTGCTTGCCTTTTCAATGAGGGTGGGTGGGGAGGGAGGAAGGGAGAAAATTTGTAACCCAAAGTTTTAAAAACACATGTTAAAAATTGTTTATAAAAATGAAAAACTTTAATTTAAGAGTAAAAAAAAAAGAAAAATCACTTCAAATGCAATGTGGAGAATGGATTAAAATAGGAACAGACTTGAGGCAGAGATCAATTAGAAGTCTTTTTCAAAAATCCAAGAGAGAGAACACTTCCCATATAACAACAACAACAAAATCATAGAAGGTTCCAGGACAGATACAACAGAAAACCTAAGTTACAACATAGAAAGATTAATATTACTGAAAAGTAACTTAGAAATTTATGTGAAGCTTAGGGGAAGGATAATTATGGAATTTCTAAGAAGAGAAACAGTAACAAAAATACCACTGTGTATTAAGCAGATAAGAAATAGAGTTCTAACCATGTCACTTTCCCAATGAATAATTATTATTATCATTAAAATATAGTGCCATCTATTACCTCTAGGATCAAATATAAACTTCTCTGTTTGCCATTTAAAACTCTTCACAAACTAGAAATGTCCTTCCTTTTCAATCTTTTAACATTTTCTATGGTCTAGCCATGCTGACCTCTTCACTATTTCCCTATTCTTATCTACACATTGTATGGTCCAGCCAGACTAGTCTATTTGCTGTTCTTCACACATGACACTCTTGATACACATGATCTCTCCTTCCTGTGCCTCTACACTATCTCTGTCCCATGCCTAAATGTCTTCCCTCCTCACCTCTGGCCTCTTGAGAATCCTAGCTTCCATAAAGACTCAGCTCAAATATCACTTTCTACATGATTTCATTACTGGTTCTCCTCACTCAACTGATAATGCCTTCTACTATAAGGCTACCTTCCACTTACTCTGTATATGTATATACTCCTTCCTGTATGTGCTAATTTGTATTTTTTTTTCTCCCCCATTAGAATGTAAGCTCTGGAGGGCAAAGACTGTTTTTACTCTTTCTTCATATCCTTAGTACTTAGCACAGTGCCTAGAATAAAGTAAGCCTTTTATAAATTCTTTTTGACTGATTGATTACATGAAAAAATTCATCAGAGTAGAAAGCATTTGGTCAGAGTTCAAAGGACAACATTGTGGTAGGAGTATAACATAAAAAATCTAATGTGGGGGAAATTGATGTTGTATTCGGAAAATAACAAAACTGGTCTAGGGGCATGAGGAGAGGCAAGAAGCACTTCTCAAGTGTTTTTATATTTGTTGGATCTTTGTTTAAAAAAAGTCAATAGCACGTTCTTGATTTATCTTAATGATAATATCATATTCAAAAGGTGAAGAAAGTGACAAAAGTAACTGCTATTTTGGATAGAATTCTGACCAACCAAAAGGAAACAGACACTAAGAATGATGAAAATACTAGAAAAAAGTGACTACTACATCTTAACATTCATAAAATATGAGGAAAAATATGAGCCATAGTCTGATGCATATCATCTATTTTTTAGATAGTGATTTTCAAAGAGTTAAGAGAAAGGATACATTGTCTCCTATGACCTATAATTCTAAAGGAGACGTCAAGCCAAGATGAATGAGCTACTCTCAAGAACAAAATTTAGGTGATGTAAACTATCATGATGAAAAGGAAAAGAGGAAACTTTTTTCAAATGACAGATATAGATGCTTAGGAAAATTCAGCCATCAATATAAATCCAAAGGAAACATGTATGGATGAGGGAAACAAGGTCAGTTACCCAGGGGGAAAATGAAGTGATGGTATGTTCTGAGGAGATTATAGTCATAAATGCTAATGATTAGCATTTGTTGTTAGTGACTATGAATATCAATAATGCTAAAGACAATAAAAGGTCTTTTAGTTAAATGTTTTAAAGCATGCACTGGGCAATAATAAAATCAAAGAATTTTTAGGTATATGTATTTCAGATGTATGGATCTATTCCTTTCTTTCTAATAATAGCACCAACCACTTTGGTGATTGACCATTACCACTTCTGGCTAGATTATTATAATAATCTCCTAAGTAGACACCTTGTTTCTACTCTCCCACTTAAACCATCCATCTGCCAAAACACTGTTAAAATAGTTTTCTTAAAGCTCTTCTGTAACTATAATTCTGCATTAGTCAAGAAGACCTACTGGCTCTCTACTTGTTCTAGAATAAAATATAAACTGCTGTGTTTGATATCTAAATTCTTCAACAGTCTGGCTCCAAAATTTCAGGCTTACACATTATATACCTCCACATACACTCTAGAAACCCAGTCAATGTGACTTTGTTGCTGCTTCTCAGATGTGACATTTAAATTATCATCTCTGTGTCTTTGTAAATACTAACCCCAAAGTCTGGAATGAAAGAATGATAAGGGTAAGGTTAGAGATTAACCTATAATTTCATTGGCATAAGAAACTCCTGGTTGAAAAAAAACTTCCTTTACCAAGACAGGTCAGAACCTTCTCTGCAACCAAGAGTCAGAGAACTGCCTTTATTTTAGAGAGTTTGGGATCATTAAAAGAACTATGTAATTTTACTTCCCCAAATTTCTATTAAATGAACATAAATTATAGCTAGAATTACCAAACATTTCCTTTTCAAATTGTAACTTTTTCACTATATTTTAAAACTTATGTTCTTACAAGTTTACCAGCATATTTTTGTTAAAGGAAAATATATGATTATGGCATGAGAAAAACATTAAGACAGAGCTATTAGCAAGTTAAGAACTTTGATGCCACCTTTCCAAGTATTTTACTAAGTCAAAATAGTTCAAGATGATGTAAGACATAGTGTCTTCCTTAAGATTTATGAAATTTCTTTGTGTCTCTGAAATTAATATATTTTTAAAAATTCATCACATGGGATAAAAGGAAATTCAAAGAGGTCAAGAAATATACTTGTTTTATGCATAGGTTTCTAGTGCTTCAGAAGTATTCATGTTCAACCTGAAGATTAGTATCTCCATTAGCAATAATATATTTTAAATAAGATAAAACAGTTTGTTATAAATAGATGTAAAAACAGGAGAAATTAATATGCTACTTGCCATCTGGATGGAAAGGGTTTAAATTGCCTTTTAAAAATATGAATAGGTAAAAATACTGGACAGAAAGAAAATATATAACATGTATACTGACATATGGAAAATAATCACATATAATATTCAGATTGTGTTTACTCCAAGAAAAAGACAATGAATGGATATTATGGATAAGGACTGGACCTGTGATTTCACTGCTTTAAGATGAGTCAATTTCTCTACCATTGCAGGTTTCATCAGTATTTTCTCTGCAATTTACTGTCTTAGAGAATTGCCAGAAAAGAGCACTGAGCAGGTATATGACTTCCCCAGGTTCATACAGACAGTACATGTCAGAGGCTAGAAACAAAGTATTAGCCATGAAGCTATCTGTATCCACTATGCATATTTATTGCTAAGAAACACCAATTCATTCAGAGTTTAGAAAAATAGGTTTCTGAAACAAGGCCAATATGTTCATCATCAAAGAACATTTTCTAGGCAAACATGCAAAATCATTATCTACAATCATTTAATTATATCATTTTAATTAAATTAAAACACATCACTCCTTTTTTAGGGAAATTACTTTTATCAAAGTTATATACAACTACTCTGATTTCCCCTTTGTATCTCTCAAATTTGCAAATTAAACGTACATCTTCTTCCATCATATTTCCCTAATATGAAATGGCAAGACAAAAGTCAAGATAACTGGCAATGGCTTGGGATGCAATAGATGACCTTGGCATTTTTTATGTCTGACCAAGGTCTAAATGCCCCACAGCACCTGATTCAGTTACCTTTTTGGCCCTTGAAACAATTTTTTTTTCATCCACCCATTCCACTGGGGAAGTCTTCATATGTGTGGTGTAGACATTTCCCTAACTCACCATAAGAATTGAGGCCTGTTGATTGCCCTCAACCTGGTTAAGTCTGTCTGTTGAGATAATTTTATTGGATTATGGCTGCTGCACATGCTTCAGCTTCTTGGAACTACAAGGGAGAGTTGGATGAAAGGTGGACACCAAAGGTGGATAAGCAGCTCTGAAAAGGGCACAGTAAGCCCTCACATCAGAGGTGTTGGTACTAGATTATCAAAAGTAAAAATAAGAGTAAAGGTGGATGTTCAGAGTAGAGTAGCCTTTATTTCTCTTGAGAGAAATTATTTTCTTGACTGCCTGGATGCAAGAATTTTAGTTCCTGGATTCATCCTGTCAGTACTGGCCACTGGGAATAATTTACCCATATCATCTCTTCTTTTTATCCATGTTCATAGTGTAATATCTGCTAAGGAATTTGGGAGGGGTGTAGGATTATTAGTGCAAATATTACTCTGCATATTCTGACTGAGGATTATATGGTTAGCCCAGGTGCTTAGAGTATGATACTGATGATGCTAATGTAAACAAACTGACAGGCCAGTTAGCTCCTATTAATAACATAAATATTAATTGCAATCTTGGTCCAGGCCAACCACCTTGAAAAAGTCATTACTAAGTCATGAGGATGAAGGAGAGTATATGGATCAACAGAAGCCTATCTCTAATGTTGAAAAAAATAATTCAATATAGAAACCTAACCAAAGAGTAAGTAGAATTCTTTCAACATATAAAAGGCATCATACCTCACTCAATAAAAGATGCAGTTTCCAATGAGCACTTATTATTGTAATTAAAACAGTTAAGATAACAATGTAAACATGCCCCCAAGCATTTGGATGATGTATCAATAAGTTCTTATCTAGTTATAAAATTATGAGAATCAGCCTGAATGACAAGATTTCAAAATTATACAATTATATTTATCTTCAGATGGAAAATATCGAGGCTTTTACACCAGAGGTCTTTAAATGATCATCTTAGTGTCAAAAACTACTAAAGTGTTATAGTTATTTTTTTTAAGTTCCCAGTGATATTGTTAAGAAGACAATCTAATAAAAGTGAGGAATTGACAGTGGTTATAAACCAGAAATTTACTGTCTTAGCCTATTGCCTACTGATTTTGCAATCTTATTTCCCTGGTGGCTTGAAGGAATATATAAGCAATAAAAGAACTACACCAGGGGTAGCTACATTCTGGGTTCACAGATGATTATTCACAGATTTGTGGTGGTAAGGTCTTTTTCCATTGTAATAGGGAATATTTTAGACAAATTTTGCTGTGCCTTTTCCATCCTAGGTAGCAATTCCAGTTATTACAAAAATTGAGAAAGTTTTCTACTGATATCGCCAAGAGATATGACCAACCATTATTCTTTCAAAGGCAAATAATAAAAATAACATTGCACTTTGCATACAGATTTTAGGATTTCTCAGATAATATCTGGATACCATAGTTACTCCTATGTAGCAAATATTTTGAGGTAAATTGTTTTTATTATAAGAATCCTTAAAAATAGAAATATTTGTAACATACTCTTCAGCTTATGCTTGGGTGAAACTAAATAGTTCCCTTAGTAATAAGTAGATGATAGAAATAAGAATACTATTTAATGTAGGTTTATTAGTACTTTAAAAGGGCAACTTTATAATTTACTTACAGTGGAAAGTGATAAATATCCATAGTTTGGGAATAATTTTGGAAAAAATAATAAAACATCCCTTCTAGTATATAGCATTTTATAACAAATAATTTAAAATTAGGACACTAAATAAAACAACTCCTGAAAACATCAAAATCATTTTACCTAATGCTTCTTTAAAAGAAAACTTTCCTAATTGCCACAACCACTAGTGCATTCTCTTTTCAATATTATCTTGTCTTTATTGTTGTATATTTTGTTTACTGTATCCTGGAGTAGAATGTAACCTCCATGAGGGCAGGCACTGTCTCCCTTTTGCCTTTATTTTCCCAGCACATGTCCTAAAACCTGGCATCAAGTAGACATTTTAAAAATGTTTGCTTATTGATTCATTAATGTCAGTTTCCAGACTTTGAAGATGAAGGCCATCATTATCTGAGTTGCTTTATAGTAATAAACATGACCTCTCACATTTCTCTTGAAATTCTTTTTTTTAAAGTAACATTACTTTCAAAATATATCACTTACCTCTTCCTTACCCAAAGGGAAAGACATTTTTTTTTAAAAAAAGAAAAAAAGTAGTTCAGCAAAACTAAGAAATAGATGAATGGAGTCAGATAGGATGAAAAATGTTCCACATCCATATTCCTCCACTGTTGTGAAGAGGTGGATTTCCTCATACTTTTTCAAGGCCGTGCTTGAACTTTATAATATTTTTTGTTTGTTTAACAGTTTGATTCAGTTTATGACGCAGCTTATTTTCTCCATTCATTTTGTGCAGTGAGGTTTAGTGCCTGAGTTTATTTAAATAAAACAATAATGAGGTAATAAATTGAAATAAAGGAGGCATACTATAAAACAAATATCCTTTGTTATTCTTTCTTTTTTTTAGAAATTAATCTGTTGCTCTAAATGTCCTCTTCCTAGAATCCATGACCCTTCAAAAAATTTTGTTCTTTTAATATTTAATAGAGTTCACTAATAATGACATCTGCTCCTGGAATTGTTCCCCTCCCCCCCATGGGAGTTCATTTTTTATTTGTTCATTTTTTTTCTGACAGGGTTACTTGAAAAATATATTTATTCTCCAGTTAATAACTTTTTTTGCTTTTATAAGTGTTTATTTAGTATAAAGTATGTGTTTTGTCAGTACATAACTTGGCAAGATAGTTTCTGATAATTTCGTCTTCAACTGCTGTGAATTCTCCTTTTCATTTTTGATATAAATAATTTATTTTTTTCTTCTTAATTAGATGAACCATTTATCTTATTGGTTTAAAAAATAGCTCCTGGTTTTATTTACTAATTTAGTAACTTTTTCACTTTCAACTTTGTTAATTTCTTCTTTAATTTTCATAATTCCTTTGTTATTTAGTTGAGGGTATTTGGATGGTCGCTTTTTACCAAATTCATTGATCTTTTTCTTTTTTGTTGTGGAAAATCTCTGGCAATATATATTTTCTGCCTCAGAATTCCTTTTTGCCAAATCCCATACATTTTGGGATGTTGTGTCATTATTGTTACACTTAGTTTTTTAATCATTAAGTGCCTACTAATACTGATACTATGTACCAGGCACTGTGCTAAAAGCTGGGGATACAAAAAGAAGCAAAAAAGCGCTGCTATAAATAATTTGGTATATATGGTGATATCTTAATTTCTGTTTTTGTCTCCACAAGACAAATGCCTAACAGAGGAATCTCTGGGTAAAAGGCTAAACATACATAGAACACCTTGAGAAATAATAGAAAGGCAGCAGTAAGGTATGTTATCCTCATTCCATATCTCATACTATATCAAAGCAATTTGTTATTGGTTAAAGTCAGAAAGTAAATAAGTGAAAGTGATAAGAAAAAGAAGAATCTTAAAAAAAATGAACTCAATAACCCAATGTTCAATAAATTTCAAATTAAAATTACCTAGGAAAGAACAATTTACTTAATAAGAATTTCTGGGAAAAGAGTAATGTATGCTGGCAGAATTTAGGTGTAAGTCAAAATTTTATACCATATTCCACAATAAATTCAAAATGAATACTTGACCTAAATATTCAAGATCATATCATATAAAATTAGAATAGTATCTGATCATATATTTTTCACAATTATGGGTAGGTAATGAATTTTTAATGTAACAAGGGCTATATTCAATTAAAAAGGTAAAATTGATAATTTTCCTTATATAATCTTGAAAAGCTCTTGCCTAAATGAAATTAATAATTTAAGACAAGAAAGGAAGTAGTCAACTGGGAAAGTATATTTGCATCAAGTACCTTCTATTAGTTTGATGTCCAATGTATATAAGAAAACAACAGAAATCTACATGTTGTATGGTATATAGGGTATTGGGTATCCAAGGTAGACTAGCATTCCCGGTGTGAGGGATTGCTTATCCTTTACCAGGGCTGCTCACTCACCTTTGGTGTTCACTTGCCACCCAACTCTCATCTGTAGTACCAAGAAGTTTAGCATGTGCGCAGGCCACACTCCCATAAAACTGTTTCATTAGATGGGCTAAATCAGGTTTATGGTAACTGACAGGCCTCAAACACATTGGAAAGTTAGGGGGATGTCTACATTAAGCAAGTAAAGACTTCCCAGTAGAATGCGTGAATGAGAACAATTTGTTCCAATGTGCATCAAAGCAGATGAGCACTCAGAGCTTGGTCAGACATCAAAGATGCCAAGATCATCCAAAGCATCCTGGGCCATAACTGATTGTCTTGACTTTTGTCTTGCCACTAGACTTTGATGACTCTGAAAGAGTGAGGCTGAAGGCTTTGTACAACTCTACCTTTCTTAAACTCAATTCACTCATGAGTGAAGACATCACCCCATGATGTCACTGATCCTCTTCGAATAATGAAGGAGGAACAACACCAACAATATGACCAAAAATCATTTCCTAATCTATTAGGGTCAAACATTATAAACAAACAGTTCTCAAAAGAAGAATGTAAAACCATTTACAACTATAAGTAAGAAAAATCAAAGTAAGCTTGAGGTTTCACCTTACCAGTGAACAAATTGACAGAGCTGATAATAGATGAGAATAGGCGAAGTTGGAAAGGTTGAGGAAAGATAGGCCAACTAATGCATTTTGGTGGAGCTCTGAATTGATATAATCATTCTAGAAAGCAATTTGGTTTATAAAAAGAAAATAAATAAAATATTTATATCCATTGACCCAGAGACTTTGGTACTAAACATATATCCTAAAGTGGTCATTGACAAAAATAAATTAATAAATAGATAGGTAGATAGATAAACAGATAGATAGATAGAATAAAAAGAAAAAAAGAAAAGCCTGTGTATACTAGGAACAGTTTTGTGATAGCAAAGAACTGGAAATAGTGTAGATGCCATTGACTGATAAATAGCTAAAGAAATTACGGTACATGAATGTAAAAATATATTACTCTATGTTAAGAAATAATGAGTATCATGAATAGAGAGGAGTATAGACTTAAATGATATGATTCACAATGACATAGGAAAGCCAGAAAACAACACACACACAATGACAATGTAAATGGGAAAAGTGACAACTATAAAACAATTGATGAGGGTGGAGCCAAGATGATGGAGTTAAAACAGTGACTTGCTTGAGCTCTCCCCCAGACCCCTCCAAATACATGTAAAAAAATGGCTCTGAGAAAATTCTAGAGCAGCAGAACCCACAGGAGGACAGAGTGAAGCAAATTTCCAGTCCAGGAATATTTGGATGGTTGATTGGAAAGGTCTATCATGCCTGACTGGGAGAGGAGTGCAGTTCAGAAATAAGACTCAAGAGAATCATGAAGAGGTAAACAGGAAAGAGAAATAATAAGGGATTTATTAAGGTTGAACTGTTTACATTCCTGCATGGAAAGATGATATTTGTAACTCATGAGACCCTTGTAAGTATTAGGGTAGTTGGAGGAAAAAAATATATGGATAGAAAGATGGATAAATAGATAGATAGACAGCCAGATAGATAGATAGATGCCACAGGATGAGTTGAAGATGAAGGGGTGATATCTGGAGAATAAAATTAAGGGGTGGTAGAGGATTATACTGGAAGAAGCAGAAAGGAAGAGGTAGAATGGGGTAAATTATCTCACATAAAACAAACAAGAAAAGCCTTTTACAGTGAAGGGTAAGTGGGAGAAGGTAAGAGGGAATGAGTGAATCTTATTGTCATTGGATTTGGCTTAAGGAAGGAATACCATACCCACTTAATTGGATATGGGAATCTATCTTACCTTACTGGAAAATAAAGGCAAAGGGGATAAGAGAGTGGGGGGATGGTAGAGGGGAGGGCAGATTGGGGGGGAGGGAATAATCAGAAGCAAATACTACTGAGTAGAGACAGGGTCAAAAGAGAGAATAGAATAAACAGGAAGGTAAGGAAGGATGCAGGGAAATATAGTTAGTTTTCCACAACATGACTACTATGGAAGTTTTTTGCATGACTACACACGTATAATCTGTATTGAGTTGCTCGCCTTCTCAATGAAGGTGGGTGGGGAGGGAGGAAGGGAGAAAATTTGGAACCCAAAGTTTTAAAAACAAATGTTAAAAATTGTTTTCACATGCAACTGGGAAATAAGATAAACAGGCAATGGGGTATAGAAATCTATCCTGCCCTATAGGAAAAGACAAGGGGAAGGGAGATAGACGGGAGGTCAGATTATGGGAAGGGGCATTCAGAATGCACACCATCTTGGGGTGTGGAAGGAACAAGATGGGGAGAAAATTTGAAACTCAAAATCTTATGGAAGTGAGTGTTAAAAACAAAAAATAAATTAATTAATATATTTCAGAAAAGAAAGAAAGAGAGAAACATCTTATAGGATAGAATAGAGGGAGGAAATAGTGGAGCCCTGGTGACCTATGGTGTTCTGAGGCTGGCTTAAGCATGTGATGAAAAGATCCTGAATGAGTATGGTGGCAATGAGAAAGGAGTGAATGAATGAATAGATAAAAGAGACACTGTGGAGAAACTCAATAGGACTTATGACTGTCTCTTTGTTTGAAAAGTTTTCTAGTTTGGGAATGGTTCAGGCCTCCTTAACTAAATGAAGGAGTGGGGGATGTGATATGAGTCAATATTGGCAATGTTAAAAAATCAGTAAAGTTAATTTTAAAATTTTACCTGCACACTCTGTAGAAGACTTATGGCCATAGGTTCATAGTCTAACCCCCATTTCCATGCCTTTGTACAAGCATATATCAAAAATCTGTTTTTTTTCATTACCGCTTAGTGTCACTAGTTTTCCTTCTGGCTTAGCTTAGATTCTATCAATGTTTTCAATGTTTCAAGAGAGAAAGGACTAAGCTCCTTTCCTGAATGACTGAGTTAACTTCAAAGAAAATACCTGAACAAAAATTTTGAGAGGACTATTTAACTCTTAAGATAATATCTTGAAAAGAAACTAATTGCTCTCCTGAGAGAACAGAATTGTTACAGCATTGATGAGTTAGCTGTTGAAGTCTATAGTTAGAGGTGACTGACACTGGCTATGGCAATGGCCTTCCTCATAGTTGTGGAAATTTTAAAATACATCTTATTTTTGTTTACACTGTTACTATATTTATAGCTAGCATGTTTCAAATGTTTCATGATCAAATTATTGTAATTATTAATTCTCTTTCCACGTTTAAACCCAAATGATCCCATATATACTTGTGTTTTCATATTGAAGATAGGAGCTATTTTCTCCACATTTTGTCTTTGTATCCTTAGTATCTTGTACTTAAAAGACTTTTCATAAATACTATAGCTTGATTTGACATTGTGTTCTTTGTAAACACAGCCTCATTTAATGATGGCACACCCAATTAATTAGTTAGGCCATGTATTCTTATGAAATCATTTTACTAGTGCAGGCATATATATATATATATATATATATACACATATATTCACTTTGGGAAAGAAAAACGATTACTTTCTAAAGAAGTGCTGATCCATACTTACCTTTTCATTTGTTTAGGTACTTCTGTACATTGACTTAGATGGTTGATGAAGATGATATTTATGACTCAAAGTAGAACAAGCAATAAGAATTCTGACAAAAGAATGAGTCATTTAGATTCTGGTCAAGATTGAAAAGTAGAACAACAAAATAACCAGAAAGGTTAGTGAGATTGTCAGTAACAATGTGGGCAAAAACTTCCTTCTGCCCCCCCCACCCGCATTCATTTTGTAGTGGTAATTGCGGAATTGGGCAGTCTGTGATATAAATGTTGATAGGGAAAAGATGAATTGCTATTGTATCTGTAATGTTAATTTTGATAGCTTCTTTTTGAGAGATTTTGGGTATTGTCACAGTATCTTTGGAAAAGAGAAAATAAAACCTTGTGGAGTTACAGTATAGACCTAATTTTGGAGTTCACTGTAATGACTTCAGAGAGAAAGGACAAAGCTCCTTTCCTTAAAGACTGATTTTACTTCAAAGAAAATACCTCAACACAAATTTTGAGAGGACTATTTAACTCTTAAGTAAAGATATTATCTTGAAAAGAAACTAATTGCTCTCCTGAGAGAACAGAATTGTTCCAGCATTGATGAGTTAGCTGTTGAAGCCTATAGTTAGAGGTGACTGACACTGGCTATGGCAATGGCCTTCCTCACAGTTGTGGAAATTTTAAAATACATCTTATTTTTGTTTACATTTTTACTATATTTATAGTTAGCATCAGTGATGCTTCTCTAAGTCCATGAAACTGGTAGGTTTGAGAGAAAGATAAGAGTAAAAGTTTCAGGGAAAAGAGGTTTCTCTAGTTCATTTTTAAACTGGGTTTAAGGTTCAAAGCAATTGATTAATTAATTGGAAAATTTTGCATATCTATTAATTTATGAGGAAATGTAAGAATCCATCTCTTGATTGCCTAAGAATCCAGACTGACATAGTTGTTTGTGTATTGCCTCCCTACATTGGATTGTGGGTTTCTTGATAGTAGAGACTGTCTTTTGCCCTTTTTTTCATTCCTAGCATTTTGTACAATGTCTGGCACACAGTATTTGCTTAATAAAATTTTGTTGACCTACTGATTGAACAATAAAATTAAAACAAAGCAGCAGCAGTTAATGGTGTGGAAGTTAGTATGGTTGTTAAATGGTATAGCATATAGAGGACTATACTCCACAAATCCTACCTATGTGGGCCTTATGACCTAAACCCTATCACTTTTCAATACTTCAATGGATCTGTGATGGCTTTTATTATGATATTCCCTGCAGGATTCAAATTACAACTCATCTATGCCATCTTTTCTGCGTGACTTTTGTCCAAGTATTCTCATAAATTATCCAGAGTTATAGGTCTCCACCCACTGGGTTTAGAATCTTCCTTGTATTCACTCAACATTGTGTGGATACCATCTCTCTCTCTCTCTCTCTCTCTCTCTCTCTCTCTCTCTCTCTCTCTCTCTCTCTCTCATCACAAAACTGGCCCAACTTCTTTTCTAGTCACACATCTCTATGCTTTATATTAATTTTAAAATGTAAAAAAGGCCATGGTAATATTTTCTTTGAAATATACAGAGAAATATACTTTATTACACTGAAAAGTAAGAGCTCTTCAAAATGTGGGTAATTAGAAGTATATATGGTTCAGTGGGCCCTAGCACTTTTCTCCATCACAGATGCATGTTGAAAGACAGCTCAGATTAGCAAAATCCTGTCACTGTCATTCATATAATAATGCAGGTCATGTGGACTGCTCAAAGTGATTTGCAAATCAAAACGAATCAAGAGAAGTGCAGTTGAAACAAGAATATTCATCTAAAAGATGATTTGAAATTCAGGCAAGGATTCAGACACTAATCCTCTAAAGAACAGTATACACAGATGATGGGCATAATATATTTTTTTTCTCAAAAACAGAAAGAAAATGTGTTTAGTTGTTCTGTCCTTATCCTTCACTGAGCCAAATTGGCAATGTCTGTTTGGGAAAGGCATAGAATTGAAATAACAGAGTTATTTAAATTCACTGACACAAGCTACATTAAGAAGCTTTCACAGGGTCTGCTGCTACCATTGGGACTTTTCATAGGAACTATGTTAAGCTTCATGACCAGTGCATTCCAAATGGCTTCCACAGAGTCCACATAGGATATAAGGGGGGAGGAGAAGGTGTATGCCAGTGATATTTTCCACCCTAAAAGAGGAAATACAAGGTTGTGTAATATATATAGATATTGATATATATGCCAATATCAATAGCAATGTGTATTTATATATATATATAAGCACATATATATATATATGTACACTTATATGTACAGATAAATGTGTATATGTATATATGTATACACACACTCACATACACACACTATATATATATATATATATATAATTACATGTAGTACTTTTTCAATTGAAAAATGGCTTAATTTCCTCTATTTTGCTCCAAAATGTCCCTGACCCACTTTGTAATTTTTGAAGTTCTACATAAATGTGAATTTTACTTTGTCTGGATATTGGAGGAGAAAGCATTAGATTTGTAGTTTGAAGTTATGTATCCATCTCATCTTCTGCCACCCCTTTTTCCTTTTGCTTTCAATTTTGCCCAATGTGACAATTTCTTTTCCCAATGAGTTCTGTCTTTTCATTTTGTGGTCAAAGTATTTAAGCCTTCTTTTCAGTATTTGACCTTCCTGTGAATAGTCTGATTTAATTTCTCTAAGTATTGATGGATTTCATGTATTTTGCTGTCCAAGGAACTCTCAAAAGCCTTCTCCAGGACTACAATTCAAAAGTGTTGATTCTGTGGTGCTCAGCTTTCCTTGTAATCCAACTCTCACAGCCATATATTGCTACCAGAAAAAAAAAATAGCTCTGACTATATGGATCTTTGTTGGCAAGGTGATGTCTCTACTTTTTAGTATGCTGCCAAGATTTGACATAACTTTCCTTCCAAGAAGCAAGAATCTTTCAATTTCATGGTTGCAGTCACCATCTGCAGTGACCTTTGAACATGAGAATATAAAATCTAACAGTGCTTCCATTTCTTCTCCCTCTATTTGCCAGGGACCAATTGCCAAGATCTTTAGTTTTATTTTTGTTTTAAACTTAAGCTTAAAGCCAGCTTTTGCACTCTTCTCTTTCACCCTCATCAAGGAGCTTCTTAATTCTTCTTCACTTTCTGCCACCAAACTGTACATTTTCTGCATATCTAAGATTGTTAATATTTCTTCTGATAACCTTAATTCTGGCTTTTGATTCAACAAGCCTGGCATTTCACATGGTGTATTCTGCATGTGAGTTAAATAAATACAGTGACAATATACAGTCTTGTACTCCTTTCCTAGTCTTAAACCAATCAGTTGTTCCATTTTCTGTTTTAAATATTGCTTCTTGACACACATACAGGTTCTTCAGAAGATAAGTAAGAATATCTAGTATTCTCTTCTCTTTGAGGACTTGCCACATTTTGCTGTGATCCACAGAGTCAAAGACTTTAATGTCGTCTAGGGGAGGGGGGGAACCAAAGACCTCAATGCCACATGTGGCCTTCTAGGTCCTTACATGTGGCCTTTTGACTGAGTCCATTTTGCAGAACAAATGCTTTTATTAAGGGGATTTGTTTTTTGAAGTTTGGATTCAGTCAAAGGGCTGTACGTGAGTACCTAGAGGTCCACATGTGACCTTGAAGCCACAGGCTCCCCACTGCTGCATAGTCAATGAAGCAGAAGTAGGTATTTTTCTGAAACTCCCTTGCTTTCTCCATAATCCAACAAATATTGGCAATTTGGTTTCTAGTTCTTTTGCCTCTTCAAAAGCCAGCTTGCTCTTCTAGTAACTCTCAGTTCATATATTGCTGAAGCTTATTTTGCAGAATATTAAGCATAACCATGCTGGTGTGTGAAATGAATGCAATTGTTCATTCATTTGAACATTCCTTGGTAGTGCCCTTTTTAAGGATTGGCACATAAACTCATCTTTTCCAATCTAGTGACCACGGTTGAGTTTCCCAAATTTGTTGGCATATTGAGTGTAGCACTTTAACAGCACCATCTTTTAGGATTTTAAGTAGCTGAGCTGGAATTCTATCACCTCCACTGACCTTATTGTTAGCAATGCTTCCTAAGGTCCACTTGATTTCATTCTCCAGAATGTCTGACTCTAGATCGGTAACCACACCATAGTGGTTGTTAGTGGTGTTAAGATCTTTCTTGTATAGTTCTTTTGTGTATTCTTACCAACTCTTCTTAATATCTTCTGTTTCTGTTAAGTCCCTATCATTTTTGTCTTTTATCATACCCATTTTTGCATGAAATATTCCTTTGATATCTAATTTTCTTGAAGAGATCTTTTGTTTTTCCCATGCAGTTTTCCCCCTATTTCTTTACATTGCTCATTTGAGAAAACCTTTTTATCTCTACTTGCTATTCTCTGAAATTCTGCATTCAGTTGAGCTTATCTTTTTCTTTTCGCCTTTACTTCTTGCTTTCCTTCTTTCCTCAGCTTTTTGTAAAGCCTCATTAGATAGCCATTTTTTCCTTGCCTTTCTTTTTCTTTGGAATATTTTTGTTGTTGTTGTTGCTGCCTCCTGTACAATATAGTAAACTTCTGTTCCTAGTTCTTCAGGCACTCTATCTACTACATCTAATTCCTTAAATGTAGTCATTACTTCCACTTCATATTCATAAAGGATGCTATTTAGGTCATACCCATATGGTTTGATGGTTTTCGCTGCTTTCCCTACTTCCTAGTAGATAGATTACATAGTCATAGATCTATCTATAGAACTTTATAAAGGTTTATAGATATCAACAAAAATTTATCTACAGAAATTTATAGATAGAGATATCTTCCTCTTTGATTAATTTGGAATAAGACATTTGTTAATGCCTTTCAATATACCAATTTCCCTCTCCTACAACTGTTATCTTTTAATGAACATTGAAAGAAGAATCATGCTATCTTTCAATCCACATAGTTATTTAAAACTAATGCCATTGAGGATATCATTCTCTACATTTTTAGTTGGGACAATTTTATAAATACCAGCTATAATCACATGACATAATTAAATAATGTAGATATCAAAGAAGAGAATAATTATCCATATTTGGAGACATGATGACATACAGAAAACTGTAGAGTACCAGAAAGGAAATAATTAAGAAAACAGTTTCATGGGGGCAGGGGAGGGGAAGTATTAACCACTTCTCAGTAAAGGCCTCAACTCAATTATATAGAGAACTTTGTCAAATTTATAAGAATATGACTCATTATCTGATTGATAAATGGTCAAAAGATATCAACAGTCAATTTTTAGATAAAGAAATCAAAACTATATATATAGTCATATGAAAAAAATTTCAAAATCACTATTGATTGATTAGAAGAAAGCAAATTAAAACAAATTTGAGATAGTATCTCATACCTTTCAGATCAGCTAAAATAATAGAAGGGGAAAATTACAAATGTTGGAGGGAATGTGGAAAAATTAGGACACTAATACACTCTTGGTGGAACTGTGAATTGATCCAATTTTTGAAAGCAATCTGGAATTATGACCAAAGAGTTATATAAAAGAGTTATAAAGAGTTGTATACCCTTTGACCCAGCAATACTGTTATTAGGCCTGTTTCCCAAGATGATCAGGGAAAAAGGAAAATAATCTATACGTTCTAAAATATTTATAGCTACTCTCTTTGTGATTAAACAACTGGAGATTGAAGGGATGCCTTCAATTGGAAAACTGCTGAACAAGTTGTGGTTTATAATTGTAATGGAATAGTACTTTGCTGTAATAAATGATGAACAGGTTGATTTAAAAAAATAAGGAAAGAATTACATGAAATAATGTAGAGTGAAATGAGCAGAAACAAGAGAACATTGTGTGCAATAACAGCAATACCTTTTTGAAGAATAACTATGAATGACTAAATTGTTCTGAGCATTATAAATACTCAGAGTCAAATACAAATGAACTTTGAAGGAAAATGCTATCTACTTCCAAAGGAAAAACTGATAAATAGAAGTTTTACATTTGTATGCTTGTTTATCTATCAATCTATTTGTGTCAAATGGCAGCCTTCTCTAGCCTGGGGTGAGGAGGGAGTTAGAGAAAGAGAGACACTGTTAAGAACTCAAAATATAACAAAAAATAAATAAGTAAAATTAAGTAAAAAAGAAAACAGATTCTGTAAAGTAGCAACTAGAAAATAAATATATAAATATACTTATCATCTCTATACATTGTTAAGCTGAACCACAAGGAAACGATAGAAAGAAAAATTCCATTCAAAAATATTACAAAATACATAAACTATCTGGGAGCTAAACTGTCAAGAACAATGGCACATTATATAAATTCAATTGCAAAAACTTGTAGAAATGAAGGCAAATTATTGGGAGATAAATACATTGTTAGGAAATGACAATAAAAATAATGATTCTTCTGAAATTAATTAATAATTTTAATATTACATTAATTCCACTGTGAAAGCCTTACTGCAATAGAAATAATTGAAACATTATCAAAATTGACTTGGAGGAATAAAAGTTATAGAAGATAAAAAAATGAACATCACATGGAGAAGATTAGAATTTGATAAGGCTCATGCTAATTATTGAAAGCAACTTTCCTTACCTGACAACTAATTAGGGGGGAAAAAAGATAGGTTTAAAGCAGCATTTTATACCATGTACTACAATAAATGTCAAATGGACATCCAACATGATTACAAAAGTTACATAAGGAAAAAAATAAGTGAACAGGAGGATTTCTTATTGCAACTATAGGTAGAGGGGTTATTTTTTTAATTGATACATTTATTTATTTTTAGTTTTCAAAATTTACTTCCACAAGATTTTGAGTTCCAAATTTTCTTCCCATCTCTCCCCTCCTGCCATCCTGAGAGGGGGTACATTCTGAATAACCCTTCCCCAATCTGCCCTCTCTTCAATCACCTCCCTCCTTTCTCTTATCCTCTTCCCCTTCTATTTTTCCTGTAGGGAAGGATAGATTTCTATACCCCTTTACTTATGTATCTTATTTTCCAGTTTATTTAAAAACAATTTTTAACATTCATTTCTAAAACTCTGAGTTCCAAATTCTCTCCCTTCCTCCCTCCCTACCCTGCTTCTCATTGAGAAGGCAAGCAATTCTATATAGGTTATACATGTTTAGTCATGCAAAACACTTCTTTATGTAATAGCCATGTTGCAAAAGACTAACTGTATTTCCCTCCATCCTATCCTGCCCCCCATTTATTCTATTCTCTCCTTTGACCCTGTTCCTCCTCAAAAGTGTTTGTTTCTGATTACCCTCCCCTCCAATCTACCCTCCCTTCTATCATCCACCTGCTCTCTTATCTCCTTCCCCCTATTTTCCTGTAGGGTAAGATAGATTTGCCTACCCAATTGAGAGTGTATATTATTCCCTCCTTAAGCCAAATTCAATGACAGTAAGATTCACTCATTCCCTCTCACCTTCTCCCAATTGCTCCCCCACTGTAAAAGGGTTTTTTTGCCTCTTTTATGTGAGATTATTTACCCCACTCTACTTCTCCCTTCCTCTTTCTCCCAATACAATCCTCTCTCACCCATTAATTTTATTTTTTAGATATCATCCCTCCATATTCGACTCACCTTGTGCTCTCTGTCTATATATTTCCTCCAACTACTGTAATACTGAGAAAAGTCTCATGAGTTAAAAATATCATCTTTCCATGTAGGAATATAAACAGTTCAACTTTAATAAGTCCCTTATGATTTCTCTTTCCAGTTAACATTTACAAGCTTTTCTTGAGTCTTGTATCTGAAAGTAAAATTTTCTATTTGACTCTGGTCTTTTCATCAAGAATGCTTGAAAGTCCTCTATTTCACTGAATATCCATTTTTTCCCCTGAAGGATTATACTCAGTTTTGCTGGGTAGGTGATTCTTAGCTTTAGTCCTAGCTCCTTTGACTTCTGGACTATCATATTCTAAGCCCTCAGATCCCTTAATGTAGATGCTGCTAAATCTTGTGTTATCACTCTTCCACTTCCAGGAGCCAAGATGGTGGAGTAAAAAGGTAGTCTCTCTCACCCTCCTCTATCAACCTCTGAAAACCCATAAAATATCACCCCAGAAAAAACCCTGGAACAGCTGAACCAGAAGAAAGAAGGGGTGCAGCAGTGCAGTAGCCCAGGTAGCTAGAGGGATTAATGGGAAAGGCCACTCTTACCCTTGGGGAAGGGAAGCAGTACAAAACAGGAGTCACCCAGCCAGCTAGTGGAAAGACCCACTTTAGCACACCAGGAGGAGATTCTGGTGCCTTGGCATTCTACAGCAAACAGGTCTCCCAGTGCCTCAGCAAAAACAAGGGAAACAGCACTACAAAGGGCCCCAGGCGGGTAAGCACCCAGCAGCATTGTCTGAAAGGAGCTAAAGAAAGCAACCTAGAGATGCCAAAAAGTTCCAGCCTTGTTGATTCCAGACCAACACCACATAAGCTGTCAGAACCCTATAGCCTCCAACTGCCAACCAGGAGGAGATCCCGAAGCCCAAGTAGTCGAGCAGGCAAACTCCAATAGCTGTACCTCTGGGTGCCTCAGTTAGGGTGGGGTAACTGGTGGAAACCAGCTCAGAAAACCACCAGGTTCC
This sequence comes from Vombatus ursinus, assembly GCF_900497805.2. Classification (NCBI taxonomy): domain Eukaryota; kingdom Metazoa; phylum Chordata; class Mammalia; order Diprotodontia; family Vombatidae; genus Vombatus; species Vombatus ursinus. Next base: position 5,522,563 of record NW_020954557.1, read on the forward strand.
TCAGCATTCTACAGCAAAGAAGTCTCCCAGTACCTCAACAGAAATAAGGGAGGCAGCACTGTAAGGGGCCCCAGGCAGATAAACACCTGGCAGCACTTATCTAAAAGGAGCTAAACAAAGCTAAAGGAAAGGAAAAGCAGGCAATCTAGATTAACCTGAAAGTCCCAGCCTTGCTGATTCCAGCCCAACACCAGATAAGCTGCCACAACCCTACAGCCTCCAATTGCCAACATAAGAGGCCCCAGCTCCCAAAGCCAGTGACCAAGACCTAGGTTCCCAACACAAGAAGCTTGGGTCAGTGCCCTCTGCTCCCCAGCAGGAGAGCTTAATCTCTGTAAAGGCCAGGGAATAAAGAAACACCATGAGTAAAAAGAAACATACAATAGATTCTTATTATGAGAAGAGTGAAGATCAAGACAGAAATTCTGAAGAGGACAACACTGTCATCAAACCCACATCTGCAACATCAAAAGGGAATATGAACTGGTCTGAAGCCCAAAAAGCCTTATTAGAAGAACTCAAGAAGGATTTTAAAAGTCAAATGAGAGAGGTAGAAGAGTCCTTTAAAAGCACAATTGGCCAATTGGAAAAAAAGTACACTGAAGAAAACAAGTCCCTAAAACACACAATTGGCCAATTGGAAAAAAAGTACAATGAAGAAAATAAATCCCTTAAAAATACAATTGACCAATTGGAGAAGAAAGTACAAAATCTAACAGAAAAAACAATATGTTAAAAATTAGAATTGAACAAATGGAAACTAATGACTCTATGAGAGAGCAAGAATCAGTCAAACAGAAACAAAAAAATAAAAAAATAGATGAAAATATAAAACACCTCATGGGTAAAACAGCTGACCTGGAAAATCAATCCAGGAGAGACAATTTAAAAATTATAGGCCTACCTGAAAGTCATGATGAAAAAAAGAGCCTTGACAATATTCTTCAGGAAATAATAAAGGAAAACTGCCCTGGAGTCTTAGACCATGAAAGTAAAATAACTATAGAAAGAATCCATTGCTCCCTGCCTGAAAGAGACCCCAAATTGAAAATACCAAGGAATATAATAGCTAAATTCCAAAATTACCAGATTAAAGAGAAATTACTGCAAGCAGCCAGAAAGAAACAATTTAAATATCATGGAACCACAGTCAGGATTACACAGGACCTTGCAGCCTCTACATTAAAAGACCATAAGGCATGGAGCATGATATTCCATAAGGCAAAGGAGCTTGGAATGCAGCCAAGGATTAACTACCCAGCAAAAATGAGCACGATTTTTCAGGGAAGGAGATGGATATTCAACAAAATAGGGGACTTCCAAATGTTCCTGATAAAAAGACCACAGCTCAACAAAAAATTTGATCTTCAAGTACAAGATTCGAGAGAGACATAAAAAGGTAAATGGGACAGAAAGATACAATATGTTGTTAATAAGGGCAAAATGTTTACATCCCTGCAAGGGAAGATGACACTTGCAACTCTTGAGAACTGTATTGTTATTATACCATGTTAAAGGAGTATACATAAAGGGGGTGGATATAAGTTGACTTTGATGTAATGATAAAAAAAATTAATCAAGTGGGTTAAATGGATCCAAGTAAGTGGATTAGTCCGAGCTAAGAAAATGTACTGAGAAAGGAGGAGGCAGACAAGGTAAATTACATTATAGGAAAAGGCACAAAAACCTATTAGAACAGAGGTAAAGAAAGGAGGGGATGAGCATTGTTTGAACCTTACTCTCATCAGATTTGGCTCAAGAAGGGAATAACATAATCAATTAGGTATAGAAATCTAACTTGCACTATAGGCAGTAGGAGGCAAAAGGGGAAAGAAAAGGGAGAGGGGATAGAAGGGCGGGAAGAAGCAATAAGGGTGAAGGGGAAGAAAAGGGAAAGGGATAATAGAAGGGAGGTGAGACCATAGGAGGCTCTGGTCAAAAACAGAACACTAGTGGGGGGGGGGGAGGAGAAAGGAGAAAGAAAGAAAAGCATAAACATGGGGGGAAAAGGATGGAGAAAAAGACACAGATAGTAATCATAACTATAAATGTGAATGGGATGAACTCTCCCATAAAATGGAAGCATATAGCAGATTGGATTAAAAACCATAACCCTACAATATATTGTTTACAGGAAACACATTTGAAAAAGAGTGACACATAGAGGTTAAGGGTAAAAGGCTGGAGCAAAATATATTATGCTTCAGCTTAAGTAAAAAAAAGGAGGGGTAGCAATCCTGATCTCAGACAAAGCAAAAGCAAAAATAGATCTTTTCAAAAGAGATAAGGAAGGAAACTACATCCTGCTAAAAGGCACCATAGGCAATGAAGTAATATCATTACTAAACATATATGCACCAAATGGTATAGCATCCAAATTCTTAGAGGAGAAGTTCAGGGAGTTACAGGAAGAAATAGACAGCAAAATTGTACTAGTGGGGGACCTCAACCTCCCCCTTTCTGAACTAGATAAATCTAACCACAAAATAAACAAGAAAGAAGTTAAGGAGGTGAATAGAACATTAGAAAAGTTAGGTATGATAGACCTGTGGAGAAAACTGAATGAGGATAGAAAGCAATATACTTTTTTCTCAGCAGTACATGGCAAATACACAAAAATTGACCATATACTAGGGCATAAAAACCTCACAATCCAATGCAGAAAGACAGAAATAGTAAATGCATCCTTTTCAGATCATGATGCAATAAAAATTATATGTAATAAAAGGCCATGGAAAGATAGACTAAAAAATAATTGCAAACTAAATAATCTAATCCTAAAAAATGATTGGGTCAAACTACAAATCATAGAAACAATCAATAATTTCATTCAAGAGAATGACAATAATGAGACAACATACCAAAACTTATGGGATGCAGCAAAAGCAGTTCTTAGGGGAAGTTTTATATCTCTAAATGCTTACATAAATAAAACAGAAAAAGAGGAGATCAATGAATTGGGCATACAACTAAAAAAACTAAAAAAAGAACAAATTAAAAATCCTCAGTTAAACACCAAATTAGAAATACTGAAAACCAAAGGAAAAATTAGTAAAATTGAAATTAAGAAAACTATTGAACTAATAAATAAAACTAAGAGCTGGTTTTATGAAAAAAACAATCAAATAGATAAACCTTTGGTTAATCTAATTTTAAAAAAGAAAGAAGAAAACCAAATTACTAGTATCAAGAATGAAAAGGGTGAAAACTACCACCAAGGAAGAGGAAATTAAAACAACAATTAGGAATTATTTTGCCCAACTATATGCCAACAAATTTGACAATCTTAGTGAAATGGATATATATTTACAAAAATATAAATTGCCCAGATTAACAGAAGAGGAAGTAAAATACTTAAATAACCCCATCTCAGAAAAAGAAATTGAACAAGTCATCTATGAACTCCCTAGGAAAAAATCTCCAGGGCCAGATGGATTTATATGCGAATTCTATTAAACATTTAAAGAACAATTAATTCCAATACTATATAAACTATTTGGTAAAATAGGTAAAGAAGGAATCTTACCCAATTCTTTTTATGATACAAATATGGTGCTGATACCTAAACCAGGAAGAGTCAAAACAGAGAAAGAAAATTACAGGCCAATTTCTCTAATGAATATAGATGCAAAAATTTTAAACAAAATATTAGCAAATAGATTACAGCAACTTATCACACAAATAATACACTATGACCAGGTAGGATTTATACCAGGAATGCAGGGCTGGTTCAATATAAGGAAAACTATCAGCATAATCCATCATATCAACACCAAAACTAACAGAAATCATATGATCATCTCAATAGATGCCGAAAAAGCTTTTGACAAAATACAACACCCATTCCTATTAAAAACCACTAGAGAGCATAAGTGTAAATGGAGTCTTCCTTAAAATAATAAATAGCATCTATCTAAAACCTTCAGCAAGCATAGTATGTAATGGGGACAAGCTAGAAGGATTTCCAATAAGATCGGGGGTGAAACAAGGATGTCCATCATCACCACTGTTATTCAACATAGTACTGGAAACGTTAGCTTTAGCAATAAAAGAAGAAAAAGACATTGAAGTCATTAGGATAGGCAAAGAAGAAACAAAGTTATCACTCTTTGCAGATGACATGATGTTATACTTAAAGAATCCCAGAGAATCAAGTAAAAAACTACTTGAAATAATAAACAACTTCAGCAAAGTTGCAGGCTATAAAATAAACCCACATAAATCATCGGCATTTCTACATATTACCAACAAAACCCAACAGCAAGAGATAGAAAGAGAAATTCCATTTAAATTAACTGTAGACATTATAAAATATTTAGGAGTCTACCTCCCAAAACAAACCCAGGAACTCTATGAACACAATTACAAAACACTTCTCAAGCAAATAAAATCAGATCTAAATAGTTGGAAAAACATCAGTTGCTCATGGGTAGGCTGAGCTAATACAATAAAAATGACAATTCTACCTAAGCTAATTTACTTATTCAGTGCCATACCAATCAAACTACCAACAAATTATTTGATAGATAAAATAATAACAAGATTCATTTTGAAGAACAAAAGGTCTAGAATATCAAGAGAACTAATCAAAAGAAATGCAGGGGAAGGTGGCCTAGCCATTCCAGATCTTAAATTGTTTTATAAAGCAGAAATCATCAAAACTGCTTGGTACTGGCTAAGAAATAGAGTGGTGGATCAGTGGAATAGGTTAAGTATGCAAGACACAGTAGTCAATGACTATAGTAATATATTATTTGATAAACCCAAAGACCCCAGCTTCTGGGATAACAACCCACTCTTTGAAAAAAACTGCTGGGAAAACTGGAAAAGAGTATGGCAGAAACTAGGCATAGACCAAAATCTCACACCATATACCAAAATAAAGTCCAAATGAGTACATGATTTAGATATAAAGGCTGATACTATAAGCAAACTGAGAAAGCAAGGAATAGTTTACCTGTCAGATCTATGGAGAACAGAAGAATTCATGACCAAACAGGAGACAAAGAATATCAGGAAAAACAAAATAGATAATTTTGATTACATTAAATTGAAAAGTTTTTGCACAAACAAAGCCAATGCAACTAAGATTAGAAGGAAGGTAGAAAATTGGGAAAGAATTTTTACAACCAGTCTCTCTGATAAGGGCCTCATTTCTAAAATATATAGAGAATTAAGTCAAATTTATAAGAATACAAGCCATTCCCCAATTGATAAATGGTCAAAGGATATGAACAGACAGTTCTCAGATGAAGAAATTAAAACCATCTATAGTCATATGAAAAAATGCTCTAAATCACTATTGATTAGAGACATACAAATCAAAACAACTCTGAGATACCACATCACACCTATCAGATTGACCAATATGACAAAACAGGAAAATGATAAATGTGGGATGTGGGAAAATTGGAACACATGCATTGTTGGTGGAGTTGTGAAATGATCCAACCATTTTGGAGAGCAATTTGGAACTATGCCCAAAGGGATATAAAAATGTGCATACCCTTTGACCCAGCAATAGCACTTCTAGGGCTATATCCCAAAGACATCACACAGATTGGAAAAGGACCTACATGTACAAAAATATTTATAGCAGCTCTTTCTGTGGTGGCAAAGAATTGGAAATTGAGAGGATGACCATTAATTGGGGAATGGCTGAGCAAGTTGTGGTATATGAATGTGATGGAATACTATTGTGCTATAAGAAATGATGAACAGGCTGACTTCAGAAAAACAAGACTTGTATGATCTGATCCCGAGTGAAGTGAGCAGAACCAAGAGAACATTGTACACAATAACAGCCACCTTGTATGATGACTAATATTGATAAACTTAACCCTTCCTGGCAATCAAGGATCTAAGACATCTCCAGAGGCCTTGTGATGGAAAATGCTATCCACACCCAAAGATAGAACTATGGAAGCAGAATTGTTATTTTTTTCTCTTCTGTTGAGTTTTGTTTCCTCTTTCTGATGGTTCCTCCTATTGATTTTAATTTCTACTTACATCACTAATGTGAAAATATATTTAATATGAATGTAAATGTATAGCCCATATCAGATTATGTACCATCTTGAGATGGTGGTGGGGAGGAAGGGGGAGAAAACTTTTAAACTCAAAAGAATATGGAAGTGATTATTGATAAATCAAAAAAAATTAATAAAAAAATAAAATTAAAAAAAATAAACCTTGTGTTATCCTGATTGTGTTTCCACAAGACTTGAATTCTTTCTTTCTGGCTGCTTGCAATATTTTCTCCTTGACATGGGAACTCTGGAATTTGGCTATGATATTCCTGGGAGTTTTCCTTTTTGGATCGCTTTCAGGAAGTGATCAGAGGATTCTTTCCATTTCCATTTTACCCATTTGTTCTAGAATATCATGGCAGTTTTCTTTGATAATTTCTTGAAAGATGATGCCTAGGCTCTTTTTTTGATCATGGCTTTCAGGTAGTCCAATAATTTTTAAGTTATCTCTCCTAGTTCTACTTTCCAGGTCAATTGTTTTTCCAATGAAATATTTAACATTGTCTTCTTTTTTTTTTATTTATTATTCTCCTTTGTTCCACACTCCAAAACAATTGCTAAGCATTAGCAATTCTATCCTCCCATTATCTACATTATCTATCTCTCCCTCTCTACTCATAATTCTAGCACCACTTAATCTTATCTAGATCTCAGTTTTCCTGTTCATTAGATGATACAATGAGATGGATTCAGGGAGCAGAAAATACTGGGGTCTGACATAAAAGGTAACTATCAGCATCACAATAAGTTACAAAAGCTGACAGAATATTTAATAAGTCATATAGGTAGTGCTTGGCAGCTCTCACATTTTCTAACTCTCATTCTTCTGGAATTTAATCTTGTAGCATGTGCTCTTTGAGCATTCACACTTTCTACTTGACTCCCAGGACTCAATTACAACCCCCAGAGAAAATGCAGGCAGCTGATTATATGGATGGTCTAAGTGTGAGGAGCACAGGGCTAACCCGTGTACCCTAGGGAAGCCTGAGTGCCAGCTTGCTAGAATATCAAATAACCTTTCAAGGACATTGAGATGAATAGCAGATTTACCTGGTAGTCAACCAGAATCTCTGAATGCAACTACTCCCATGGTATACCCTGGAAAACCACTAGGTGGTAGTCTTATCTCAAGCAGTGCAATCCATTCAACTAGACAAGCACAAATATACCTAATTGTCATTTCACCTCCCTTCCCCAAGATACCTACACACTCTAAAGTAAACATGCTCAGATATATCCTTTGGTAGAGAATAAGATTTTATATTGATAATTTTATTTGGTAGATAGTAAGTTTATACACACCAATGTATAATTATATATATGTATATATATGCATATATGTATGTATGTATATATATTCCATATAAATATACCACATATATGTGTGTGTGTGTGTGTGTGTGTGTGTGTGTGTGTGTGTGTAAAGAGAATACTAGGCTTTAGGTATCATTGTCATCATGTGTATAAACCAGAAAATCAGTGAAATGTTATTGGAATTCATTTTTCTTATCCTTCAAAATGGCAATGATATCTCAAATACAGTCTATGAGTTAGGCAGTACAATTATTATAACCTTAAATCCTAAGGGCTGGAAGCTATCTTAGAAAAAACCTAATCTAGCACCTTTATTTTACTGATGCAGAAGCTAAAACCCAGAGAGTTATAGTAGCTTGCTTAAGATGACACAGCTAGTAAGTGGGTAGAGTCAGGATTCAGATTCATAACTTCATCCTATAGTTCTAGGGTTTCCAATATATCAAGATACTTAATCATTTGAAAGAATGATCCTATTTAAACAATTCTGACTTCAAGGTAAAAAAGAAAAAGAAATGTGTATTAGGTCCATTATTCATTATTCCATTCAGTTATTCCAAATTTGTTTATTTGAAGTTAAGGCGATGCTCAATAGGAATAAACAAAAAACACTGGTTGGCTAAGTGATGAAATGCTTCCATGTTCAGGGCAACTTACAGGCAGACTATTGAACAGACAGTGCAGAAGAACAGGCCTATCTTCACAACCACATTCCAAGGGACAGGATGTGCTATTGACTCTGTTATCTCCCACGAAAACAAGTTCTAAAGAATTCTGTCTATTCATATATCCAGTTATGTCTCTGACTAACTATCCCAAAGAAGTGCTTTTTCAAAAAGTAAGACTGGGGATAAGCCTTTTTATATTTTCATGTAGGATTAGGCTTTCTTCTCCCCAAATAAATATGAACACTTCTTGTCCTGCACTGTTTCACTTCACCAGCATATTTAAAAGAGTTAGCTAAAGCACAATGTTGAGGGTTATTTCTTTCACTTTGCATCATTTGTTGGAATCTATTTAAAGTTGTAAAACAGACATTTCTCTTCTTACAGCACACCTTGATTATTCTGTATGTTTCTAACAGAATTTGAAATCAAGAAAGAATGAGAAGTAGTTTCCTGAATGGTATTCACAAGGGACTTGGGGAGCAACAGCCTTATACAAAGTGTGAGTGTAAGGAATTGGTAGGAATAGACAGAGACAGTTTTGCTTTAGAAAAAGCAATGCTCTTTTGGGCTGCCCTCTTTTGAGAATTCTTGAAAATGCTAGGTTGACTTGGACAGAGAGGGCTCATCTCAATAATCTCTTCATTTCCTCAACCACTGAATGTTTTACCTACCTCTTATGTCTGGGTGGGTACCTAGGGAAATTCTAGGGCAATGATACAGCATCAGAGGTACTGAAGGAAGATTTTGTTTTCAGTTTGGACACTGAGTTTCTCATATCAAGGTTTATGTCAATAATAGCATTCACTTTTTGTATAAACCAGCAGCAAAACCATGTCATCTTTGATTTATTACTGCCTTCTACTCCATACTTCTAAACATCACCAAGGCCTGGCAATTCTCTCCTCCCAATCTCTTCCTTATGTAACCCTTTCTTTCAACTCACACTTCAACCACCACCTTAGCTAAGATCTTCTTTTCCTTTCACCTGGATCATTCCCCATCTAATTTATCCTTCATGCTACTACCAAGTTAATCTTATTTATATGCAGATGCCACTGCTGAAACCTCTTTCATGGCTCCCTATTATTTATTAACTAATTTTCGAAGTCCTTTGCCTGGCATTCAGTGACCTACAGGATGGCCCCAATCTACTTAGGTAGGCCTTATCTCATAGGGCTCTCCATCAGGTCCTCTATGTTGTAGCTAAACTGGAATACTCACCATTCTGCAAACTTCTTTTTTTCCATGCTGTTCTATGTATATGCCTTCCCCACAATTTCAATCTGTTACCATCCTACTCATCATTTGAGACCCACATTAAACACTACCTTCTCTACCATGCCTTCTTTGCATGACAAAGTTTGGGGAATAATCCTTTCTTTCTCAGAACTAGCATAGCACTTTCTACCTCTCTTGTGTGCTTACTTTTTTTTTTTGCATTAATGTTTATTTTTATGAGTCTTTTCCTGTAACATGTGCTATATTCTAATTGGTATCCTGCCTTATTCATTTAATTCTCAACATCTCGCACATTTCATTTGATCATAACTTATTGAAAAGTGAAAGAGACTTGAAGTAATGAGACCTAGGTTTAAATCCTAGCTTTTTTATTAGCCATGTAATGTTGTGTAAGCAGCTTCATTTATCCAAACCATGACTTTTTCATCTGTTAAATGGGGATCACATTACTGGCCCTAAATAACTGGTTAAATGGGGGAAAGAACTCTATAAGCCACAATGTAATATATAAATGTCAGCTATTTTTAAAGTAGCACACAGAAATATTTATTTGGATGTCTTTATTTGAAGATTTCTTCCCTGACAACTTCAAGTAACACACAAGCTAAGAGAAGAGCCCCTCCATTCATCTATACCCTTTCCAAACATATTACTCTGCAGAATATTTATTTTGTCTCCAAGGTAGTTACATTCTAGGATGAGAAACCCAGGGCATCTTTTCATCACTTACTTGAGCAGTGAGAAATGTGATACATTTGATCAGCAGACTCTCAGATTACTTACCCCTAGAATGACTGCTTGACTCAAGCCTGAAATTCAGTTTTAGTATGTGTCTTGGTTGGTTAACTGATAGAGTAATCAACACGTCCAGTTAGGGAGACTTTATCTGATTTGGTGAAATTTAGTTCTGGGGCCTCAGACAGTACATAAATAAATTTTAAAACCACATTCAATTTCTTCTCTTCTACCTTCAGGTAAGGCTATCCTTTTGAGTAATATGGAATTCCCTGAGACCAAGAAAAGGAATTTTGTCTGTTTCTTGTGTGACTATGATTCTCCTATTCTTAAAACGTGACATATGCTACATGTCTTCTAGTTCAGAGTTTAAAAATAAAACAACATTACTCTGCATTTTTACCCTGTGCAGACTGTGATGTAATTGGAATAGGGAACACTCAGTGATGGGACTGTTTATACCAATGCAGATCCACAACTTCTCTACCCCCAATTTTTCCTCTACCACTCTTCCAGAAATTTTCATTGGTCTTGGGTTCACTTAGCATTTTTCTTTGAGACTTTACTTGCGGATGTTTTCACATCATCATTTTCTCCTGAGTTTATGTCTTGGTCTTTCCTGCCACCAGAGTAGCTTTTTATGGTCAAGGTAATATTTTGTTCTTTGTTCAATTATCCAGCCTATTTCTTGACTTTGAACTTTATGTTAAAGTTGGGCACTGCTCACCGATGAGTAAGGACGTGTAGTATCAGCTTCAGGCTTTTTTGTGCTGTTGTTTTCAGAGCTACTTTGGGAGTTCTGAAAGCTTTTGATGCTTCCAACATAGTATAATCCAAGAAGAGGTGTGATCACTGCTCTCTTGGTCTGTGCTCTGCTCTTTACCCAGTAAAGTCCCCTGTTCCTCTAGAACTTCAAGCATTAGCACTCCTTTCTGCCTTGGAACTGTGACCAGGGACCCTGCTTCCTTGCGACCAACCATAAGCACTCCTCTCCACCCTGGAATTGCACCACAGAAATGCTTATGGACAATAAAGTTACCTATCAGCACCTAGTGGCACCCAGAGCAAGTAAAGGGTTACCAATAATCTCTTTTTGGACAGTTCTCTGACCCCTTATCATCTCTGGGCTGAGAGCTCCCAAAGCTGCTGCTGCTGCTGCTGTCACTATTACAATCCTCTCCAAGGCCTATTACTTATGCTGCTGCTAAGCTCCAGGTTAACCCACAAAACCAATGTCAAAAACCTCTCCTACTGACCTCCTTAGTCGTCTTAGGCTGGAAAAATCTCCCACCCTGAACTTTTGTTGCTTCTGTTCCTCCAAAACTTGATTTGAGGAGTTATTTTAAAATTGTTCAGAGGGGAATATTAGGAAAGTTCACTGAGGTCGCTTCCCATACTCCCCCACCTTGGCTACATACCCCAATATATACTTTTAGAGAATTGCCTGGGCCATGGAGAGTTTAAGTAACTTTTCCAGAATAACATAGCCAGTACATGTCAGAGGCAGGTCTTCTTGAGACCACCTGTTCATTCACTAGGCTAGGCTGTTTTTCTTATATATTTTTACAAATTATGTCACAACACAATATCATATATTGATGAGCAAATCTTTTGTAGTTTCCTTAAAAAGAATAATCTCATAATCCAATGCACTCACATACATTATATCTCAGTCCTTAAGAAAATAAAAGCTAAATGGAAAGAAGGAAAAAAATTCTAAACTTCCATATAGTAAAACATATTAAGCAAATATGTCAAGAGCAGTTATTTCTTTAGCAATTTTTTATGAATCAATTCTTACCTTAGACATACATCATGAACATCAAGAATAAGATCTTTGAGGTGATTAAGAAAAAGACATATGCAGTGTGTGTGTGTGTGTGTGTTTGTGTGTGTGTGTGTGTTTCTGTTGTGCTCATCTGACTTAGTTAAATGCCTTCCTTTGCCCTGTTTCATAATTGGTTATGGCAGCTTTCCACAAAATGCCCAGAAATATTCAGACATGCTTGTCCAAATACTGAATGCTACAATTCAGCCAAACAATTTCTTCCTGTCTTGAAAATTGTAGTCACATAATGAAGCCTGAATTTCTTAATGCAAGGAATGGGGAGAGGCCTAATTTTCATCTTCAGTCTTCAGAGCCCTAAGTAAAGCTTGGAGTCTATAGTAAAAAGCAGTCAGCTACCATACAGTGATGAAATGAGCCTCCAGGCATGGAAGGGTCTGAATTTGGGGCTAATTACTACCAAGATAAATATTGCTATTTATAGTCATAGAAAACAGAGAGCAGAATGGAGTTTCAGAACCTCCTAGTCTAATCATTATGTAAATGGTACAGCAAGAATAATGTCAGCATGGTCAGAGTAAATAATTTCCATTCTCCTCATTGGCTATTCCTCAACCTGACTTAAAAGAGAAAATGTCACTGTGCAAGTTTAGAGCTGAAACTAAGAATGCAATTATATTAAATGAGTTGAGGAACAAAATGAGGAATAAAATTCTTTAGAAAGATATCAATTGGTATATAATATAATAGTCATTGCACCAACCCTTTCCTTATCTCTTTTATCTATTAGTTCGCAAAAGGCTGTAGCTATATGCAAATCAGCAATTCAACTGCACAAACATTTAGTAAGGAACTAGTCAGTAGCAGATAGGTCCTAGAGATTCAAAAACAAAAATGAGAATGATACCTGTTCTCAAAGAATGTAGAATACAATGTGTACACAAACAAAAATTATAGCTGCAACATAATTTGAAGAGGTGCTATTTTCTTTCTTTTTTTAACCATGTATTTACTTTATGTACTTTATTTACATGTAGAGATAGCTTTCAACATTTACTTTCTAACATTTTGAGTTTGAAAATTTTCCCTTCCTCTCTTCTTTTCCTCCTCCCCAAGACAGCAAGCAATCTAATATAGGTTATACCCATACAATCATGTTAAATATATTTCTACATTAGTCATATTGTGAAAAAAAAGAATCAAGACAAAAAGGAAAAAGTATGAGAAAGAAATAGAAGTGAAAATAGTATGTTTTGATCTGCATTCAGACATCATAGTTCTTTCTCAGGATATGGATAGCATTTCCTATCATGAATTTTTAGGAATTGTCTTGGATCATTGTATTACTGAGAAGAGCTAAATCTGTCATAGTTGATAATCATACAATGTTGCTGTTATTGCATATAATGTTCTCTTGGTTCTTCTCAATTTACTCAGCATCAGTTCATGTAAGTCTTTCTAGTTTTTTTCTTAAGTCCACCTGCTCATCATTTCCCATTGACTTTTTTCAGTAACTTCATTAATTTTGCTTAACTGTTTTACCTTACTTCTATTTTATTTTAATTAAAATGAATGACTTTCTTGGAGGGGTGGGAAAGGAATAGATTGGGAAACATTATGTAAAAAGAAAATATGTCAATAAAGCTTTATTTTACAAAGGAAACTAGCATACACTCCCAAAATAATAAAAGAAAGATGAAAAGGACCTGTATGTATGAACATATTTATAGCCATACTTTTTTGTTCTAGCAGAGAACTGAAACCTAAGGGGATACCCATCACTTGGGGAATAGTTGAACAAATTATTGTATGTTACTATAGTGCAATATTGCCCAAAAACAAATTATAAAAGGATGAATTTAGGAAACTTGGAAAGACAAATATGAATTAATGCAGAATAAAGTGAGCAGAATAATTTCCAAAATGACAACATTCTAGAAAAAAAAAACTTTAAATGAATGAATGAGTGAATGAATGAAAAAATCAATAAGTTCTTCCTATGATCCTTCCTATGATGTTAAGCTCTGGGGATACAAATACAAAAGTACAGAAATTTTCTTTTCTCCAGGAATTTACATTTTATGGGGCAGGGTTTTTTTTTGGGGGGGGAAAGGGGAATAACGTGCGAGAACAAGTGGTAATAAGAGAAATTGTATTTTATTTTGGAAAGTTAGAGGGATGGTGAGTAGAGTTATAAAGATAAAATTGTCAGACATTTTCCAGGAGTAATAATAGATTTTAATTAATTAGGTTTAAAAATCAGAAAAAAGGGAGGAGGCATGCTAGCCCAGATAGGTATCTGGCAATAAGGACAGGAAGTGAAGTGAAGCATGGGTGTGAGTGGGCCCAGGTATAATGAATAATGTAGCAACCACCAACCAGGAAAGCAAGGAACTAGGATAAGTGTTTCCTGAGGATAAAGATTTAAATCATCCCAGGCTGTATTTCAGGTAAGAAGGAAAGCTGGTGAAAAGATGACTGGGGAGTAAAAAAAAAACATATCTTGAAAAACTTAATAACTATAGTCAATGAAATGACCAATTATGAATCTGAGAGGATCAGTGATGGAGCATGCTACCTAGCTCCTGACAGAGTAGTGATGGTTTAGATATGCAGAATGACACACACATTTTAGATATGGACAATTTGTGTGTTTATTTTCTCTTAACAACACTTGTTGGTTATAAAAGCAGCCTTAAAATAGGGGTGATGAATTGGGTACAAATGGGACTAGGGGTAATGTTAAAGAGAAAGAAAGAAAAAAGAAAGGGAAAGAGAAAAGAGAAAAGGAAGGAAGGAAGGAAAGAAGGATAAGAGGGCTTGGGATATGATCTTCCAGAAGGCATAAGAGGGCATAAGAACTAGTATTACAACCAAGAATCACCTACCCAGGGAAAATGAAGTATAATACTTCAGGGTGGGGGGTGGGGAATGGAATTTAATAAAATAGAAGACTTTCAAACATTCCTGATGAAAAGACTAGAGCTGAATAGAAAATTTGACTTTCAAATACATGACTCAAAAGAAGCATAAAAAAAAAACAGGAAAGAGAAATCATAAGGGATTCAATAAGGTTAGACTGTTTACATTCCTCCTATTTGAGAGGATGAAACTTGTAATTCCTAAGACCTTTAAACTATTTACATTCCTAGATTAGAAAATTATACTTGGAACTCTAAAAACTGTCTCATTATTAAGGCAGTTAAAAGAACTATACATAGACAGAGTGCTCAGGTGTAAATTGAATATGATGGGTTGATTATCTAAAAAAAAATTAAATTAAATTAAGGGGTGAAAAAGAGAAATACACTGGGAGAAAGAGAAAGGGAAATGAAGAATGGGGCAAATTATCTGACATAAAAGAGGTGTGAAAAAACTTTTACAGAGGAGGGAAAGAGAGGTATGGGGGAGTGAATGAACCTTACTCTCACTGGAATTGGCTCAAAGAGGGAATAACATACATATTCATTTGGGTATAGAAATCTATCTTATCCTACAGGAAAGTGGAAGGGGGAGGGGTTAAGAGGAGGGTTGAGCTGATAAAAGAGAGGGTAGATTGGGAGGGGTAAAAGTCAGAAGAAAAACACTTTTGAGAATAGACAGGGTGAAAGGAGAGAGAATTGGTTAAACATGGAGGAAATAGAGTGGAGCAAAATACATAGTAATCACAACTGTGAAAAAAAATTACAGTAAGTTTCTCTGATAAGGATCTCATTTTTCAAATGTATAGAGAACTGACTCAAATTTATAGAAATAAGAGCCATTCCTTAATTGATAAATTATCAAAGGACATGAGCAAGCAGTTTTCAGATGAAGTAATCAAAGCTATCTATAGTCATATGAAAAAAATGCTCTAAATCACCATTTTTTAGAGAAATGCAAATTAAAACAACTCTGAGCTATTGCCCCACAGCTATTAGATTGACTAATACAATAAAAAAGAAGAATGATAAATATTGGAGTGGATGTGGAAAAATTGAGACATTAATACACTGTTGGTGAAGTGGTATAATGATTCCACTATTCTGTAGAGCATTTTGGAACTATTCCCAAAGGCCTTTAAAACCATGCATACCTTTTAAACAATACCCTTATTATTTCTGTATCCCAAAGAGCAAAAGAAAAAAAAGGGAAATGGACTTATATGTGCAAAAATATTTATAGCAACTCTTCTTGTGGTGGCAAAAATATTGGAAATGGAGTCTGAATTGGGGAATGGCTGAATGAGTTGCTATATAAGATTGTTGTGGAATACTATTAAAGCATAAGAAATGATGAGCAGAATGCTGTCATAAAAACCTGGAAAGACTTACATGAACTGATACAAAGTAAAATGAGCAGAACCAGGAGAACATTGTATGCAGTAACACCAATGGTGTATGATGATCAACTATGAATGACTTAGCTATTCTCAATACAGTGATCCAAGACAACTCTGAAGAACTTAGGATCAAAAATGCTATCCATCCCCAGAGAAATAGCTAATGGAGTCTGAATACAGATTGAAGGATACTTTTTCTTTACTTTCTGTATTTTTCTTGTTTTTTTAATCTATGTTTCCTTTCACAACATGACTAATATGGAAATATGTTTTGCATGACTGCATATGTATAATATATATCAAATTGTTTGCCTTATTAATGAGGGGATAAAGGAGAAAGAGAAGTAGAGAATTTTAATTAAAAATAAAAAAATATTGGTTTTTGCAGGTAACTGGGGAAAATAACATATAAAATTTTAAAAATTGAAAGGATATATAATAAAGATTTGTGATGTTTTTATACACTCACTTTTTCTAACTTGGTAATGTTCATATTTGCCGGTATTTGCCAATTTGACAATAAAAATATTAAATTCTAGAGAATTAAAATAAGCTGTATAATTGATTTCATTGTGAAAAATAATTCTCCATGATCTAACTGTGAAGACTGTATACATTTGCTTCCAATTATTTTGATGAGGTTCTCTTTAATATTCAGGATATATATTCTTTCAGCACTTATTGTGGAATATAACAAGAAGCTAGTTTAAATCTATATATTTTTTAAAACTTCTTTTCATACGCCCTAGAAGTTCTTGTTGAATAGAACTTTTTTCAGTGGTTTAAGTTCATGGGTATATGGAACATTTGGCCATTAAGTTGGATTGCTTCTAAATGTTGTTTATGTAGTTTGTTCCAGTGATTTTCCCCCTATTTCTTTTTAATCAAATAATATAAATGATTTCTGGTTTATAATGTAATTTAAAGTTTGAAAATGCTAGGCATCCTTAATTTAACTTTTTTTCATTCTTTCTCTTGAGATTCTAAACATATTATTCCTCCAAATGAATTTTGATAATATTTTATCTGGTTCTATAAAGTAGCCTCTTGACATGCTACAGCACTAAATCTATAAATTGCTTTAGGTAGTATCATTTTCATTAGATCAGCATGGTTTAACCATGAATAATGAATTTCATTGCAATTACTTAAGTCTTCTTTTATTTCTGTAAAGAGATTTTTGGATTTGTCTTTATACAATTTTTGAGTGTGTCTCGGTGCATTAACTCTTAGATATCATATGCATTCTTAAGTAATTTGGGATAAAATTTCTCTTTCAATCATATCTACATTATCTTTGTTATTACTTTATAACACACTGATAAGATCATTTATTTTCCATCTTGCTCCTTCATTGAAAATACTAATTATATTAATTCCTCTGCTAATTCTCTGAAATGCTCAGCATAAACCATGTGACATGCAAAAAATAAATTCTATATTTTCTGTTTTGTCAATGTTTATACCTTATTTTCTTCTTCTTTTATTGCTACATCTAGCTTATCTAGAGCTATATTAAGAAATAGTGAGGATAACATGCTATATTTTGTCAAAGGATTTTTATTAAACCTGTTAATATAATTATGTGGTTTGAGTTGTTTCTGTTTTAAATATGATTATGTTAATTGTTTTCCTAATTTTGAACAATCATTTCATCCTATGCATGAACCCAACTTGATAACGTAAATATTTGTAAATATATTGCTCTATTTCCCTAAGAATTTATTTATAATTTTTGCATCAATATTTATCAGTGATACTGGACTATAGATCTCTATCTCAGCTCCATCCCTCTTTGGTCTGGATATTTGAATTTTATTTCTCACATAAAAGAGTTTAATGTTACGTATTCCTTCACAATTATTCAGGAGAATTTTTATAACATAGTCATAATACTTTAGGATTATTGATATAGAACTAGGAGGAAAGTAAGAGATCATAGAGTTCAAAATCTTTACTGTACAGATGAGGAAACTGAGGCCCAGCAAGGTAGAGTAACTTGCCCAAGATCACTTAATATTTAGAAAGTATCAATGCTAGAATTTGAATACATGTCCCATTTTTTTTTTAACATTTGATAGAACTCACCTTATAAACATTTCAGGATCAGGTAGTTCCTATACACCATGTTTCAGGAAAGATGATGAATTTGGTTTTAAGTGTGTTGAATTTTAGGAGATCGTTGAAAATGTGGTTTGAAGCTCTTTGGATAACTCTGAAAAGTGAAGGGATGGGGACTTCTGTTATTGTTGTTGATTTGTTTTGGTTGTGTCTGACTCTTTGTGACCTCATCTGGGGTTTTCTTAGCAAAAATACTAGAATGGTTTGCATTTGTTTCTCCAGCTGATTTAACAGATGAGAAAACTGGGATAAACAGGTTTAAGTAACTTGCCCAGGGATGCACAGCTGATACGTGTTTAAGGACAGATTTGAACTCAGGAAGATTAGTGTTCCCAGGCCCAGTGTTCTTCCCAGTGACTTTCCCTAGTTGGGGACTTTTTGTACATGCCCAAAAGACAAGAGAGTGGTCCAAATTTACCAAATACTTGAGTATTTGCTGATTCTCAGGCTGATAGATAAGAGACTAAGCCCTTTGTGTTTCTGTAAGTCTAAGCAATGGATCTTGTCAAACTAGATATTGACACAAAGAATATTTCAAAGGCAATACAAAGAGACAATATCCTAAAGCTCATTTTCCCTTCAGTGATGTCATACTACCAAGAAAGACTGATCCACACAACTGGTATAATACCTAAGGACCCCATAATATGACAATCATGCTGTCTACCTGGCTTCATTTCTCTCTTTGATCTCTCAATTGATTTTCCTTTACAGAGCAATGATAGATGTTATAAAAAATCAGCACTCATTCTACTGTTTCCAGCTACTTAAATACACTGGCTAATAACAGCCCCTGATCTGGTGGAAATTCAAGTGTATTTTCAGTTAGCCAGCACTATTCCCTACCTATCCCTTACATTCAGTGGCATTGCCTTCTCTCCTGTGCTAACAAAAGGATAGAAATAAAATAGTAGTTCAAGTGTGCAGCAAAGTCAAAGGAGGCAGCTAGAAAGCAAATAGATAGTGTTGGGCCTGGACTCATGAAGAACTTAGTTCAAATCCAGCCTCAAATACTTAATTACCTATTAAAAAACTTTCAAGAACTTATGTACCCAAAATCTGGAGTGAGAAGATACAAATTCAAATTTTACCATGAAAAATCACCTAGCTTTTCTGGACCTAACTTTCCTCATCTGGAAAATAACAAGGGTGGAATAAATAGCTTTTGAAGTTCTTCCAGTTCTAAATCTCTGATACTATGAACTACAATTTATAGGTGAATTTTAATTTTCCTTGATATGAAAAAATTCTTGCACCAGAAGCAATTTACACTGATGAAATCACAAGATCAGGAAATGAACCCTCAATCACATATGCAATTTGCATAGATTTATATCATACAGCATTTGTATAACATGCATAAAGAAATGTATTTTTTATGGTAGGATGCCTTTAATATTATATTGTGTTTGTCTTCACATAGGTTTTGATGAAATAGAATAACTGTGTGATATAGAATATTTGTCTAAGCAATATTCAGATAGCAAAGTATTGAGGCAACTATAAATAACTCAGGTCTAAGACATATTGGTCTTAAATGATCCATATATAAGAAAGGTAGAATTATCTAAGCTTTAATTTTTTATTCTCTGTGTATATCTACACAGATATTCATATGCCTTAGCAATAATCAACTTTCACTTTAAAGTGAGTCGGATAAACTGTCTCATGTTAGAAAAGGTTCTTAACTTTTTTGTTGTTGTTTATGTCATGGACCTTTATAGCAGTATAATGAAGCTTTTGAACCTCTTCTTAGAATAATATTTTAAATAATTAAAGGGCATTCTAAATTCAGGTGGCATTGGTGAAAATAAAGATTTTTTTTTCCATCCAAGTTCACAGATGCCCTGAAATCTATCCATAGAGCCCTTGGGAGTCTCTGGATGCCATATTAAAAACCCCGGTTGTAGAGAATAAATACTGAGGATAGGTCAGTAAGAAAATGAAAACTGAGATGAAAGGATATCTCATCTTATTTAGTAGATGTGGGAAAATAAAATTATATATAAAGGGAGATAAATATTAAATTGCAATAGGTAGTAAATGACTGCAGCATTCTCTCTGACATATTTCCTAAAATCATCACTCACAGATTTATTGTTTGAATTCCTATGAAGGGTAATCTGTGGGCTCACATTCCTAAAAGTACAGTTCATGTGTCCCCACTAGAACACCTGCTTTTACTTCGTCAATAGATATGATTAACTCAAAGCAAAGGCACTTTGTAAGATACACAGTGAGAGTAGTAGCTACATATCCTTCCTCCCACAGATCTAGAGTATACTCAATCACAAATATACACAGTATCAGCAGGAAGAGTACTGTGTGTCTGTGTGTGTGTGTGTGTGTGTGTGTGTGTGTGTGTGTACACATTATATTATAGTACACTAGTTGTGGTGTAGATATGTAGGTAACATGTGGCCAAGGCAACTTTTGCTTTCAGTGCCCTGATAAACATTCTCTTCTAGTAATGTGCTCACACTATTCCCCATATCTTTCTCTGGGGTATTACATTCCTATCATTATGCCATTCATTTGGGCTCCCTAGGCTTCCTCTCCTCTTCAGCTCAATTTAATTGTCAGGGCTAAGTCTCTCTTGACTTATTGACTCTTGACAATATTTAACTCTTTCCTCTGCTGCCAGATGCCATGATCCTTAAGGTGTCTTCTTGTCTTGACTCTTTTTCTTTCTGCTCTCAGATGGCAACCTTCCTGAATTGATCCCATGACTGATGGTGATAAGGAGGTAGGAGAAATTCCCTTCTCCCTTTTACCATCTGAGTGATGCACAGAATCATAATACAGAAACTTCCCTATTTCCTGACTCAACAGCCATTCAGTGCTGGCAAATTTGTTTTGTTTGTTTGTTTGTTTTTTAGAGTCCACTATGGGTTTGGTTAATCTCCAGTCAAACAATGGAAAGATGCACCTTTAATCTCATTAGGAAAATGTCTTCACATTTTGTAAAGGAATAATAGGACATAAATATATCTTTCTCTCTCTACTACCTTTTCTTATATGTTTTTATCAACTAGACTGGAAGAGGAGGAATCAATTGGTCAAGGACCAACTCTCACCCACTACAAATAGTAAACAGTAAATCAAATAATGTGGGTTTTTTTGTTTGTTTTTTGTTTTTGGGTTTTTTTTTTTTTTGGCTAGGCAATCAGGGTTAAATGACTTGCCCAGAGTCACACAGCTAGTGAGTGTTATGTGCCTTTGTCCACATTTGAACTCAGATCCTCTGACTCCAGGGCTGGTGCTCTATCTACTATGCCACCTCATTGCCCCAATCAAATAATATAGGAGAGTTCACTATTTAATCCATTTCTAAAGTCTTGACCTTCCCCAGAATCTTTAATAAAATCAGATTTTTATATTATACAAAATGTATTCTGTAGAATATAGCAAACTATAAATGTATCAACAACAGCAGAATAGAACGGTATACAAAAATCTTAAAGCACTAAAAATGAGTTATGATCATTATACCAACAATTCTAAAAGGGGGATGAAAAACTACCTTTTAAAAATCACTGAGGAGAGAAAAATAGATAATCATCCAAAATGGAAACTTGACAGTGTAATGGGAAAAAATCAATAATCAATGCCTTGAGTGATTTGCTTTGCATTACTTTGCTAATCATCTATCAGCTGCAATCATTTTAATAGGATAAGAAGTAACTGAGTGATTCATAGTAAGTAATACTATAGTTCTGGGTGAAAATCCATGTAACTGAAACCATACTGTAGTGCCAAATGAATACCTGTGTCAGTCAGCCTTAGGAGTATGCTTTAATTATTACAAAATGTGTAACTTAAATATATGACCATAATACTCATATCTATATCTTTATATTAAAATTTTGATATAAATGGCTGACTTTCAAAAAGGGCTGACCTGTTGCACCATTATGTACAGGACAGCCTTACAGGACAAAATTGAGTCATACGTGAATCAGGAGAACTATAAATGTGAATTTTGTGACTTGTGCTCTCACAATAACTGGGTAGACTACAAACCACCACCTTTGTTTCTTTAATAAAAACTGGTTTCTTTACCCAGGAAGGCTTTGCAGTTTCTATCTTTTTTTTTAATCAGGTTAAAAGCAAATCATATTTATGACTGTCTGCACTACAAATTCATCTTCTTTGTTTAGTTTTGCTTTGTATTGTGGTTATTTTTGGTGTTTTGTTGTTTGTTTTAGCTGGGGATGACATGATACATAAAAAAAAAATAGGTATCATATTTCATCATATTGTTGATATTTACTCTCCTCTTTGGTCATGTCATTCCCTAAATTGCCCTATATCCACCATTTCAAAGAGAAAACTCAAGATGCTGCATGGCATTTTTTTTTCAGTTTCACTTAACTATAACAGCCATATCCTTGTTACAAGAAATGTTTTTGGGATTAATGACCCAGAAAAGTAGCCAAGAGCTGTCAACTCCTCCTAGTTAGTCATTAATCCCCCTGAAAATACCCCATGTCTTAATCATCAATGTCTAATTACTAGGTGATTATTTAATCTCACTACTTTGTTTGTTTGTTTGTTTGTTTATCAGGGAGTCAGAAAACAATTGAGAGAGTTTAAAAAAGAAGAAATAAAATGAAGAGAAGACATGTAAAAGAAAAGGAAGAGAGGTGGGATGGGACAGAATGGGAGGAAATGAAAGCAAAGTGGGAAATAATGTGAACTTAATCTTTTCCTTTTTTTCTTTTTTTTAACATATCTGAAAATGATAGCAAAGAGGGAACAGACAGGGAAAGAGAGTGGGTTATTTTGAAGCATGAGAAACTGATGTTACAGTCCCATAGTGAGGAACTCTGAACAGTCATAGGATAACAAAATCATTGATGCTTTAGGGAGCAAAAAGAAGGGCTGCCAGGAAGTGTGAAGGCTTTGCAGCAAGGGAAGTGTGGGAGTACATTATAGACAAACTCTCTGTTTCACAATTTTGCCTGTTCTCCTATGGCATTAATTACCAGAAAGCACCAATTCCCAAAATAAGGTAATTATTACTGGTAGCCATGGGTAAATACCACACAAAGGAAATTATTGTGGGGAAATCTAAAATTGTATAAATAAAAATTTGAAAATGGATCTCATTTATAATAGCCCATTTTATAAAAATAAGTAACTAATTAAACACAGATCATAACATGAAACAAAATAAAAATGTGACAGCTGGAAAGGACCTTAGACATAAAGTAATCTGATGCCCAAATGTAACTGAAGAGGATATTGAGACTCAAAGTGACACAGATACCTAGTGGCAGAGATGGAACTTCAACTAAGATCTTTTTTTCAGCTCAACACTCTCTACTAAGAGTCTTATTTTAAAATATTAACAGTCATATATATATATACACATACATACATACACACATATATACATATACATATATATACATGCATATTTGTGTGTATGTATGTATATATGTATATACACACACACACACACAATTAAGTTGCTGACATATGACCAGTTTATTTTATCTACTAAGTTCAGGATTGAGATACCATTTTTTTTCTAACAGAAAGGGAAGAGATGATGGGGGTAGAGTCAAGATGGCAGAGACAAGGCAGTAACTTGCCTGAGCTCTCCCCAAATCCCCTCCAAACAACTTTTAAAGATGCCTCAAAATGAGTTCTGGAGTGGTAACAGAACCCACAAAAAATAGGGTGAAATAATTTTCTAGCCCAAGACAACTTAGAAGGACTTCATGAAAGGTCTATCTCACTGAGGTAAAAGGTGAGCACAGCCCAGTATTGGCAGTGTCCAGGTAAGCCAATAGCAGACCCCAAACCCCAGCACAGGTCTGAAACACAAGGCCCTGCAGCCCCAGCACAGCAGAACAGTAGCACAGCTGCAAGACCTCCAGCATCAGGCTCTGCAGGTGAACCACAAGCCCTGTGAGCATACAGGACTAGAGGCCCCAGTGCAGAAGGTGAGCTGCCATGCCCTCAGGCCCTGACACAGCAGGCAAGTATTTAGACCCAGAGACCTCAGCACAGCAGACCAGTGGCCAGGCTACTTGCCTTCATGCAAGAAGCATGGGACAATATTCCCTATAACCCAGGAGCAGGGATCAACTTTGAAAGTCATTAAATAGACTGGAAAGTGAGCAAAAAATAAAACCAAAAAAACACTGACTATAGAAAAATACTATGGAGACAGGGATGATCAAAACACAAACTTAGAAGGGAACAACAATGTCAAAATGTTTACATGGAAAGGCTCAAAGAGAAATAAGAATTTATCTCAGGCCCACAAAGAAGTCCTGGAAGAGCTCAAAGTGGATTTTAAAAATCAAACAAGAAAGGTAGAAGGAAAATTAAGAAAATAAATGAGTTATATAAGATATTCTTAACAAAAAGAGTCAATAGCTTGGTAAATGAATCATAAAAAAGGGGAAAATATGTATAAAAATTCAGTAAAGAAAATCTTTAAAAAGTAGAATTGGACAAATGGAAAAGGAGGCACAAAAGGTAGCTGAAGGAAATAATTCCTTAAAAATGAGAATTGCACAAGTGGAAGCTAGTGATTCTATGAGACATCAAGAACAAATCAAACAAATTCAAAAGAATGAAAAAAGGGAAGAAAATGTAAAATGCCTCATGGGAAATAACTGACCCAGAAAATGATAAATATTGGAGAGGATGTGGGAAAATTGGGACATTAATGTACTGTAAGTAGAGGTGTGAACTAATCCAACCACTTGGAGTGCAATTTACAATTATGCCCAAAAGGGCAACTAAACTGTGCATTCCCTTTGATCCAGCAATACCAGTACTAGGTCTATATCTCAAAGAGATTATAAAAAAGGGAAAAGGATCTACATGCACAAAAATATTTATAGCAGTTCTTTCTGTGGTGGCAAAGAACTGAAATTGAGGGGATGCCCATCAACTGGGGAATGGCTGAACAAGTTGTGCTACATGGTTATAATGGAATATTGCTGTGCTATAAGAAATGATGATCAGGTTGATTTTGGGGTATATTTCTAAGTAGCCTTATTTACTGCAATTTAAATTAGTTTCAGTTTGGACTGGTTTAGAAATGACACAGAGTCTCAAGCTTGATTTATATATAAGTACATAGTAAAAGTACTTTACTATTAAGATAGTAAAATAGGATTAAGGTTAGTAAGTAGAATGGTTAGGGTTCATAAGTTCCAATAGGTAATAATAACATACTTAAATCTCAATTGGTATCAAATCTTGTCACAATCAATCACCATCATCAGGGGAACCATCTACATCTGGATCACATAGGCTGGGAATAAGATTAACATGAAAAAAGAAGAAGTCAGGGTCAAATTGCAGGCATATTGAGTGAGGTCAGAATGCCTTTTTTTTAATTCATTCATCACATGGGGAAAACACTGGAAAGACTTGTAAGAACTAATGTAAAGTGAATTGAGCAGAACTAGAACGGTGTATAAAATAACAGCAATATTGTATGTTGATCAACTGTGAATGACTTAGCTATTCTCAGCAATACAATGATTTAAGACAATTCTAAAAGACTCATGATGGAAAATGCTACCCACCTCCAGAGAAAGAACTGAACATGTCTTAATGAAGAGAGAAACACTATTTTTTACTTTCTGTATTTTTTGTTTTTTTTTCCCCCTTTGGATCTATCTCTTCTTTCAAAACATGACTAATATGGTAATATACTTTGAATGATTGAACATGTATAACCAATATCAAATTATTTACTGTCTCAAGGATATTGGAGGTAGAGGAAATGAAAGAAAAAAATTGGAATTCAAATATTTTTAAATGAATGTTAAAAATTGTTTTTACATGTAACTGGGGAAAAATAAAAGATTATTTTTAAAAAGAAAGGAAAGAGACACTATCTCAAATCCACATTTAAAGGATTTGGGAAACCCTATAATTTTCAATTCAATTTTATTTAAATGCTGTGAGAATTAGTTATAGTATTTTTATTTTGCAGATGATTAAAAATGTCATTTTATGGAAAACATTTTTTTATCTAAATATGATATTTTTAATGGGATATATTCATTAAAGAGATAGTATTTTTATCATTTCAGTCAAAATATTTTCTTATCAGAAAGTGCCATCCCCATTTTCCTGATATGTCAAAAGAGTACGAGGGAATTTTTAAAATATGCTTCATACTTTACATTTTAATCTATGCTTATATTGCATAAATTTTCATCTGTATCTATCCTGCTTCCATTCCCAGATAGCCATCCTTTATAATAAAAATATTTAATGAAAAAAGGAAAAATAGGAAGAGAAAATATTCATTAAAAGTGATCAATAAAAATGAAAAAGATTAATAAAAAATTCTGACAATATATGTAGTGTTTCATACCATGAACTCCCCCTCCATCCTCCTTTGTAAACAAATACAGAGAGGAACAAACAGATAGAAAGACACACATATACATATGAGCTTCAAATCAAAGCTATGAAATTTCCTCTCAAAAAAATGCTCCTTGTCCAAAATAAAACATTTATCAAGAAATTGGACATGATAATATGAAAGAGCAAAGAATATAGTAATTTAGAGAATATTTTGAGAGAAATAAGCATATAGGTGTAATTTGATACTGAATTCATTGCCATTAACTTTCAATAATCACTAATTAAAGTAATCCTACTTTCCCCCTATACTTTCCCCCCAAAGTTTAAAAATAATGCTTCTTTTAACATCTTCTGAATCATAGTATTTTAGAGATTGAATGGACCTCCTTAACCATGCAGACCAACTCAATTTCAAAAATGAATTCCCATCACAACATAAACAGTAAATGGTCACCTAACTTCTGCTTGAATACCCATTACTACCAGATGGATCTAATTAGATTTTTGTATAACTGTAATTGCTAGCAAATTTTTCATGACATAAAGCATAAATTTCCCTCTTTAAAGTTCTATATTTAATATTCCTGGTTTTATCCTTGGGAGTAAAAATGAAAAAGTCTAATCCTACTTCTATATGACATTGCATTAAACTACTTGAATGTTACTATCATGTCCCTTGAGACTTCTTTTTTTCTTGAGTCAAAACTTTTAAAGCAATTAGTTTTCCTTCATCATCCTTTCATCAGTCTGCAAAATCATTAAATTTTAAAGGTATATAGGAAAGATAGCTTTTGAAGAATGTGGTCCAGATCTTTATTATAAAAAATGATTGAATCAAAGTCCATTAAGGTTAGTGACATATTGAAGCTTGTTAATGGCAGAAGTAGGAAAAAGATAGAGGCCTCCTGACTCCTAGCCCAATTTTCTTTCCATTATAACACACCACTTACTTATTTGACAAGTATTCACTTGCAAAAGGATGGTTCACTCTCCAAGTATGACTAATTACTGCATCTTTTTCTTGCCATGTAGAGGAAACAGAAAATGAAAAATTATAATGACATAGTATATCTCTAGGCTGTTATTCCTTCCCCCTTTTCTTCTCCCATATCTGTTTTTAACCTCTTTTTCTGAGAATCTTAAATCCATATTTCCATTTCTTTTGAAAAGGACATGCCAACACTTTCCTCCATGTGTTTACTCATCTTACACCTTCCAAAATGAAAAGACCCTTCCTTGCCTATCACTCCTATATGTGTGCTTTCTTTATTACAATATAATCTCATTGTGGGCAGGGACTTTCTTGATTCTTTTTTTATTTGTCTCCTCAGCACATGTAGAGTGTTTGGCAATACTTAATAAAATTTTTTTTCATTCATAAACTCCACACTTTATGAAAGATGGGAAATCAACCATCTCCCCAACATAAACTTTTTATGACAATATAAGTTGGTTTTGGGTTAAAATTTCAATCTTATTCCAGGCACAGCATTTACAAATAATAACATTTAAATAAAACAAGTCTATGAAGCAGAAGTTTAGAGACATTTTATTACAATATGCTAAATCTTATTTTAACAATTTCTTAGCTTCTTCTAGGATGTATAATAAACACCTTTTGAAGAAGGATTCTGTTTTTAACCTTCTTGCATATTGTTTAGGATGTAAAATAGAAAATAGTACCGAAGGCATTGGAAGATTCAGACTTAACATTTGACAACTTATTAAGAAACAATATAACATTTAACTAAATTTGAAGCTTGCTACAAAACATCTGATTCTACTATAGGCTAGGTCATCCTATGAGTTAAATTAAATGTAATATTCATTGTGATGCACAATGCAACTTGCATTCTCTCTTTCTAACACATATAAATATGATATATATGTGTATAAACATACATGTATGTATCTATGTGTATATATACATGTATTGTATATATGTGTCTATATATAGATGCACACACATGTGTATATACACATATGTGTATATATGTTTTATTGTTTCTTTATATGCAGTGAGGTGGCACAATTGGAGTGCTAGACCTGGAGTTAAGTAGACTTGAGTTCAAATTTGGCCTCAGAAATTTACTACCTGTGTTTGCCTCAGTTTCTTTATCTGTAAATAGGGATAATAATAGAAACTACCTCCCAGTGTTGCTGTGAGGATCAAATGAGATAAAAATTGTAAATCCCTTAGCATAGTATCTGTCACTGTGTATACAACATAATCATATATACAAGCCTTCTTAAATTTCTTAGCGCATTTTTAAGATTCAATAGTACAATCAGTACTACCAAACAATAGTTCAATGGTACTTCCTTATAATATAAATGATTTGGTACCCAATAACATAACTATGCAGTCTAGATAGAGCCCTGGATTTGAAGTCAGGAAGATTTGGGTTCAAATCCCAAACCAACCATTTACAAAGTGGGTGACCCAGTTCTTTATACATTCTGGGCCTCAGCTTCCTTATTTGTGTAGAAAGAGGTGTACTAAATGACCTTTAAGATACCTTCTAGCTCTAAGTCTACGAACTTTTCATTATCCTATAGACGTTAGCCTCACTGAGATGTCCCCATATAAGAGGTTAAGAAACATTTTCAACAGCCTTTTCCCCTTTTAACTCTATTTGATTTTCTGGTCTCTTTAAGTCAGAAGCTTTTCAACAGCAGGGATAAGTGTTATATAGTCTTAGAGAGGTAATTGAGAATCTGTAGGAATTTTAAATTTCTCCCAGTGAACTGTCACAACTTTACATTTGGAACAAATCATTTTACTTTCTGCAAATTTAAGTGGGAAAGTTAATATAGAAAACCATTTGCTAGTATAATATGACAATATATTCTTCATAAATAAATAATAAATAAATCATCACAAATAGCAGACTGGCTAGAAATTATATTATGAAAGTAATTTTATTTAACTGAATCCTTATGTGAAAGGATACCTTTCATACCTAAACTCTTAATGTTAATTACCATAGTTTTATTTTAAATAATTGCATCCAGGCTGGACTTCATTCTTTATCATCAAAGTAACATAAGGTACTTGCAAATGATAGCAGTATAATTGTATTATACATTTATTATATCAATTTGGCTAATGGGAACTTCAGACAAACTACTTGGGAGATGTATATTATGCTTCTATTTAGAAATTTTTTTTAAGAAAAAAAATTTCTTATTAAAGAGGAAAACATTTCGTAACTTTGTCTTTTAACTCTGAATGAGAAATGATGCATTGTTTAATATGACCAAAAGTAGCTCTATATTTTTTCCTTCAATTTTTTCTTAAAATGAAACCTTATAATCAATAATGTTCTATACCAACAGTACTGCCATTATTGAAAATATTCTACATGTTTGTCACTAAACATCTGTGAAATTCTTACCAAGCAATAATAATCACTTAAGAAGAACATGCTAACTTTTATAAACATTGACTATTTTATGTGGGATTAGAAGAATAACCCAGAATTTTCCATTAAATTAATTAATTGGGAGTATGAATTGAGTGTGAAAAAAAGCATCTAAACTTCTCCACTGAATCCCTAGACCACTTACGGTAACTACATTAACCAGTTAAAAACATCCAGACAGCATCAAACAACCAATCAATTAAGGTGGCTTGATTGGGTTAAAAAGTACTGGAAAGACCAGCTAAGGTAAGTGGAACGGGAGGATGTAATACAACTCAGTTCCCTCTACCACTACATGACTCAGCCCAGGGGCCACAGTTCCATTATTGCAGAGAGAGTCTACCACTGACTTAATTACCTGAGTCTGAACAGAACCTCAGTATTTTCAATTTGTTCCTGATCTCTGGAACAAGGAAATATGAGACTCAGCCCCCTTATAAAGACAAGGAGGGATTTTAGAGCCAGATCCCAGAAATAAAATAGGACCCTGACTCAGTTCTATCCCCAACAGCAAAACAACAGATAAGACAGTCCAGGACCATACAAGGCCAGGGCAATACCTCCAGAATTGCCTAGCCTTAACACTGATTTGAAATAAGACTGAAATAATGGATAAATGAACAAACAAACAAAAAAAGGATACAGAGCTATTATCATGACACAAATGTTCAAGATACAAACCTAGAATAGAAAAATAATTCTATAATGCCTTTAAGAAAAAACCTCAAAGAAAATAACAGCTTGGCCTGAAGATTAATTAGAATTAATATACAAAATGATGGAGAATTTTTCTAAAATGCTTAAAATACTATAAACAAAACAAGATGATTTGAGGAAAGACATAGAAAAGAAATTAGGGCTATTGAGGAGAGATTTAGAAAGAGAATTAGCAGCTTAGCACAAGAGGAACAACACAAACATATGACTATCAATAGATGCAGAAGAAAATTTTCACAACATACAACACCCATTTCTGTTTTAAAAAAACCAAGAAAATATATAAATAAATGGACATTTTAAAATGTGGTCCATATAATATATTTAACACCAAAAATCAGCCTCACACATAATAGGTATATGCCAGTGTCCTTTCTAGGAATATCAGGGCTGAATTATTACCACTTCTACTTGATATACTGCTAGAAATTGTAACAATAGCAATAAGTTTAAAAAAAATCAAAGGCATAATTATAGGCACAGAAAAAAATTATCACTTTGTGCAGAAGCTGTGATGGTATTCTGAGAGTACCCTAGAGAGTCACTAAAATTAATTGAAATAGTAACTTTAGCATAGTTACATCAGTATCTTTGTATATTACCACTAAATCCAAACCCAAAAGGAAGACAGAAAATGAAAAATTTAATTTTAGAAAGCTACAGAATTTATAAAATACTTGGGAGTCTACCTACCAAGATACACACAAAAATTATATGTATGCTTCTTTGAAACACTATGTAAATACAGAAATAAATACATGGAGAAATGTTAAATTGTCATGGGTAGGCCAAGCCAATATAATTAAAATGATAATACTAACTAAATTGATTTACTTATTTAGTGCTGTACCAAACTGCCAATGGATTTCTTTATAGAACTAGAAAAAAATAATGAAATTCATCTGGAAGAATGAAAGGTCCAAGAATCTCAATGACAATAACGAAATAAGTGGGCAGAAGGGGGCGTGGAATTACCGTAGTTCAAGTTATATCATAAAGTAATAATGATTAAAACAATTTGGTACTATTTAAAAAATAGAGAGGTCAAGAGATTAGACATAAATTGCATATGACTTGCGCAACAATGATTTATAAAGAACATGTTTCCCCACTTTTGATTTTTGGATTTTGAAAAATTCAAATTTAGTTGTCTAAAACTTGAAAAAAATTCACACAAATCTTCCATTCCTTTGCATCCAAAGAAAAAGGGTGAAAAAAAGAACATACAAGAACAAATATACCTAGCAACCTACTGTTACATAAATACCCAAACTACAGCTTCTGAAATAACTATTTGACAAGAACTTCTGGGAAAACTAGAAAGCAGTCTTAAAGTAGATTTAGATAAGCAACTCATACCAAACACCAGCATAAGCTCCAAATGTATTCATAACTAAAATATGCAAAAGTTACATCATAAGTAAATTAGAGGAATAAAAAAATAAATTACCTTTCAGATCCATGAATAAAGAAAGAATTTATTACCAAGCAAGAAACACGTAGGATTACAGAAGACAATTGAAAGTGTTGATACGTAAAATTAAGATATTTTACACAATCATCCAATTATGAAAATCATTTGCTGGAGAAAATATCTTTATATGTAGTTTCTCCGATAAAGATTATGTTTACAAAGTATGTAAGGAACTGGTTAAATTTGTATGAATAAGAGCCATTCCCTGAATGATAGTCTAAGAATATGAATAAGTAATTTCCAAGGGAAGAAATACAAGTTATCAGAAATCATATAGAAAATGTTCCAAATCATTACTAAGTAGAGAAATACAAATTAAAGCAACTCTGAGGTTCCATACCATATCCATCAGTTGTCACAGTGCACAAATGAATAAATGTTGGTTGTGCTGTGGAAAAACATCCATATTGATTCACTCTTGGTGAAGCTTTGAATTGGTATCTCTGTTCTATAAAGCAATTATCTCCAAACTTTACTGCCCATGCTCTTTTATCAAATGATATTACTCTAAGCCTATATACCAAAGAAATCAAAGAAATAGGAAAATGCCTTATGTATCCAAAATATTTAGTGAAACTTTTTTATGCTGGCAAAAAAGTGGAAACTAAAGGGGTGCTCAGCAATTTGGAATAGCCAAACATTTTATGGTATATGAACTTAATGGAATACTATAATGTTGTAACAAATAGAGAAGAAGATGTGTTTGGTTTTGTTTGTTTATTTGTTTGTTTCTTTTGTGAATCAATTGGGGTTAAGTGACTTGCCCAGGGTCACACAGATTCTTTTTTTGAGAAGATATGTTTTAAGAGAAATCTGGGAAGACTTGTATGAAGTGATTCAGAGTGAAGGGAGCAGAATCAGAACAAATTATGCCATATTATCAACACTATCAAAATAAATAATTCTGAAAGACATATGAATTCTAAACAACATAATGATCTATCATGATTTCCACTAGTCTTACCATATCACTTTATAACATCCCTTTTCCAAATAAAAGCTAACTAAATATGTCTACAGAATTGATATAAAAAAATAATCAGCAGGGGGAAACACACCAATGAGGATCTGTGAACTACAAAACTAGAAAATCCACCCTTAAACTTTCAGGGGTAACTGCACAAACTTAAGGGGAGATATAATAGCTATCTTCTGGGGACCAAAGCTGCCATAGGAATTGGGGTTTGGTAGAACATGTGCTATATTTAAGTTTCCTAGGTCATGTTCAATGCTTATAATCTCTTTATAAAGAGAAATACTTTATATGCGTTTTTAATATTTTCTCAAAGAGTCTTCATTCTTATGCCGAAATCCTCATTATCAAGAGCCTCAAAAATCTTTCATTTTGGAACATAGACTTATCACCCAATTACATGAATATGGCCTTCTGAAGTTTTTAAAAGGTTAACTATTCAATATTATGAGGCAGTGTTTCTATTGAACA
This sequence comes from Vombatus ursinus, assembly GCF_900497805.2. Classification (NCBI taxonomy): domain Eukaryota; kingdom Metazoa; phylum Chordata; class Mammalia; order Diprotodontia; family Vombatidae; genus Vombatus; species Vombatus ursinus. The sequence continues at coordinate 5,556,188 of NW_020954557.1, forward strand.
TTAAATATTCAGATAAAGATTCAAAACTTGAAAAATTAACTCTGTGTGTGTGTGTAAGTTATTTGAACATTAGTAACAATCTCCATGCTTTTGACTGAATTTTTCAGTTTGATATTTCATGTTATTACACCTTTGTTAATAGAAAATCCAGTCATTTAATATGCCCTGTAGAACATTAGCTTTATTCTAAAGTTTTAAATTTTTTGTCCATTTCTATGATTTTATTGGTATAGTGAACTCTCTGTGAACAAACTCTTTCCATCGATACTTATCAGCAACTCTTATGTGAGATATATTCTAAGCGTATTACTAAGGGTGTAAAGAAGTTGGACAACTTACTCAGAGTAACAGACTCAATACAAGTCAGAGGTGGGGTCCTCTGGTCTTTCTGCCCCAAAACTGTATTTTTTATTCATTCTATTATGGTGCTTCTTTATTCTATTCTTGAACAATTATTACAATTATACTTTATTCTCATATCCATTCCTGAATATACTTAGGTTTAAACATTAAAGACGTTTCCATGGTGCAGCTAGGTAGTGCAGTGGATATAGCACTGGCCCTAGATTGAGGAGGACCTGAGTTCAAATCCAGCCTCAGACACATAACACTTACTAGTTGTGTGACCTTGGGCAAGTCACTTAACCCCATTGTCTGGCCAAAAAAAAAAAGTTTTCAAAATAAACCCACATAAATCATTGGCATTTCTATATATTACCAACAAAGCCCAACAGCAAGAGATAGAAAGAAAAATTCCATTTAAAGTCACTGTAGACATTATAAAATATTTGGGAGTTTACCTGCTAAAAGAAACCCAGGAACTATATGAACACAATTATAAAACACTTTCACGCAAATAAAGTCAGATCTAAATAATTGGGAAAACATCAGTTTCTCATGAATAGCTAATGTAATAAAAATGACAATTCTACATAAATTAGTTTACTCATTCAGTGCCATACCAATCAAACTATCAAAAATTATTTTATATCTCCAGAAAGAAAATAATAACAAAATTCATCTGGAAGAAAAAATGGTCCAGAATATCAATGGAACTAATGAAAAGAAATGCTAGGGAAGGTGGCCTAGCCATACCAGATCTTAAATTGTACTATAAAGCAGCAATCATCAAAACTATTTGGTACTAGCTAAGAAATACAGTGGTGGATCAATGGAATAGGTTAGGTACACAAGACACAGTAGTAAACTAATGACTATAGTAATCTACTATTTGACAAGCCCAAAGACTCCAGCTTCTAGGATAAGAACTCACTATTTGACAAAAACTGCTGGGAAAACTGGACAATAGTATGGCAGAAATGAGGCATAGACCAACATCTTATACAAAATAAAATCAAAATGGGTTCATGATTCAGAATAGTTCACCTATCAGAACTATGGAGAATGGAAGAATTTATGACCAAACAAGAGATAAAAGAACATTATGAAATGTAAAATGGATAATTTTGATTACATTAAATTGAAACATTTTTGTACAAAGTCAAAGCAACCAAGATTAGAAAGGAAGAAGAAAACTGGGGAAGAATTTTTACAACCAGTGTCTCTGAGAAGGTCCTCATTTCTAAAATATATAGAGAACTGAGTCAAATTTATAAGAACCAAGTCATTCCCCAATTGATAAATAGTCAAAAGATATGAACAGGCAGTTTTCAGAGGAAGAAATTAAAGCTATAGTCATAGGAAAAAATGCTCTAAATCACTATTGATTAGAGAAATGAAAATCAAAATGACTCTGAGGTAACTCATCACACCTATCAAATTGGCCAACATGACAGAACAAGAAAATTATAAATGCTGGAGAAGACACAGAAAAATTGAAACACTAATGCATTATTGGTGGAGTTGTGAACTGATCCAACCATTTTGGAGAGCAATTAGGAACTATGCCCAAAAGGCTATAAAAATGTGCATATCCTTTGTCCCAGCAATACCACTTCTAGGTCTGTCTCCCAAGGAGATTATAAAAATGGGAAAAGGACCCACATGTACAAAAATATTTATAGCAGCTCTTTTTGTGGTAGCAAAGAATTGGAAATTCAGGGAATGCTCATTAATTGGGGAATGGCTGAACAAATTGTGGTATATGAATGTAATGGAATACTATTGTGCTATTAGAAATGATGCTACTTCATGAGGCAGACTTCAGATAAACCTGGGAAAAACTTGAATGAACTGATGATGACTGAAGTGAGTAGAACCAGGAGAAAAGTATACACAGTAATAGCCACAATGTGCGATGACTAACTTTGATAGACCATCTCTTTTTAGCAATGCAAGGATCTAATACAACTCCAAAGGACTCATGATGGAAAATGCTGTCTACATCCAGAAAAAGAACTATGGAGTCTGAATACAGATCAAAGCATTTTTTTGTTTGTTTGTTTCTTCTTTCTCATGGTTTCTCCCATTGTTTCTAATTCTTTTTTACAATAAGACTAATGTGAAAATAGGTCCAATATGAACTTATATGTAGAACCCATACCAAATTGCATGCCATCTTGTGGTGGGGGGAGGAGAGATGTGGAAAAAATTTGAAACTCAAAATCTTATTGAAGTGAATGTTGAAAACTAAAAATTAATTAATTAATTAAGAAAAATAAAAAAGAAGTTTCCAGGAGCTCAAGTAATTGGTCAGATATGTTCTGAGAGTCATTCTGTTCTGTTAAAATCTGCCAGAGATAATTTCCAAAGGGTTGGACACCTGCAGAGCATTTAAAAACAAGAAGAAGCAATTACTTGCTCCAGATACCCTGCAAAACAGATCAATGGATTCATTTGTAACCATGTGTTGAGTATTTTATTTTACATCCTATTAAGGATTCAAAATATGTTATCTTAAGATACCTTTAAATCCTTTTCCTCTAGAATGTGAGTAACATTTTCTCTTAGTAAATTATTATTCTGCATTCATCAGCATATCAAAATATTATTTCATTTAAATATTCCCAATTTCTGAGCAGTCAATATATTAAGGAAATATTATATTTTCTGGAAAAATATAGTTTTATTCCACAAATCAAATTCAAAGCCTTTAAAGTTATCTTGAGCAACTGAAATTTCTCTGTATGAAAACCCTGTGTGCTCTAGTCAGGGGGCCTCTCAAGACCTTTTTAAAGCCCAAGTAATTTGCTATTCTGTTCTACCAGGTATGCATTTTTCTTGAATCAGGATGAAATCTTAGTCCTGTCAGTTCTGTAATGAGGATATAAGAAATTGGAATCCAAACTATAGTTTGATCCATTTTCCAGGAGCATTTCATTATTTTAATTTGAACATCATGCTTTTTCTTCCCACATAAAACACTGTGGAAAGACTATTATGCAAGACTGACATACAAAATATTATCTAATAGGAAGTTGAGGGTACCAAATCCTGAAACAGGTAATATACGGACATAGATCTAGCTATATTAATAAAAAGTGTATATTAGAAAACGGCTCCTCTCCTTGTGTCTCTTATCTTCTTTCACCTGAAGACAAGTCTGAGAAAGTTTGCACATACTTCTGTACACCCTTGAAGCAGACCTGCCATGGTTTTAGTATTTTAGTGTCTCAGCTGCCTGTGGCCTCTGTAACCTCAGCCTCTTCACTATCTCTTCTTGAAGATATGATGGCTTTTATCTTTAGTACATTGGTCCTCAAACATCATTAGGGTAGATAGGTGAGATGTCTCAAGGTTATCTTAAATGTGTCTTGATACTAGCCTCTGGACATTGCTATGTTGACATAAAGCACTTAAACACATTGTTTTCTTAGCAGAAAAAGAAATGGAAGCAATAAAAAGGAATAGTAGCAGTGTTTGATAAATTTCAAAAAAAAAACCTGATTATTGGAGTAAAGAGTCTCTGTTTTACAAGAGTCTCTGTTTGACAAGAATTTCTGGTAAAGCTGGAAAGCAGTCTATTAGAAATTGGGATTGGAATAACATTTTATGCCATAAATCACAATAAGCCTCATATTAACACATGACAAATATAGAGTCACACCATTAAAAACAATTGGAAAAAAATAGAACCAGGTACCTTTCATAATAATGGCTAGGGAGAATTTTTTTTAAACTAAATATGGAATAAAAGAAATAATAAAAGATGAAACAGACCACATGCAGTTAAAAACAGCAATAACAACAAGGATGATGATGACAACAACAAAATAACAGAGAAGGGCCATTAAGAAAATTCTTTCTAAAAGTAAATGAAGAGATAAGTAAGAAAACAGAGTTTACTAGAAGTGAGGGTGGAGAAACTGGCCTTAAATACCACGAAAGGAACCTCATAATACTTCATCTACACATGAATAATGTTTTGTTTTTGTTTTTTGGGTAAGCCGCATAATGATAGGGATCTGGGTAGTGTAGTGGATAGAATGCTCACCTGTAATGAGGAAGCCCTGAGTTAAAATTTCACCTCAGACTCTTACTGGCTATGTGACCTTGGACAAGTCACTTAAGCTCTGTTTGCCTCCGTTTCTTCATCTGTAAAATGGAGAAAATAATAGCACCTATCTCTCAGAATTGTGAGCATCAAATGGGATAATAATTGTAAAGTGCTTAGCACAGTAAGCATGGTAAGCACCATATAAATGTTAGTGATCATGATAATGATAACGATGATGATGATGTGATGACATATGAAAGGGGAGACGGTAGAACATAGAAGGGAATATTTGATGTAACCTAATCATGTAAATGATGAACAATGAAAGGAAAATAACTACTACAATTTCTGATGAAGAAGCTGGGCTATGCAAGAAGAGGTGATATGGCAAGAAGAAAGATTGAAACAGTGAGAATGAAAGGAGGAAATATCAATTCATTTATGAAAGAGGTTTTCTCTGAAGAACATTTTTAGATTACATGTCAAGATTTTTTTTACCTCTTAGAACAACTCCTTTCTATGGTTGCTTATTAGTACAAAATACCTTTATGTTGTTAGAAACTCCTTTCCTTTATATTGAAGGTCCTTCTTTTTTTTTGCAGAATTTGGTGTTCATCATAAGAATTATTAAATTTAAGCATCGTGTGTCTTGTAGTTTTCAGCAGAAGGTTGTACCTATTCTCATTTTTTTATAGATTCTTTAAATTAGCATTTTGTTCTCTATATTTAGAATTGCTGGTCCATTTTCTTGCATTATGTTTTGCATTATGGTGTTCAGCTTTTTAAAAGAATTTTCATGTTGTTCTGGGAAAACTATGTTCCTTACTTGTATCTAGGCATCCTTTCTTCAAGATCAATATATTTTGTTTGTATAGAGGTCTTGTATTCTTTTTAACACTTTTACATGTTGCTTTTCTTTCTGATTGTCCTTCATTTTTAATATATTTGTATCCCTAATTAGTTGTTTCCTCTTTCACTTCCTTGGAAAGGCTTCAACCAGGAAGAAAGATATTGAATAATGGTATTTGGTGACCTTTCAATGGACATAATCTGCAGGAATCCAGTATTCACATAGACCATCAAGAGAGTTTTTTTGTCTTTATAGACAACTTCTTGGCTCAAGAGAAGTAGAATCACAGCTCCTGGAGAAAACCAGCATCCATGAGGGGAGAAAAGTATGGACCCAGAAAGTAGATTTCATGAGAAATGGGAAATAAAATGATCAGGAAGGAGGGTGGCATTCAGCGATAGATCTAGACAATACATAAGGGAGAAGGAAAATTACTACCATTGGCAATATTTCTATCCCTTCTAACTCCTGGAGGAATTGATGTTCCTAGAAGGGAGGCAAAATAATGACATGAGACAGGTTGAAAGGAGAGGTCAAGCTGTACAGGGAAATAACATGAAACATGAAAATAGTTTACAAGCTAGAAGTCAAAATAGATACTTTAGAATTAGAAAGTTCCAAGAATAAAGCAGAGATGAAAGATGGAATGAATAAGTATAAAACCTTGGATGAAAAAATATAGGTTTATAATAGACAGAAGGGAGAGCCTGAGGTAAGGAAATCATTTCTAGAAAACAAATGAAGAAAAAAAAACTAAAAACCTGAAAAAAGAACTTGAAGGGGAAGGAAAGCAAATTTTAATTAATTACTTAAGTGAGATTAAAAAAAGGAGGGGGATAAATAGATAATTAGATGGATGAAATAAAGGGAAAAATATTAAGATAAACTTCAAAACTAAGGAAATACATGACAAATGGGAAAAGATGTTTATGGTAAGGACAAAAGGGAGAATGGGGTTATATTAAAGCAAATTAAGGAAGAAATAACTGAAGAGACAAAGTATTTTATTTAGAGAGAAGAACAAGAAATAATCCTGATTCAGGAAAAAAAATACTAGGGAAAATGGAGGAAAATATGTACTTGAATTTAAAAATATTAAATATAAGTGGATTAACTAATAAAAAGATAGTAACATATTGGATAAGAAAACAAAACCCAACAATTTATTGCTTACTAGAAACATACATAAAAAGCAAAGACAGATTAAAATTGAGAACCAGAACAATATTTACTATTCATCAGGCAAATAAAAAAAGGACTTTCAATCTTGTTATCAAGTCAAATAAAGTAAACTAGCATTTATTAACCACCTACCAAGCACTGTGCTAAATTCTAGGGATACAAAGAAAGGTAAAAAAAAAAATACTCCCTAGAGGAATTCAAGATCCAAAAGGGGAGGGGAATGCTGGAAAAGTTAACTTGCAAACAACTATGTGAAAAAATATATATCCAGGATTAAAGAGAGATAATCTTAGAGGGAAAGAATTAGCATTAAGAGGTATCAGGAAAGGGTACTTGCAGGAAGTGGGATATTAGCTGATAACTAAAGGAAACCTAAAAAGACAAAAGACTGACATGAAGGAGAGAATTCCAAGCCTGGTAGAGTGCAAAGAGGAGGCCAGTATTACTGGATTTAACAGTATATGGAGATGAACAAGGTAAATGAAGTTATAAATGATGGGAAAGGGACAGTTTACAAAGTCTTTTTTTTACAACAGATAAATGACAAAAGGATATGAGCAACCAATTCACAAAAGAAAAAATCATAAACTGTTAACAACCATATCAAAGAATGCTCCAAATCACTAATAATGATAGAATGCAAATCAAAACAACTCAGATTTTACCTCATACACTGCAAACTAGCAAAGATGTCAATATTATAGTAGTTGTGAGAAAATAGGTACACTAGTGCACTCATGATGGAGATGTGAATCAGTATGATAATTTTGGAATTATACAAATAATTCCATTTGTAATTATGCAAATAAAATGATTAATGTGTACACATATTTTAAAGTTGTTGATAAGAAAAAAGCAACAGCCAAAATATTTATAGCAGCAATTTGTGATAGCAAAGAATAGGAGGGAGAGTAGGTTCCCATTGATTAGGGAATAGCTAAACAAATTATGAAACATGACGGTAATGGAGTATTATTCTATTCTGAAAAAAAGAAGAAAGTGACTACAGAGAAGCATTGAAAGATTTCCATGAACTGATAAAGAATGAATAAACAGACTCAAGAAAAATATACATTGACTATAATTATAACTATATAAAACTGTAACTATATGTGTACATCCAAATACATACGTATTTATATATATATAAAGAAAGTATATATAACATTTTTTTTCTCTTTCTTTCTCTCTGTCCACATAGGATATCACATCCTTACCAGCTACCCTGCCCAAAGGAAATGTATATTTTAATCTCTGAAATTTTTTTTGGTTTGTTTGTTTTGCTTTGTTTTGTTTTTTTTCTCTTAAAGACCTACCTTAAACCCAAATCACTCTAGCTCTCATTGATTGGCCAACAATAGGTCCCAGGCCAAGCCTTGCTTGGTCATTGTTTGTGCTCAGAATAATTGGCTCAGAATGAATGTAAATAGCAATTGTTTCTATTTTGACCAGAAACTCTTAGGGTCTTCTCCTCCCAGATCAATTTTTAAGAGGTTTTTCTTTGCTTCAGATCATATTAATTCACAATCATTGAATGGGCATTGTCTCAGTGAAATTGAAACCTGTTAAAGACCTTCACTTGAAAAGGCCAAGGTCCCCCACAGTATCCTGGGCCATCTCCAGTTATCCTGATCTATATCTTGCCACTGGACCCAGATGGCTCTGTAGGAGAAAGTGAGGCTGGTAACTTTGCACAGCCCTCCCTCACTTAAATCCAATTCACTTGCATGTCATGGTATCACCTTCCTGATGTCATAATCCTCTTTGAGAACAAAGGACAAACATACACACACAAACACACACACACACACACACACACATATATACATATACATATATACACACATATACATATATGCATGTGTATATATGTGTTTACATATATGTGTGTGTGTATATATATATATATATATATAATATTACCATATTACCATTGTGATGCCTCATCATGATGTAGAGATGATCTTGGGTTCTCAAAAACTATTTCGGTGAATCTTCAAGTTCTGGCTAGGCCTACCCAAGAAGGAAAAGCCTTACACTGTAACATCTCACACATTTTTCATTCAAATGCTGTTCTATCCAAATTCACACCTAGATTGGCCACAATGATGATTGTTGTTCATGATAATTTTTTTTAAGTCCACTAAATTTTAGAGCACATGCTAAAGAAATCACACTATGAAGAATAATATAATTATACAAAATTATAATGACTACGCTTGCTCCTTCCAAAAAAAAAAAAGAGAAATGAGCAGGAATCTCCTCTATCTTCTTTGCAAAGGTGGTATTGTGGTTTAGAGGTGCTGGGAACTCCAAAATGAAAGGGAACAGGGTGTGGTTCTGCCTCAAAAAGAATTAGACCATTCAAACCTTCTTTCAGTCCAAGTAGTGAGCTTGTATGACACCGGTTGGGATGGACAAGATTCCTAGTGAGTCTGAGGTATTTGTGATGCCAATACAAGCTGGCCAGATTTTAAGAATTTACACATTTGATGAGGATGGGATGGAGACTTTTATACAGAAAAAGATGGTGAGAAAATCTGGATGGGATCAAGGAGTGACAAGTAAGCTAATTAAATAAGTAAGGTGGGCTGGGGTGGACCAGATGCCTTGGGCAGAAGCACCAGTGATCTGGGCTACTGAAATGTATGGGAAAATTCAGAGACTGGCTTGCTTTCAAAGATAAGATCTTTTCATTTAGGGGTCCAGGTTCCATATCCCATCATTGGGGTGCTACAATTATAGATCACTAACCATGTGATTTTTTTTTTATATGTAGCTAGTTTTATTGAACTGATTTTCCCCCTCTTTTTTAATTCTTTGTCATAAAGGATGGCTATCTGGCAGAGCAGGAGAGGATATTTTGAGAATATAGGTGATAGAAAACAAAAGATAACAATAAAAATGTATTTTTTAAGAAATAGGAATAACTGGAAACAGAAAATGAATTATTCCTAAGATTAATTAAAATTACTAATTCCTAAAGTTATCTTATTCCTAAGATTAGAGATAAACTTTTAGGGATCTCTTAGTCTTAACACTGCGATATATTCAATAAATTTTTTCAGATTCAGAAACTCTTTTCCCCAAAGCAGAGAGACAATGAGAAGGATGAGATTAATTATTTTCAAAGTGATCAATAGACAAAAAGAACTGTCCCAACAGATATTAAAATGTTGCATAAAGGATGTTAAATGGCTCATTATTTGGTAACTAATTGAAATAGCTGTTTAATAACACTTTGGAACAATTATACAGCTATGTTATTTATGTTATTTATGTCATTTATGTTTGTTTTGTTTTGTAAATACCCCAACATGTTAAAAATCTGTTACCTCAACTGTAAAATGGGCTGTCACCAACCTCCCAGGAGTATTGGAAAAGGAAAATAAGGAACAGAAACAAAATTATGAAAAGTACTGATAAAGAATATTAATTAGAGTTTGAGGAAGGGAGAGAACATTTCCAACAGTGAAGTCTTTATGGAGGAGATGTCATTTGAGCTGGTTCTTGAAAGGTAAATAGAATTTAAATGGGAGAAGACCCAGGGTGGAGGATAGGGAAGATAAAGGGTACTCCATGCATAGGGACCAATATAAGTAAAAATGCAAATCTTTCAGTAGTTTAGGAACACATAACTACATATTATTGTTCAGATGTATTATTGTTCAGACTTTGTGACCTCATTTGGGATTTTCTTGGCAAAGATACTGGAGATGTTTGCCATTTCCTTCTCCAGCTCATTTTACAGCTGAAGAATTGAGGCAAACTGAGTTAAATGATTTGCCCAGAGTCACACAGCTAGTAAATGTCTGAAACTATATTTGAACTCAGGGACACCACTGTGCCACCTAGTTGCTCCAAACATAACTCCATAGATGTCATGTTTAAACTCGCCAGCTCACTGCACTCTCCATGTTCACTAGGCACATTCTTGTGTTCCCCTTTCCCTTCCTAGCTTCATTTTTTTTTTTTTGTGATGTCTTCTATCTCTCGATTGTAAGTTCCTTCAGGTCAAGGACTGTCTTTTCCTCATTTGTATCCCCAGTGCCTAGGACAGTGCCTAGGACTTAGTAGGCACTTAATAGGTCTTTATTGAATTAATGTAATTGAATTAAATGTAGGTATTCATAATGCAATCTCAACCAGCAAAGAATCTGTCAATATAGATTGGTGATATATAAAGAAGAGAGAAACAGAGGTCAGTATTTTGGAGTCCATCATCAGTCTTCAAATACAAGAAGAAAAGTGACTAAAAACAACCAAATCAATCAATGAACAATCAATGGGAGGATTGTGTGCTAAGGACCATGCTGGGCTCTGGGGATACAAGGGAAAGTGAAACAATTCTTGCCTTGGATACTGTCATAGTGCCACAGTTTCCCTGGTACCATTGATCATTGAGAAAGGCAGCTTAATGATGGAGGGGGAGGAACTTTGGAGTCTGGGACATCCAGGTTCAAGTTCTGCCTCTAACCCAAAATGGCTCTGTGGTATTGGGACGGGATCTATGATTTCATTGGTAACTCCTGGGTAGGGAAATTCCCTTTAGCAGTGCTAGTTGGCAACTTATCTGCAACTTATTATCTTAAAGAGTGGTATAAAGGCAGATGAGTAGCACAATGCTTAGAGTCCTGGGCCTAGAGTCAGGAGGACTTGAGTTCAAATCTGGCTTCATATACTTAGCTAGTTGTACCCTTGACAGGTAACTTAACCTCTGTTTGCCTCAATTTCTTCAATTATAAAGTGAAGATAATAATAGTATCTAATGCCCAGGACTGTTGTGAGGATCCAATGAGATAATTGTAAGTTACTGAACACAGTGCCTGGCACATAGTAAATGCTGAATAGATGCTTATTCCTTCCTCTTCCCTTCCCCTAGAGCACCAAGAAGTTAAGAGACTTACCTAGAACTTGTCAAGGGCAGGATTTGAAACCAGATATTCCTGGATTAGAGGCCATAGCTCTTTCCAATCAATCATTACACCACTAACTGTGTGACCAAGGAAAAATCATTTAATCTCTCAATGCTCCTTTACAACTCAAAAATTATAAATTTCGGTCAAGATGCCAGTCTTTATTAGTTGGTAGCATTTCTACATAGGGATTTCCTTACATCAATGAAATCACAAGTCCAGAAAAACTTTGCCCTTCAGAAAAAATTGATCTTCTAGGACTGTTTTCATGGCTCGAGGAAATACTGAAAATAATACTAGCCATAAAATCAGTTGACATGGGTTCAAATTCCACTTATTCCACTTACTACCTGTGTTACTTTGGACAATTCACTAACTCTCAATGCCCTCAGTTTCCTCATTGTTGTTGTTTGTCCTTCATTCTTGAAGAGGACCATGACATCAGGGAGGTGATGCCATGACATGCAAGTGAATTGGATTTAAATGAGAGAGGACTGTGCAAAGTCACCAGCCTCACTTTCTCCTCCAGAGCTATCTGGGTCCAGTGGCCAGATATAGATTAGGACAACTGGAGATTGCACAGGATGCAATAGGAGACTTTGGCCTTTTCAAGCTAAGTTCTTTAACAGGTCTCAGTTTGACTAAGGCAATGTCCATTCAGTGATTGAGGCTTAATAAGAATTGAGTCAGAGAATGGCCTCTTTACCTAGTCAAAAATAAAATGAAATAAAATAAAATAAATAAATAAATTTTAAAAATCCATCTGGGAGGGGAAGATCCTCATGGTTTCTGGCCAAAATAAAAAGTATTGTTTTTTACATTCATTCTGATCAATCAGGGCCCAAACAATGACCAAGTAGGAAAGAGGGCAGAATGGGAAATGAGGAGTTCAACTAGATAGCCTCTTGAGGTCTCTTCCTGTTCTAAACTTAAGAACTCATGACCAAACTGTATAGAGACTCATTTAGTAAGTAGCTACCTAGGACAGGATTTAAGGTTCAAGATAACACTAGCAACCATGGTGATCTCATTGCCATGTGGATTTTTATGTCTCCCTGTGGTTCCATTGCAAAGATCTGAAACCAAGGGAATTCATGCTGTCTTTATATTTGGGAGACATTCCATTGGCCTCTACCTATGAGTAGTAGGAATGGTCAATGAATACAACTTTTCTTACAATGGCAATTTGTGATTGATAAGAGCTGGTCATAGACACCACTGGCTAAATCATTATTCGGTGAAGTATTTACTCCTTCCCTAATAATCAGAACATAGTGCAAGACATGTTCAAAGGATAGCAAGTAGTTTGCCTTTAGTATAGACACATGAAGTGAACTATAACATGAAATGAACTATAAAGGAAGATTGGAATTTTAGTTGGGAAGTACTTTAAATGTCAGGATAAGGTACATAGATTTTATTTGGTATGGTACTATTCAAGGTTTTCAAGTAATGGCATTACTGAAACAAAATTATATAACAGAAAAATTCATCTAGTAGTGATATGTATGCATATTGGAATAAAAGAAGGCTGGATGTGGTGATGGGTTAGTGGGATTTTTGAAATAAGTCAGATAAAAGGTAAAAAGGGTAGACAGTCTAGTGTAGAGTAGTTGCAGCAGGAATGTTAAGGACAGGAAGGATATCAAAGATTTTGGGTGTAGAATCAGTAAGAGTTTGCAACTGATTCTATAAGAAGGTAACAACTGATAAGGTATTTAATGATCTCACTATATCTATAGCATAAAATCATTAGAACAATGAATTTTCTGTTTTTCATGGAAACATAATTACCTCTTTCATTTCTTTTAAAATGTACTCTATGAGGCAATAACAAGTTAGTATAAGAACCCCAAACCAGAAAAGTTTTTAAGGGGCAGCTAGGTGGCACAGTGGATAGAGCACCAGTTCTAAAGTCAGGAGGACCTGAGTTCAAATGTGGCCTCAGACCAAACATTTGACACTTACTGGCTGTGTGACCCTGGGCAAGTCATTTAACCCCAATTGCCTCAAAAAAAAAAAAAGGTTAGAAGTTGTTCTCCACAATTCCCTTAAATTCTTAATTAATTTGTTACCCTGAAATTCGTATTATGTGAATTGTAAAATGAACATTCTTTATAAACAATATGATGAATGTACATATTTTAAGATACTTAAGAATTAAAATGAAATTTTCACACAGAGCCATTTGTCAGTAAAGTAGGCTTCTTGTTTTACCCTTACAACTAAGTGCCCTAGATTTTTAGAATTTATCAAAGAAGTTTAGCTATCTCATTATTTTGTTTCAGTCTCTATACAGAAGAGACTATTAGACTATGAATGAGTAGTTCACAGTTCAAGGAATTGGAAAAAAAAATAAAGTTGTGGATAGAACTGTTATCTCTCTGACTATCTGCTTGGTTATTCTACTTCTGCCAAATGCAAAAATTATCCATTTCCCCCAAATTTCCACATATAAAAACTCCTAAATTACACTGATTTTGGTCACAAGTCATAATTCTACAGGATGTGAGGAGGATGATATTGGACTTTCTCCTTCTTAATGTAGCAGATGCACATATCTTAATTTATAAGCATATGATTAATATATTTGCTTCATTCAACAATATTCTTTTATAGAAATTCAAAGTGAAAGACCATTTCTTTCCTTTTATGGTTCACTAAGCTTTCATAATTTCAGAAGGGAACTTGGGTTCTTCAAATTAAAAAAAAATACTTGAGTGAACATATTTTACTTTACATCTCTCCTCAAATAAGAACCTACGAAGGATTCATTTTGACAATTAAAACCAAAACAAGAGGGGAAAAGACATACCTCTTTATTCTAACACTCAGTTTTTCAAAATCTGACACTAATCTGCCTGTCCAACCATATATTGTAGGACTTTCCTTCCATCACTCAGGAGTGCAGCCAATCAGTATCATTGTGCCCATTCTCAACCTTCTCTCTCATTTCTGTGAACATTGTTCACAGCCTTTCCTATAAATGAAATGACATTCTATCAAAACTAGTTGAATTCTTTCAAAATGTAATGGGTAAAACCTTCCAAAATCTTTCTCCCTGATTTTACTCTCCTAATGGATATAACATCTTCCTCTTTGAGTTTCTCATGACCTTTTGTATGGACATCTCTTTTGAACTTATTCACTCTTTTAATGTATGTCTTATCTCTCCTACTAGATGGAAAACAATTTGATGTCAGTCTCTTATTTCATTACCCAGCATATAGTACAAATTAAATAAATACTTGTTGAATAGAACTAAATTACCCACCTGCATCTTTTATAATTTAAAATGTATACACCATGAATATTGTTATAGATCTCAATTAATTTCTTTTATCTTAATTTGAGCTTGATCGGACAGAAAATGTCCTTACTTTTCAGACATGGAAATTTGAATATTATAATTTTTTTTATCAAGGGACCTAATGAATTAGTAAAGTGCTAGATAAAATGTAGGGACAGGTAGGTGGTGCAATGGATAGAACACCAGGCTTGGAATCTGGAAGACTTGTATTCAAATCTGTCCTCAGACACTTACTAGTTGTGTGAACCTGGGCAAGCCAATTAAACCTTTTTGCTCAGTTTCCTCATCTTTAAAATGAGCTGGTGAATGAAATGACAAATCACTCCAGTATCATTGCCAAGAAAACTCCAAATGGGATAACAGGGAGTTGGGCACAACTAAAAAGACTGAACAACAACAGCAAGATAAAATGTACATGTGATAAGTTCTATTTCAGTGTATTCCCAGAAACTCCTCTGAGATGTATTTTCTCCTTCTGTAGTCTATATGACAAATTTAATGTAACAATATGGACCTCAGATTCTTCATGATAATTGATCCCACAAGCACAGACTGTCTCTTAAAAATCTAATCAGGAATAGGGATCAGGAGGGAAATGAATATGATTCCTTTAATCTGCAATGAAAAAGAAATGGAATTGGTATCATCCTGATATGGGTCAACATACCCTGCAGATCTTGATTAGTATTTGAGGATTATAGTTGTATGATTGAAACAAATTATTTTGTCAGAAATTGCAGTGGAATATTAGTAAAGAAGTCCCAAAGAAGAGAGACATTTGCCTGAGTGATCCTTGTACACACATATTCACATGTGTACAACCAATATATCCTTTGGCTATGATTCCTGACAGCAGTTTTACATGGTTCTATAGGCATAACCAGAATGATTGAACCATCTCAATGTACTTTGCATTCTTAAGACTTCTTACCCTGAACTCCATAAACCATTCAAGGAAATCAAAGGATAGATTTTTGGGTGGGTGGGGAGTCTGTGAACTTGAATCAGAAGAAAAACACATTTTTATCATTATTAACCTATAACTAAAATTTATCATTTATTTAATTTATGAATGTAGGAAACAAAACACAATGATATTAAAAAAACACTTATGACTTTGTTACCAATAGAAATCAGATAATTTCCTAGTACATTATAATTGAAAATTGAAAGTATGTCCAACTTGACATTCATGTTGCTTCAACAAACCTGCAGATTTTTTTTTCTTTGGTTCAATTGTTTTTCAGTCACTTCCAACTCTGTGTAACCCCATTTGGAGTTTTCTTGTCAAGCTTACTGGAGTGGTTTACCATTTCCTTCTCCAGCTCATTTTATGGATGAGGAACTGAGACAAATGGGATTTAATTGACTTGTTCAGGGTCACAAAGCTAGTAAGTTTATGAGGCCAGATTTGAACTCAAGTCCTCTTGACTCTAGGCACAGCTCTTTATCCACTGTATCACCAAGTTACCCCTGCAGATTACCTTGAAGATCAATGTTCTTATTCAATCTAAGCAACAATTACCTTCACATCAAAATATCTCTAAAAAATAAATTAACTTTAATTTGTCTATATTTTAAACATAGCATTGTTAAATGCATTAATAAATAATTAATAAAGGATATAGATTCCTGAAGCAGAAAAACTATACAAGGACACTGTAGAACAAATGACCTCAATCATTGTTGAAAACCCATTGCAAATGGCCCTCCTCTTTTTGTGTTGCACCTGAAATAATTATAAAACCTTTCAAATGGGCCCATATTATTTCTTTTGTTTCCAGAGATTGTCCTTCCTCCCAATAGCATATCTTCCCAGCTAAAAGGAAAATGGTACCAAGAAGCCCCTCTTCTGCGCATTTGGTTCTGCCTTCCTCTACTCTTTCCTCTCCTTTGAAAGTATTCCCTATTGTGCCTAAATTGCTACAGAATGTTGCTTGTTGGCTCTGTAATGTTGGCAGAGGAGTCTGAACATCAGGATTCAAGTCTACTTGTAACAAGACTAACCCTTTGTTTGGAGAGTCATTTTGCAGGAGGTAATTCTCCAAACTGTTTTTGAATAAACTTAACATTTCCTTTTAAGTCAGTCACTGTTGTTACATGACCTTGAGTCAGCATATGCTGTTGGTAGACAAGATTCCCCACGAGCCTCCCTAGAACCCATATTAAAATTTCTGCAATATAACCATATTTTTTATTTGGAAATATTTAGATAATTAATTAGTTTATTTTATAATTCTTTATACTTTATTTTAGACAGTTTAAAATGTTATTTTGAGAGGGAGTTCATGAGTTTTATCAGACTCCAAAGGTGTCCATGAAATAAATGAGGGGTTAAGAACCCCTTACATTATACATTTCCTAGAACATAGTAATTAGTCAGTTCAACAAGCACCTCAAAGAAATTTTTGGTATCTATGTCACAGTGAAGTGTTCATAGTTTCCTCTATAAAAGTTAGAATCAAATTTGTTTTTATTCCAGGTACCAAAAAAAAAAAGATATTTTGCCTTAATTCACTAATATCCCTTCAGTCACAGATACCTATGCTCTTTTCCTAGGCCACTATATTGCTTTGGATTCACTAACTTTAAGAGAAGTAGAAACCAGAAATTCTAGGATCTGGAGAAAATTCATTTGAGCAGAGCAGAATTAGAGTGTGGTGATGCATAAACACAATTGCTGAGACAGAGAAAAGAGAGGACACAACAGCCACAGTGTCCTGGCATATGCCAGTCACAGATCAGAGAGATGGATGAGCAAGGTATGTCTGGCAGCAGGGCATTACAAATGGGAAGCTTCCCCTTCATAATGTCATTTGGAGCAATGACCTGGTTGACCAATACTAATTAAAATTCTGCAGTGCAGCAAACAACTAACAAAAAAAAAGAAAGAAGGAAAAAATATCAACAATGATTTAATATAACTTACAGGAAGAGAAATTAGTAGAATTAATAAGAATATTAGTGAATTTGGATGTACTACATTGGATAAAACAATTTCATTAGTAGCACTGTATATGAAGTAATTGGCAAAAAGGTTGTACTTTGATTTAATGAAATTAAGTCCTTTCCATTTTTATCCTTCAAAAAAAAAGGCTCAGATATCTCAATCAAGCCATTCAAAGTAGAGTTAAAAGCTTTAGCAAGCTATTCAGTTCAGTCTTGTTGAAAAGTTCAAAAGGTCTATCACCCCATCAAAATGTATACCAGACTAGCTAATTTTCAGCATCTCATCCTTTCTTATCAATGCCACAGTGATAACATTCATTCATGTAGAAAGGCATATGCTCATTAGCAGAGGAGATTAGAGGAAAATGAATATCCCTAATAAAAAAAGAGGATTATGGATGACTAAGCATTAGGGGAAAGTCTTGAATAGTGTAGAGTATAGATCACAGGACTTTTTGGATAATAAACATTTAATGAATATTTGTTGCATTGCTTGAATTAATGAATTAAGAGAGAAGGAAAGAGAATGAGACTAAGATTCATGTAACATTTTATCATTTAAAAGGACCTTACAGGCAACCTTCCATTTTATCTTCACAAGAACCCTATGATGGACTACAAGTATAATTATTATCATTTTTTAGGTGAGGGATCTGAGACTTTAGACAGGCCATCACTTATCCAAGAACACACAGTAAGTGTCAGGACTAGAAACTGAAACCATTTCAGCTAACTTCCCAGAACTATAGGACTACTAAAAGAACTATTAAAAATGAAGTGTTTTTAAAATTTACATGTATTACTCTAAGGAAGACTGAAAAAGAAGGCAAAAGTCAACGACAAAACTCTGAACTCTCTTTTATGATAAAAATACAATTACTGACCAATATTTAATTGATTTTAAATTTAGAATTCTTGTTTGAAATTTGTTTGCTTTGTTTAACCACATCCTCTACTTTTTTTCCAAATTATTTTAGAAATTACTCAAACTTGTCAACAAGCAGCCAATGAACTCTAAATGTATCCATTATTTTCAAAGCAATTCTGCTCTACAGAGAATTTTTTTTTTGATCTGGTCCCCCCCAAACCTCAAAGAGATCAATTTGCTCTCATCCCAATTAGTGCATCATCCACAGAAATATACACAGTTCAATTCAAAAATCCCTATTCTAAAAATGCAAGATTTAAAAAAAAATGAATTCATACCAGTTGCTTCAACATGTTCAGGGCTTGCGTGGACATACATAATAATACCACCGCATAGAACCAGAGGTCAATCTTCTGGTAACCTCAATTCTCTGGAATAAAGTCCAGAAACAAGAAATAGTTGAAAAAGGTCTTTAATCTATAGATGAGTGTCACAAAGACACAGCATTTTATCCCTCAAGTCCTAACTCAGAGACCTATGACCTAACCTTACATAAAATTCATTGTAAGCTTGGTTTGTTGATTTCTAAGGACACAGCAGAAGAGAAGCACAAATTTAAAGTGAAGAGGGGCATGGGACTTTAAGAAGCAAGAAGAGCCAGAGAAATGGAAATCATGTAACTAAAAAGCAAGCCTCAAACCATATCACTATAATTTTTAAACTATAAATATTCATATTATATCCACATGGGCTCTTTTTCAATGATTGATATTGTAAAACTCCCATATTTTAGTAGATGGCCTTTGTGAAATTTTGTGGACATAAAAGTTCACCAGCTGGTGGCCAATCTTCTAATGATAAGTGTCTTTACTTTTGCTATGCTAATCCTTAGACAGCACTATGATAGCGTGGATATCTGCTTAGTGGATCAATCTGCTTAGAGTTAAGAAGATCTGCATTCAAATCTGTCTCTAGATGTGAACTAGCTCATTGACCTCGGGCAATTCACTTAGTACACTAGACATCATTTTCTTTAAGCCTTGTGGCATAAAAAAATGATAAGAACAGGGATTAAAGCTGTCCTTTCTTGGGAATAGAGAAATCCCTGATTAGGAATCTCTTTCTTCCAATGCACATTAACTCCTTCTCTGCAACTGATAGTCCTAGAGAGTTGACTAGGGCATTGAGAGATTAAGTGGTTTGCCCAGCATCACATGGCAAGTATGTATTGTAGTTGGGGACTTGAACCTACATCTTTCTGTGTCTGAAACAAGCTCTCTATCCTCTGTGCCATGCTGCTTCTCATAAATGATGTTATGAAAAAGTCAAACTTGGAGTTTTATATATAATATATTGGGTAGAAAACATAATGGAGATGTTCCATACTCATATCTTTTTTTCTATATATACTCCATACACATACACATGGATATTTTATATACACTCCCACATACACCCACATATGTATATATGTGTGTGTATACAGAATGAGAGAGAGAGACAGAGAGACAGAGAGAGAGAGAGATGGCTGAGTGAGGAGACCTGATATAAAACCTAAATCCATATATTAGATAACTAAATTCTATGAAATAACACAGGTAAAGCATTTTGTAAACAATCAAGTGCTATATAAAGGCCAGTGATGGTGATGATAATGCTGATGATGAAGACAACAACCATCTCTCATTTGCTTCTTTCTACTCTTACAACTGTGGGAACTGATATAGGCAGACAGCAGCTATTGTCAGTTCTGTTTGTAAAAGTCAAAATGAATGGAGATAAAAGTCATAGTCTAGTTAGCTCAGATCAAATAAAAAAAGAGAGGGCTGTGACCCAACATTTTAATTATATTTTTCCTTTTCTTTTTTGTTTCCTCTTCCTTATAAAAAATGTTATTCAATGGCTAAGTTTCATACCCATTATTTCGAGTTCTTGAAGGTCTGTGAGTCCTCCCTCACACCAAATTAAAAAAAAAGGTTGTAGAGGTAAGATGTCTAGTGAAATGTCTTGGATGAAGAATGGGTGAATCTAATTGAGGAAGTACAAAGGGGTGATAAAGAATATTGCAAAGACTGTATTTCATGTTGGATTTAAAAGTATATTGAAGGTGAGGGCAGAAAGTCCTTAGTGCAGTGTAACAGAGGGCATTAAATGTGAAAGAATTAAATTAAAAGAGTCACAAGAACACATTTAAAAAGGAAAAAGAGAGTTGTTTATTTTGTCTTTTATATATCCTTTAATTTTTTACACATTCTTTTGTTTCAGACTATTTGCATAGAAGTTACTCATCTTCCCTCAGTTATAAAGAATACCTAGATATGATTGAATGAGTTAAGGGTATAGGCCCACGCACATGCCATAAAATCCTACCTGTAGAGTAGTACCACAAATATGAACAAAACAAAATTTTATACTACCTGTACTAAATTCAAAACTTTATATAGATTTATCTGTTTTGTTTGGTTAGTTTGGGGGTACCTTCACAGAAAGACATATATTCAGATGTGGTCAAATATGTTATATGATCCATACAATTTTCTATTTTTTGAAAGAATATGCGTACTACTAAAATATTTAGAGATGAACTATCTCTAAACAGTTTCAAATGGTGTAGGGCTTAAAATTTGTAACCATCTTCATCCCTCAGTGTAGTTGGCTTTGCTTCAAAGACTGATAATTCCAATTAGATAAAAACCCACTCAATTCACCATTATCCATTATACTCTTCTCCATCCAAATATCAATAAATATTTACAAATCACGGATAACTGCTTCTTCTAAACAAGCATGTACACATATACATACACATACATCCAAATGCCCATGCACAACTATCAACAAACAAATTATTGCCAATGTAATTCTTATGTCATAGGCTCCTTTCTGACACCAAGGACCTGTAAATACATTGGGGAATTCTCACTTATCTGGATCATAGCCTTTATATAGGCAAAATCTTGGAACTTTAGAATCTGCCACTTTCTAAAAGGCAATCATTTGCTTCACCTTGCAGAATCACAGAATGTCAGAGTTGGAAGGGATTCACAGGGCATGTATAACAATTCTATCTATAATATACCTGCTTTCTGCCTAAAGGGCACCAATGAAAAGAAATCCACTTCCAGGTCAGATATTGACTTAGAGAGTGAGGCAGTTTAGCTTCAAGGAGAGAATGTTGGACTTGGAATCAGGAAAATGTAGGTCCAAAATCTGTCTAAGTCAGTAGTTATATGACTCTGGATAAGATACTTCAGTGTTTCCTAATCAGTAAAATGGGGATAATAATAGCAAATGACTCACAAAATCATTCTGAAAATCAAATAACATAAGCTTTGAATTATTATACAGATTATAGTTATTCTTGTTACATTAGTACTAATTATTTTTTTAAAATCTATTCTAACAATCTCAAATTATCCTCTTTGGAATTTAGAATTTGAAAAAAAATAATATCCATTACTCCTAGTTCTGCCTACTGAGGACAAACATAGTATCCCTACTCCAATACACTATGACTCTCTTACATTAGACTAAAATTACATTCTCTTTTCTTTCTTTCTTTTCACACTAACTCAAATTGGGTGTGGAGTCCACTAATAAAATCAGATCATAGGATCATGAATCTTTTTTTTTAGATGACCTTCTGTCTAGCCAAATCATCCCATCTTGTACTTGGAAAAATGAATTTTTGGTCCCAAGTATAATAATACATTTATCCATTTTAAATTTCACTTTGTTATATTCATTTGAATGTTCTAGCCTGTCAAGATATTTTTGAATATTGTCATCTAGTCATCTGAATGACTCCCAATTTTCCCTCATCCACCCCAATTTTGTGTCATCTGAAAATCTGTCAACCATAACAACTATGCCTTTATCCAATTCATTGATTAAAAATATGAAACAGAATTTTTGTGGAGTCTCTGTTCTTTATGGTATTGCTTTCAGTAGGGCTTTGGCTCTAGTTTCCCATCTTATTTCTCATCCAATCATTTCTACTCAAGTCTTTAACTAATTCTTCAGTTTTTCTTCTTATGTAAATGATACAAGTAGTAATGCTTTTCTTAGTCTCTCTAGTGCTTACTCCTCTCCCTTCAATCCATTTTCTAGGGTAATTTGACCAACTTTTCCCCTTAACCCTGTTTGATTATAACAAAAAAAGAAGAAGAAGAAGAAGAAAATATTTGAACATAAGAGGAGAAAGCATAGAGTCATACCATTTCTAATCAAGTGTTGTCTATTAAGGTCTAAATTTGGGACCTGGGGGGGAGAGTTTTTAGAAATACCCATTCCAATAGGACTTTTAAAAAAATCTAATTATGTGTATTTGTTAATCCAGGCAATTATTTCCATTTGTCTCCTGCCTCTAAATAATTGAACCACTTTTCTGAAACTATTAATTTTCATTCCATTTGCTTTCCCTTATTCCAGTGAGACACAGTAAAGGCTGTACTGATGATAGCTGTTGCTTTCTGAAATCTGAAGATCAGTGAGAGACCACCACCACCACAACAACTACAATGAATTACTGTATTTAGAGACAAAAGACAGGTTTGAATCCTGATTCATTATCTTACTACTTATATGATCTTGAGCAAAACTCAACCCCATTGGACCTCAGTTTCTTTATCTATAAAATGTTAGATTTTGACTAAATGATCTCTAAGGTCCCTTCCAGCTCTAAATTCCATAATCCTATGATCTAAATATCTAAAACATTCTTCATCAATAATAATCCCTATCAACTTAGGTATTTAAATTCATCAATAAATATTAAGTGCCTACTATGTATTAGGCACTGTGCTAAGCACAGTGGTTACAAGCAGAAGCAAAAAAATAAAAATTAAAAAAAAAATAAAACAGTCCCTGTTCTTGAAAAGTTTACAATATGATGGGGGAGACAACATGCAAAGAAAAGTATGCAAAGCAAGCTATATATAGGATATGTAAGAAATAATTAAAAGAGGGAAAGCATTGAAATTAAAAGGAGTTAGGGAAAACTGCTTAAATTTTAAAAGGCAAATAACATTACCTTATGATGTGTCATACAGTCATGGAATCATAACATTTAAGAACTGGAAGGGATATTAAAGATAATGTATTTTACTCTTGTTGATAATCAGGACAACAGAAGCAAAAAGACTTACCAAAGGTCACATAGCTAATTATTAGCAGATGTAGAACTAGAGACTATATGAGTACAAAGTAGTTAACTATTACCTTGTTTTTGCAAGATTAAGTAAATTCAATCAGAAATGGTGGATAAGGCATTTAATTTTACACAATGCAATAAGCAGAGCAATCAAAATGTAAAGTAAGCTTTATAATTTTGATAATGTCCTATATTTATTTCAGTTAAAGAAGACATTTTCTTTCTAATTTGGTGAATCTGGGATCAAAACTAAAATTACACAGTCCATAAGAGTTAAACACTTTCACAAAATTACAGGTCAAATATGAATAAAACAAGGCTTATCACAAAGATAATGCTCTGGGACAACCAACTGTATATTTCAATTTTATTTGGTGAACAATTCACAAACTGGTAAGAATGGATTATTAATAACATCCACAATCGTTTTAACTCCTCTTCTTTCTTGTCCCTATATCTAGCCACTGTAGAGATATTCATTCATTATTCAGTTCCATGTATTGCTGTTTTGCTTTTGTATTTGTATTTAAGATTGTTATTTTCCCCACTGGGTGAAAATAATATTATTCCCCATACATCACCCCTTTGCACTATGTGACATTAAGTAGATATTTGTTTTTAAATAGATAATTTATATACCCAATAAAAAAAAATCAGGGTTCTTTTGACCTGACCAGTCACATGATGGAACATATTTATGCGTTGCTTTATTTTATTATATATATTTTAAAAAACAAAAATCTTGAGCCAAGTGAACCATTAGAACCTATAATTGTAACAAAGAGATTTTTTTTGTGCATTTGTCCTAATTAAATAAACTATTTTCAATGTAATAACTTTAAATTTGCAAAATGATATATTGAAATTGATATGAAGAAAATAAAAGCAACAATTACCATGCAGTTTTAAAACTTAAGTAAGGTGCATTTTTTCCTTTGTTTTTGGGGTTGCCCTTCTAGGCAAGTTACAAATGTGATAGATCACCATAAACAGTCAAGTGTATGGGGCAAGTAGGTGGCGCAGTGGATAGAGCACCGGCCCTGAAGTCAGGAGGACCTGAGTTCAAATTCAGCCTCAAACCAACACTTGACACTTACTAGCTGTGTGTGACCCTGGGCAAGTCACTTAACCCCAACTGCCTAAAAACCAAAAAAGAAAAAAAAAGAAAAAAAAGTCAAATGTATGAAAACTACTATCAACCACTGAGAAATATGATTATAATAGAACATCTGAAAATCTTAATCACTTATCACTTGTGAAACTGACTCTGAAAAAGGAAGGAAGGATGGAAAGAAAGAAAAGGAGGGATGGAGAGAGGGAGGAAGAAGGAAAGGGGGAAAGGGAGGTGGGAAGGAATGAGTAAGAATTTATTAAGCATTGCTTAATAATTAAGGATTACCGGCCCCTTTTTCACAGGAGTTTCTTTCCCAGATGATGGTTATGAAGGCTCGACTGGAAGTAAAATCAGTGGTCTAAGATGTCCCATCACTCCCAGGAGGGTGTCTGTGCCTGTGCCTGTGCCTGTGCCTGTGTCTATGTCTGTGTCTGTCAGAAAGGAAGAAAGACAAAAAAAAAAGAGCTTTACATGAAATGCTAAAACTGTGTTGGTGCTGTTTTTAACTTTTTTTCTTTCAGATTAGTCCACTTAATTTTTCCATAGATCTGACAGGATATGTTCCACATCGGTTAGCTCTGCTGAATAGACTAACATGTTCTTCATATCAAATTTGGCAAAGGGTCAAAGTTCCATGGCCGAGGGAAATCAGGTTTAAGTTGAATAATTTCAAAAGTTGAAAATACAAGGCAGAGCAGAAGGGATTTTCTTTTATAGACAGTTGGTGTTCATTTCCTTTACTAAAAAGCAGTGGATAAAGGAGGTTAAGCCTTAAAGTTCAGTTTCCTTTTTGACAGGGAAAAAAATATGTATCCAAACAGTAATATAATTCATCTAATGCACACAAGATTTATAGAATATAATATAATGCTGAACTGCTTTGGGGTCCAGGGTTGAAAACACAGGTATAATCCATTTATAGAAACTCCAATATTCACAAATCACAAAATTATTATTATTATTAATAATAATAGATGGATAGCTAGAAAGAAAGAACAGAGGGAGAGGGAGAAGGAAAAAGAAAGGGATAGGGAAGGGGAGGGGGAGGGGGAGAGGGAGAGAAGCTCTCATTTTCTAAATAGATTGATCACGGGCTAGTCAAAGGACCTGGGTTCAAATTCAGCCTGTGATGTTTGCTCTCATCATTGTCCTAAGCAAGTCTCTTAACTATCAAGGGCATAAGTTTTCTCATTTGTTAAATAAGAAGGTTGAACTTGAAAGACTGGATTTCTTTCCAGTTCTCTATCTATTATGCTATGATCCTATCACCTTCCTTTTAAGTAGCTTTGCTCCTCCTTAAAGTATGTATAGTTTGATTAGATTTGCTAAAATGCAATTTGTACTCAATTTTTAAGGCACAAGCCAGTTGTATAAAATGAATCAACCTTTCAATTCACAACTTATTTTCATGCATATATTTTCTTTGGTGTATAACATTTCCATTCACCTTGCCCACATTAATCAATGCTCCCTTCTCTCCCTTCTGGGCTTTCTCAGATTTTACTTTTGCTTCCCTTCTCTATATAGTGTGTTTATGCCTATGGGCAGAATGCTTAGAATTCCAACTGAAACTACTTTGCCTTAAGAAACTAATATGCATTAGTAAAGAAAAGCCGAGGGAATGTGTGTTGATTGGCCCCAGAGCTGAGGTTTGTGAAGTCTCTAAATTTATTTTAAGATCTTTGCACAGGGGCTGGTACATATCATAACTGGTTTAAATTTCATGTGACCTATAGACATCACATATTGTTTTCTGTGAAAGAATGTTATATGCTGAATATTTTCCCAAGAGAATTAGGACAAAATGTTAGATTTAAAATGTCAAATATACTTGATATGTAACAACAAGCATTTATATAGAACTTTAAAGTCTTGAAAAACACTACATACGGGTTGTCTTTTTAACCCACAAAACAACCCTGTGAGGTAGGTATTATTATTAATTATTATGATTAATATACATTTTTCAGTTGAGGAAACTAAGATTGAGAAAAGGCAAGTGACTTGCACAGTGCCACAAAGCAAGTACAAAAGTGTGTGAGGAAGGATTTGAACTCATGTTTTCCTGACTCCAAATCTCATGCTTTTTACCCACTGTATTACCAACTTTCCTTTAGATATATTGTATATATTTAATACAGTAAATCTATACAAATTTTATTTACAAAACATTTTTACCTATTCACACAAAATGAACAATATAAGTTAGAAATAGAATAGTACTAAAATAATTCTTCCTATGGACCAAGATAGGCTAAATAAAAAGGATGTGCATCATATGATAGAATAAAAAAAAAGTTTTGCAAGGGTAACATTGTTATGTTGTTGGCAGAATTTAACCTTTCTAACCTGCAGATCTCTAATTTAATGGAAAAGAAAGTAAATTATGCGTATTATATGATTTAATAAAGACTGGAAATCAAAGTAAATACCACCAAAATAAAGGTTTGTGACTCAAACCAAATTGAATTTCAAGTGAAATGGGAAGAATTGACAGTAGACTAAATCTGATGTTAGTTTAAAAACATAAAACCCAGAGTTTCCTTAATCACAAAGTTAGAGCCTAAGGAGACAGATATATACATAAGTGATAAGAAGGGTAATAGGTCTATGATTCTGAAATTATAAATATTTTCATCCTTCCAGAAACTGAACAAATTGGAGGCCTGAACAATCTAAAATTATCCTTCCACAATTGTCAGTAATTTCTCTATTCTTTACTAAGAAGGCATTTTGCTAGGAGCCCAAAGGAAATTTAAAATACCACCATCACCCCTTCAGCCTAGACAAACAATCTAATCGGTGACAACACTTCAGAGTAATTTTTAAGATTTATAAACCCTTGTTTAGATGCCACTGAACTACATTTTAAAACAGACACAGAGTTTTCAGCACACAGACAGTAAAAGGGGTCAGACAATTGATCAGAAGGTTATAGGGGTCCTTTTGATGACACTGGGAGCGGAACTCTGTTCCATTGACTTACACAAATCCGGGTTACACTTCCAAATCAAGGAGGAGTGTTAGCACACCAGAACTTGTAGTTTCAGGGAGTGGGGACCCTTGTCACAGTTCTGGGGGTGGAAGGAAAGATTGCTTGTGGTTAGACATACATCAGAGCACAGGCCTGAAGAGTAGTAAACACAGCTCTCCTTAGATCAGGCCACCTTGAAAGAACTGGAAACTTACAGACCCCACCACCCCCAAAAACTAGCCCTAAAAACAGCTGCTGAAAGAAAAAAAAACTGAAGAATGGTACAGTGGCCCCTCCACCCCAGGAGTAGAGCCCCATTTTAATATAAAGTTGAAAGTCAAGAAACAGTCTGGAAAAATGAGCAAAAAAAATTACCTAACCATAGAATTACTATGGGGGACAAGAAAGAGCAAGACACAAACTTAGAAGACAATTAAGTCAAACCAGACACATTTAAATCCTCAAAGAAAAATATGAATTGGTATCAGGCCCAACAAAAGATTCCTGGAAGAGGTAAAAAAAAAAAAAAAACTTTAAAAATGAAACAAGAGAGGTAGAGGGACAAAATGGGAACAGAAATAAAAATGATGCAATAAAATCACGAAAAGCAGTCAACAGTTAGTTAAAGGAGGAACAAAAACATACTGATTATAATAACACTTTAGAAACACAATAAAACAAATAACACCAAAAAGGGCACAAAAATCCAGTGAAGAGAAAAAATCCTTAAAAGCAGAATTAGCCAAATGGAAAAGGAGGTACAAAAATTCACTTAAAAAAGAACTCCTTAAAAAGTAGAATTGGTCAAATAGAAAAGAAGGCACAAAAGCTCAGTGAAGAAAATAACTCCTTAAAAATGAGAATTATCAAATTGAATGAATGACTCCACAAGATATTAAGAAACAATAAAACAAAATAAAAGAATGAAAACATGGAAGAAAATATGAAATGTCTTATTGGAAAAACAACTGACCTGGAAAATAGATCAAAGGGAGATAATTTAAGAATTATTGGACTACCTGAAAGTTTTGATAAAAAAGTCTCATCATCTTTCAAGAAATTATGAAAGAAAACTGCCTTGATAGTCTAGAACCAGAGGGTAAAATTAAAATAGAAAGAATCTACTGATCACCTCCTGAAAGAGATCCCAAAATGAAAACTCACAGGAATATTATAGTCAAATTCCATAGCTCCCTTGTAAAGGAAAAAATATGGCAAGCAGCCAGACAGAAACCAAACAAATATTGTGGAGCCACAGTCAGGATTACACAAGATTTAGCAGTTTCTTCATTAAAAGATTGGAGAGCTTAGAATAAGATATTCTGGATGGCAAAAAAGCTAAGATTACAACCAAGAATCACCTATCCAGAAAAACTGAGTATAATCCCTCAGGAGGAAAAGCTATGTTAATGAAATAAATGACTTGGAAGCATTCCTGGTAAAAAGACCAGAGCTGAATAGAAAATTTCACTTTCAAATACAAGACTCAAGAGAAGCATAAAAAGGCAAACAGAGAAGAAAACTCATAAGAGATTCAACAAAGTCAAATTATTTTTATACCTACATGGCAAGATGATACTTGTAACTCCTAAGAACTATTTTCAGTAGAAAGGCAGTTAGATGGAGTATACATAAATAAAGGGTATAGGTATGAGTTAAATATGATCAAGATCATATCTTGAAAAAAAATAAAATTAAGGGGTGAAGAAAGAGGAATGCACTGTGAGAAGGGGAAAGGAAGAGGTAGAATGAGGTGAATTATCAGACAGTAAAGAGGTACAAAAGAGGTTTTACAACGCAAGGGGAAGATGGGTGAGGGGGAGGTGAGTTTTCAAATGTTATTCTCATCAGAATTGGCTCCAAGAGGGAATAACATACACATTCATTTGGGTACAAAATTTTATCTTATCCTAGAGGAAAGTAGAAATGGAAGGGGATAAGAGAAGGTAGGGTAGCAGATAGAAGAATTTGACTTCTTTTGACTTTTGAGAATGCACAGCATGAAAGGAAAGAGCAAGTAGGATAAACTGCTATGAGGAGAGAAATAGGATGGAGAGAAACACATAGCAATCATAACTGTAAAGAAATTTTTGTATCAAGTTACTCTGACAAAGGCCTCATTTCTCAAGTATATAAAGAACCAAATTAATTTTATAAAAATAAAAACCATTTGATCAATGATCAAATAATAGGAACATGCACTTTTCAGACAAAGGAATCAAATTTATTTATAGTCATATAAAAAAGCTCTAAAACATGTTTTTTGCACTTAATGGTATTTTATTTTTTCAAATTATATGTAAATAAAGTTTTCAATATTTATTTTTATAAGATTTTGAGTTCCAATTTTTTCTCCCTCCCTCCTTCCCCTTCCTACTCCCCAAGACAGCAAGCAATCTGATACAGGTTATACATGTACAATCATTTTAAACATAGTTCCACATTAGTCATGCTGTAAAAGAAGAATCAGAACAAAAAGGAAAAATGACAAGAAAAAAAACCAAAAACAAACAAAAAAAGTAAAAATAGTATGCTTTGATATAGATTCAGACTCCATAATTCTTTCTCTGGATGTGGATAGCATTTTCCATCATTAACCTTTTGGAATTGTCTTGAATCATTGTATTGTGGAAAAAGACCTAAGTCTACCATAGTTGATCAGTGCACGATGTTGTTGTTGCTGTATACAATGTTCCCCTGGGTCTTCTCACTTCACTCAGAATCAGTTCATGTGCTGGATTCCAGCTTTTTCTGGAATCTGCCTGCTCATCATTTCTCCATAGCAAAATAGTATTCCATTATTTTTATATACCATAATGTTTTTAGCCCTTCCTCAATTGATGGGCATCCCTCAATTTCCAATTTTTTGCCAATACAAAAAGATCTGCTATAAATATTTTTGTACATGTAGGTCCTTTTCCCTTTCTTATAATCTCTTTGGGTACGGTTGGATCAAAGGTCATGCACAGTTTTATAGCCCTTTGTGCATAATTCCAAAATGCTCTCCAGAATGGTTGGATCAGTTCATAACTCCACCATCAATCCATTAGTGTTTGAGATTTCCCACATCTTCTCCACAATTCCTCATTTTTCATTTTGGTTGTATTAGCCAATCAGATAGGTGTGAGGAGGTACTTCAGAGTTGTTTAAATGTGCATTTCTTTAATCAATACTGATTTAGAGCATTTTTCATGTGACTAGAGATAGCTTTAATTTCTTCATCTGAAAACTGTTCATATCCTTTGACTATTTATTAATTGGGGAATGACTTGTATTCTTATAAATTTGACTTAGTTCTTTATATATTCAAGAAATGAGGCCTTTATCAGAGTTATTTCTGTAAAAATTCTTTCCCAGCTTTCTGCTTCCCTTCTAATCTTGGTCGCATTAGTTTTGTATGTGCGAAACCTTTTTAATTTAATTTTAAATTAATTTAATTTTAATTTAAAATCAAAACTATCCATTTTGTATTTCATAATTTTGTCTGTATTTTGTTTTATCATAAATCATTCCCTTCTCCATAGATCTGACAAGTGAACTATTCCTTGTTCTAAATCAAGAACACATTTTGACCTTTCTTGGTATATGATGTGAGATGTTGATCTATGCCTAGTTTCTGCCATACTATTTTCCATTTTTCCCAGCAGTTTTGGCAAATGGTGAATTCTTTTCCAAGAAGCTGGAGTTGTTAGGTTTATCAAAGAGGAGATTATTATAGTCACTTACTACTGGGTCTTGTGTACCTAACCTGTTCCACTAACCCACCACTAATTCTTAGCTACTACCAAATAGTTATGATTGCCACTTTATAATATAGTTTTAGATTTGCTGTGGCTGGGTGAGTTTCCTTTGAATTTTTTTCATTAATTCCCTCAATATTCTTGACCTTTCATTCATCCTGATGAATTTTATTATTCTTTTTTTAGTTCTATAATAATTTTGGTAAATTAATTGAAATGGTACTAAATGAGTAAATTAACTTTTCTAGAATTATCATTTTTATTATATTAGCCCAGCCTACCCATGAACAATTGATATTTTCCCAATTATTTATATCTGACTTTATTTGTGTGAAACATGTTTTCTGTTCATTTAGCTCCTAAGTTTGTCTTGGGTAGGTTCCCAAATATTTTATATTGTTATTTTAAATGAAATTTCTCTATCTCCTGCTGTAGGACTTTGTTGGTAATATGTAGAAATGATGATGGTTTGTGTGGATTTATTTTATATCCAGCAACTTTGCTAAAGTTGTTAATTACTTCAAGTATTTGTAGTTGATTCTCTAGGATTCTGTAAGTATGCCATCATACCATCTGCAAAGAGTCTTTGTTTTGTTTCATCATTGTCTATTCTAATTCCTTCAATTTATTTTTTCTTCTCTTATTTCTAAAACCAAGATTTCTAATACAATATTGAATAAAAGTGATAATGGGCATCCTTATTTCACCCCTGATCTTATTGGGAAAGCTTTTTCTGCATCCATTGAGATAATTATATGATTTCTGTTAGTTTTGTTATTGATATGGTCAATTATGCTTATAGTTATCTTAATACTGAACCAGCCCTGCATTCCTGGTATAAATACCACCTACTCATATTATCCTCATAATAAATTGTTGCAATCTCTTTGCTAGTCTTTTATTTAAAATACTTGCATCATTATTCATTAGGGAAATTGTTCTATAATTTTTGTCTCTGTTTTGGCTCTTCCTAGTTTAGGTATTTGCACCATATTTGTGTCATAAAAGGTGTTTGGCAGTACTACTTCTTTGCCTATTTTTCCAAACAGTTTATATAGCATTAGATTAACTGTTCTTTAAATGTTTGATAGAATTTACTTGCAAATTCATCAGGTCCTGGAAATTTTTCTTTAGGAAGTTCATTCATGGCTTGTTCAATTTCTTTTTCTAAAATGGGGTTAAGTATTTTATTTCTTCTGTTAATCTGGGCAATTTATATTTTTATAAATAGCCATTTTGCTTAGATTTTCAGATTTCATGTTATACTGTTGGCCAAAATAGCCCCTAATTCTTGATTTAATTTCCTCTTCATTGGTGGTGAATTCAACCTTTTAATTTTTGATACTGGTAATTTGGTTTCATTTTTTTTCATTAATTTAATGAGAGTTTTATCTATTTTACTGATTTTTTAAATAAAAGCAGTTATTTAATTTTATTTATTAATTCAATAGTTTCCTTACTTTTATTAATCTCTCCTTTGAGTTTCAGAATTTCTAACTTGGTTTTTAATTGGAGATTTTTAATTTGTTCTTTTTCTAGCTTTTTTAATTGCATACTCAATTAATTGTTCAGCTCTTTTTCTATTTTATTCATGTAAGCATTTGGAAATATAAAATTTCCCTTAAACATTACTTTGACTGCATCAAATATAGTTTGGTATGTTGATTCATTATTGTCTACCTTTTTGATGAAATTATTGATTGTTTCTATGATTTGTTGCTTGACCCACTCATTCTTCAGGATTATATTATTTAATTTCCAATTAATATTTAATCTTCCTTTTCAGAACTCTTTATTACACATTTTTTATTGCATCATGATCTGAAAATGATGCATTTAATATTTCTACCTTTCTGCATTGGATTATAAGATTTTTATCCATAAAACATGTTCAATTTTTTTTCTGTAGGTGCCATGCACCACTAAGAAAACGGTATATTCTTTTCTATCCCCAATCTATTTTCTCCAGAAGTCTATGTTATCCAACTTTTCTAAAATTCTGTTCACCTCCTTAACTGCTTCCTTGTTTATTTTGTGGTCAGATTTATCTACCTCTGAGAAAGGGAGGTTGAGGTCCCTCACTAGTATAGTTTTGCTGTCTATTTCTTCCTGTAACTCCCTGAACTTCTCCTCTAAGAATTTGGATGCTATACCATTTTGGTGCATATATATTTAGTATTAATATTATTAATTGTCTATAGTACTTTTTAGCAAGATGTAGTTTCCTTCTTATTTCTCTTAATTAGATATGTTTTTGCTTTTGTTTTGTCTGAGATCAGGATTGATACCCTTGCTTTTTTTTTCTTCAGCTGAAGCATAATATATTCTACTCCACCTTTTACCTTTATTCTGTATGTGCATCTGTCCTTCAGATATGTTTCTTGTAAATAACGTATTGTAGGATGCTGGTTTTTAATCTACTCAGCTATCTACTTCTTTTCTGTGGGAGAATTCATTGCATTCACATTCACAGTTAAGATTACTGTGTATTTCCCTCCATCCTATTTTTGCCCCATTTATACTTTTCTCCCTCTTTTCACCCTATCCCTCCTCAGCAGGGTTTTGCTTCTGACGATTGCCTCCCTCAATCTGCCCTCCCTTCTATCCTCCCCCCATCCCTTTTATTTTCCCTCTCCCCTCCTACTTCCCTATAGGGTAAGATAAATTTCTATGCCCAACTAAGCTAAGTGTGTATGTTATTCCTTCTTTGAGCCAAATCCAATGAGAGTAAGGTTCAAACAATGTTCACCCCCCCTCCACTGTATTAGGTCTTTTTACCTCTTCACGTGAAAAAATTTACTCTATTCTGCCTTCCCTTTTTCTCTTCTCCCAGTAGAAATCTTTTTTCATCCCTTAATTTTTTTTCATATCATTGCATCAAAGTCAATTTATACCCACACCCTCTGTCTATATATACTCCTTCTAACTGCCCTAAGAGATACAGTTCTCAAGAGTTGGAAGTATCATCTTTTCATTTAGGGATGTAAACAGTTTAATCTTATTGAATAAAGTCTTTATTTTTTCTTTCCTATTTGCCTTTTTATGCTTCTCTTCAGTTTTGTATTTGAAGATCAAATTTTCTGTTAAGTTCTAGCCTTTTCATCAGGAAAATTTGAAAGTTTCCTCTTTCACTGAATTTCCATCCAACCCCCCACAATGATTATGCTCAATTTTGCTTAGTAGTTGATTCTTGGTTGTAATCCAAGTTCCTTTGACTTCCAGAATATCATATTCCAAGCCCTTTGATCCTTTAATGTAGAAACTACTAAGACCTGCTTAATCTTGTCTGTTGCTCTTTGGTATTAAAATCGTTTCTTTCTGGCTGCTTGCAGTATTTTCTCCTTGACCTGATAATTCTGGAATTTGGTTCCAATATTCCTTGGAGTTTTCATCTTTGTATGTCTTTTAGGAGGTGATCAGTGGATTCTTTGAATGACTATTTTCCCCTCTGGTTCTGGAATATCAGGGCAGTTTTCCTTGATAATTTCTTTAAAGATCCTGTCCAAGGTCTTTTTTTTAAAATTATTATTATGGTTTTCAGGTAGTCCAATAATTTTTAAATTATCTCTCCTGTATATTTTCCAGGAGAGTTGTTTTTCTGGTGAGTTATTTTGTATTTTCTTCTATTTTTTTTCGTTCTTTTCATTTTGTTTGACTGATTCTTGATTTTCATAGAATCATCAGCTTCCTCTTGCCTAATTGTATTCTTTAAGGAATTATTATCTTCAATTAGCTTTTGTATCTCCTTTTCCATTTGGCCAATTCTACTTTTTAAGGATCTGTTTTCTTCAGCAGATTTCTTTTTTTTTCATTTGGCCAACTATATATGTTAAGTAATTGTTTTCTTCAGTCAATTTTCTCCCTTTTCCAGGCTGTTGACTTGCTCTTACATAATTCTCATTTCTTTTCCCAAGTTTCTTTCTACCTCTCTGATTTTTTTTTTAAATCCTTTTTGAGCTCTTCCAAAAAGGCTTTTTGGGTTTGAGACTAATTCATATTCCTCTTTGTGCCTTTGTATGTGGGCATTTTGACATTGTTGTCCTCTTCTGTGTTTGTGTTCTGATCTTTCCTATTGCTATAGTACCTTTCTATGGTCAGGGATCTGTTTTTGTGGTTGTTGTTGTTCATTTTTAGTCTATTTCATGACTTTTAAAGTTGAGCTCTGCTTCTGGGGCACACTGGGCTCTCTTCCGAGATTCCTCTGCTAGGGGCCAGGAACCCAGTTACTGACTTTCTGCCCCAGGGCCTCAGGTGCTGGTGGCTTGCCCATTTTGCTGTGGTGGCCCAGCCTTGTTGTGTCTGTTATGCTGTTCTTCCAATGCTGGTAGTTTGCCTTCTGCACTGAGGCTGGAGGTCTTATAATTGGCTTACTATGCCAGGATGGAGGGGTCTCAGTTGCTGATTTGTGCTGTTGCTAAGAGCCACTTGATGGCTTACCAGAATACCATCTGTGTTTGGCTGTGCTCCCCCTTTTCCCATTGAGACAGATCTTTCCTGAAGTCTTTCTAAAATTTATCTTAAGATAGAAAATTTGACTCTGTCCTTTTGTGGGTTCTGTCACTTTAGAATCCATTTAGATGTTTGATTTAACATTGCTTCTGAGGGAAACTGGGGAGAATTTGGGCAATTTCCTGACTTTTCTCTACCATCTTGGCTCTGCCTTCTCCTCTAAAACATTTTTTTTCTTTTTTTCTTTTCTTTTTTTTCTTTTTTTCTTTTCTTTGAATTTTATTTTAGACTAAAAGACTAAAACACAAATACAGAATAGAGAAAAGAAAAAAAATCATACACTTAAATATTGGAACTTAAATACAAAGGAAGAAAAAAAAGCATTTCATGTACATAGTAGAACATAAGAGATTATTCAAAATATTTAACAATAAATTTTCATTTCAAGAAAGCTTGTATGATAAATATTGCATGTTGTGTTGAGAGCTGCCCATCTTTTATTTGCTTCCTGGTAAGTTTTCTTTTGTTCTCTGCTTGGGCACTTTTTTCTTTGTTCTTTTTACACCTTTCCTCCCCCCCTTCCCTCCAAAGGCTACAATTAAGTGTGGATATATTTCTATATAGATATATACATATATTCACATATATACAAATATATATATATATATATATACCCTTATAGACATATACTTTCCCTAACAAATTCTACTCCTGATCTTTGTTTATATGTTTTTGCATATCTCATTTCCTATCCCTCCTGACTCTTCTACTTTATTTGTACCTTGCCCTCCTGTTACTTAGCCTACCAACCTGCAAGGATCCCTCCTCTATCCTTCCTTTCCCATAAATCTAAACACCCTTCTATACCCCTTTAACCTATTCCCTCTCCCTATCCTCTAGAGATCCCTTCCTTGTCCTCTCCCTCCCTTCCTAATTCCTTACCAATTTATTTCTTCTGAATTTAGAAGACTTTTATACTCTTCTAGATATATATGTATTGTTCCCTCTTAAACCCATTCCAATGAAAGTAGGTTACCAGAACTACCAGCCCTCCTCCCCCATCTAATTCATCTGTATGGATTCTTCCTCTTGCATCTCATTTGTATAAAATAATTACTCTTTTCAGCTGCTCCTAAGTGGTTTTAATTTTTAAAGTCATATCATACTCAGGTCGACCCCAATCTTTTTTTACAAACTACCTAATTACTAGTGACAATCTTAGACATATGTTTTACATTGTACATATATAAAAAGCAAACTGTCTGTCCTTACTGAATCCCTTGTAATCAGTCTTTGGTATGTACCTTATTTTTCTCTTGGCTCTTGTATGTTCCATATTCTATTAAGTCCAGGATTCTTTTTTTTTTAAATAAAGTTTTAAAAGTCTGACAGTTGATCAAAAGTCCATTTTTTTTTCATTTAGGCTTATGCTTAATTTTGCTGGGTATGATATTTTTGGCCAGAGCTCCAGTTCTTTTTCTCTTCAATATATCTTATTTTTTAAGACCTACAATCCTTTAATGTCTCCACTGCTAGGTCTCGTGTGATTCTAATTATGGCACCATCATATTTATTTTTTCCTTGTTGCTTTTAATATTTTATCCTTGAGCTGGGGTGTTTAGAATTTGACTATAATATTCCTATGAGTTTTCTTCATAGGATCTCTTTCAAGTGGCACTCAATGGATTTTTTTATATTTCTACTTTCCCTCTTCATTCTAATGCTTCAAGATAATTTTCTTTAATTATTTCTTGTATTATTGTATCAAAAAAAATTTTTTGGATAATAGCTTTCAGGTAGGCTGATTATTCTTCTGTTTTCTCTTCTTCATCTATTCTACAGATCAGTTGTTTTTTGTTATAATATGTTTCACTTTCTCTTCCATTTTTTCATTCTTCATATTTTGTTTAATTATTTCTTGATCTTTTATAACTTTGCTGGCCTTGCCTTGCCCAATTCTAATTTTCAAGGTGTCATTTTCTTCCTTAAGATTCTGGATCTCCTTTTCTAATTGGTTGACTTTCTTTACATAATCTTCTTGTTTTTCTTGGATTTTTTTTTTTAGTTTTTCCTCCATCTCTCTCATTTGATTTTTAAAGGCTTTTTTAAATCCTTCTATGAATTCTTTTTGGGCAGGTGACCATTTGGCATTACTCTTTGGGGTAGAAAAGGGTTTCTTTGTTTCAATATCCTCCTCTGAAGATGAATCCCAGTCTTCTAAATTCCTATAATAACTTTCTACAGTTGGATTCTTTCTCCTTTGCCTGTGCATTTTTTTTTGGTAGTAATAGCTTAATTTTTGTAATCACCTCTAGCCCTGGGGTATGAGGGATGGTGCCTCTTGCCCCAGATCTTCAGTTCCCCCCTCTACCCTGGAACCAAAGCCAAACTTCCAGCCTCCTGTAAGTGCCCACAGCCAGGGGCATTCTGCCCTACCACTTCTGCACTCACTGGGCATGTGCTGGTTCCTTCTTGGCCCCACCACTCTCTGCAGCACAGATGGGTCTGGTGTTCCTTATCAGCAGAGATTCCCTTGATCTTCCCTGGCTCAGGTGCCCAACTCCTCTCACTATCCTGGGGGTAAAAGTTCCTATAACTATGGCCAAGGCATACTAAGGCCAAACCAACTAACCCCAGGGCTTGCCACTTGTTAAGTGTCTTGCCCCTTGTTTTTAACAAGGGTCCTAGCCTGGAGGTGTTTAATCTTCATAGGGACCAAACTTCATCCTGGAATTTTTCTTCTGATCTTCTTGAATTGTCCCAGGAAGACCCTAGTTGTGCTCCTATTCTTATTTATTTTTACCTGCACTTTGTTTGCCCTAAGGTGCTATTTTATCTCTTTTGTTGGGAAAAATCTTGAGAGCTTGGAATTTTCTGACCTACTCTGCCATCTTTCCAGAATCCGCTCCTAAAACACTTTTGATTAGAGAAATGACAATTAAAGCAACTCTGAGACACCACCCCACACCAATTAGATTAGCTAATGTAACAGAAAAGGAAAATGACAAATGTTGGAGGATATGTGGGAAAATTGGTACATTAATGCATTGTTGATAGAGTTGTAAACAGACTCAACCATTCTAGAGAGCAATTTGAAATGACACTATAAGTTATAAGAACTATAAAACTGTTACACATTTTGACCCAGCAGTACTACTAATAGGTTGCATACCAAAAAGATAGAAAATAAAAAGGAAAAGGACCTATATGTACAGAAATATTTATAGTAGTTCCTTTTGTGCTGGCCAAGAACTGGAAATTGAAGGGATACCGATCAATTGGGGAATGACTGAACAAGTTGTGGTATGTGAGTGTGATGAGACACTATTTTGCTATAAGAAATGACAAGAAGGATAGCTCCAGAAAATCTAGGAAGATTTATATGTACTGAAGCAGTGTTAAATGAACAGAATCAGAAGAACATTGTACACAGTAACAGCAATAATATATGATGAACCACTGTGAATGGCTTAGTTATTCTCAGCAATACAATGATCCAAGACAATTTCTGAAGCACCTATTATGAAAAAGAAGTGATGGAATCTGAATGCAAATTGAAGCATATATATATGTATGTTTGTATGTATGTATGTATGTACTGGCGAGGCAATTAGGGTTAAGTGACTTGCCCAGGGTCACACAGGCTAGTGTCAAGTGTCTGAGGTCGGATTTGAATTTGGGGTTTTCCTGACTCCAGAGCTGGTACTCCATTCATTGCGCCACCTAGCTGTCCCCTAAAGTATATATTTTTTTTAACTTTCTTTTTCTTTTTCTTCTTTTTGGATTGTGTTTTATTTCATGACATGACTAATGTGGAAATATGTTTTGCATGACAGCACATGCACAATCTATATCAAATTATTTTGTCTTCTCAATGATGGGGGAGGGGATGAGGGAGAGGGAGCATTTGGAATGATTTTTTTTAAATAAATGTTAAAATTTGTTTTTAAATGTAATTTAGAAAAAATATTAAATATTTTTAAAAGAAAACCAATATTGGTCTTTTCCTATTACCCAGATTTGTACATTAATTCTTTTATTCCTAGATACAAATCAAAAGGAAATTTTCCTTTGTAGTCAATGGGAACTTTTTGGATACTTTAACCTCTAGAACTAGAGGAAATGGGTTATTGGTCATAAATTCTCAAAGCTAGATGGAACCTTAGAGTCCATCTAGTCCAACTCTCCAATTTAGAAATTTTCTCAACTGTAAAATGAGGTAGTTGGTCCCTTAGAGCTAGCCTTGGAGTAAAAAAGGCACAGTGATGTAGTGGAGAGAGCAGGGAACACTAAATCTCAAGTCAGAGAATCTGGGTTCAAATCCCAGCTCCATAACTTATTATATTTGATGCTAGGTAACTGCCCTGGGCTTCGGGTTCTTCTTCTGTTAAATTATGGGAATAGATAGCCTCTGAAGTCTTCCAGTTATATATCTAAAATCTTAAGATCCTATGAGTCCTGTCTCTGACACATACTGTGCAACACTAAGCAAGCCACTTAAACTTTTAATTCACTCAGGCAACTGTTTAAAACTATAATTTCCAAAACAAGTTGGTGATTTGCCTTGATAGAAGGAATTTCCCCTCGAGAATCCCCCATACTTGTAAAATCACAGGTCAGATCAAAGAATGGTGGGGAAAAAAACAAACAAAAGCAATGTAAAAAATATTTTATGTCTTAATAGTAAAACCAACCCTTCTTCTATAGC
The DNA here is from genome assembly GCF_900497805.2 of Vombatus ursinus. Classification (NCBI taxonomy): domain Eukaryota; kingdom Metazoa; phylum Chordata; class Mammalia; order Diprotodontia; family Vombatidae; genus Vombatus; species Vombatus ursinus. The sequence continues at coordinate 5,596,796 of NW_020954557.1, forward strand.
TTGATATTCTACCTTCTTGGTTTTGGACATTCCCGTCTCCCAACTACACTTTCTGCTCATTATATAAAATATACTCATATTTTTAATGGGCTCTTGTCAGGTTTTTTTGTTTCAATTTTGGGTGTTGTACACATATTAAGGTTAGGAAAAGGACTTGTCATCTTTCAGATAGCCTCACTTGGCCTTTCATTTGATCTGACTAATCATTGTTTATTGTGCAGTAACTGGGGAAACTGAAGGAAAAAAAGCAGATTTATCTGTTGCTAGTATTATCCTTTAGGCAGTGCTTGGAATAAAATCAGCTCTTTCTAAAATTCTATTTGATTAAGTATATAACAATCTATAAATACTATGGCATTGTCTTTACAGAATTAAATAGTATGGATTTAGCAGCAACATTCATCAAGCTGCATCTCTGGACCTAGGGAAATAAGATATAGACATAACAAGCCTTTTATTACCACTTTTATTTTTCATAGTAAACAAAGTACTAAATAATAATAATAAGACCATTTATATAGAACTTTCTTCATGCCAGACACTGTGCTTAGTACTTTAATATTTTTATCACATTTGGTACTCAAAATAACCCTGTGAAGTAAATATTATTTTTGTCCCCTTTTTACATATGAGATAACTAAAGTAGAGGATAAGTGACTTACCCAGGGTCAATTGCTAGTAAGTGTCTAAGGATGGATTTTAACCCTAGGGGGTCTGTTTACTCATAAAGGAAAATCTTATGGTAGTAGACTTAAAGCCCTAATCATGAATATTAATCAGAACTTCTATTAGCAACCTGAGACAGTTTCTGCTCCTTCCCCCCTACAATGACTCCCCAAATTGAGTCTTGTGAAAGCCCATTGGGTGAGTAATTACAGATACCTCAGATTAGCCTAACCCTAATCCTAACACCTTATGTAGCCCTGAAACCCCTTGGTTGAATAGGGTGTGAGCCATGGAGCTTTCTTCTCTCCCTTTGTCTCTATACTCCATCTGGTGAAACTTGAACCAACTTAAGAAGGGACAAAGTCATGGAGTCACAAAAATTTAAGCCATAAGAGAACCTAAGGCTCATTTATTATATCCCTTCATTTAGAGATTCTTCTTTACTAGTCACTGGAATACTATACCTGGGAGAGGTGACCTGGGGCCTTGAGGCCACATATGGCCTTCAAGGTCTTTGGGTGTAGCCTTTTGACTGAGTCCGAGTTTTACAGAACAAATCCTTTTATCAAGGGAATTTGTTCTGTGACGTTTGTATTCAGTCAAAAGTCCACACTTGAGGATCTAGAGAGCCACATGTGACCTTGAGGTTGCAGGCACCCCTATTAGATTATTTAACTCCTCAATACTAAAATCACCTGATTACATTTTGCCAGTTGTCAGATAAGAATGATTCCCTGAGAAGAATATATAGTATATTGGAAGTAATCATGAAACAACCATTTTAACATGTGCTCTTACTTGAGCATGTCCCATGGTATAATCCAGTAAAAGTCCCTGGGATGTGCTATTGTCATTCAGTGCTGTTCTTTGTGATGATACAACAATTTCTTGATCCCATTGATGGCAAGTAAAGGGAGAGGAATACATGAAAAGAAGATTGACCACTGGGCTAGTAAATGTTAAAGTAGTAAATGTCTATATATGTATATAATGTGTAGTAATTGTCTATGTTTCTTTTCTTTAATCATTCTCTCCTCCCTCATTGCAGATCTCTCTCCCACCCTTCCTTCTCCCTTCTTTGTATTTTTCTTCTTCCCTTTCTTCTCTCTCTCTCTTTCTCTCTCTCCTGCTAAGCATATACAGAATCTTTCTCTTTTATACTTCCCATGATGAGAGAGATAGTCTATTTATGACAGTTACTTACCATGCTAATGGCAACAGGCACATATGCTTGGGTCTTGGTTCTCTGATTGCCTGTTTCACTGTGCGTTTCTTTCTCTGAGCATAAGTGACAAACATCCCAAAATAGATGTTTCTAGTTTTCAAGGAAATATATAAGCATGAGATAATGTAGAGTTTCTGGAACCCTCCCACTCTTCAGGCTGCACTGTAAGTTTCTCTGATAAGGTCTAATTTCTAAGATATATAGGGAGCTTAGGCAAATTTATAAAAAAAAATTAGTCAATTCCCAATTGATAAATGGTCAAAGTATATGAACAAGCAGTTTTCAGAGAAATAAATCTAAGTTCTAAATAGTTAAAGAAAGTGCATTGTCTATGTGAAAGTGAAATGTCTTTTCAAAAGTGCAATTCCTAGCACCATATTTTGACATTTTATGTATTAAATTCCTGAAAAAAAGATAATAGCAGCTATAGGTTGATGTATCTAATATTTCACATATTTTTGCCATGCAAATATGAGGATATTTTTTGTGTATTTAAGGATCTTTTTGAAGAGGAGGAAATAAATGGCAGTCCTGTAACTGATACAAACTATACACTGAATCACTTCCTAATCTCTTTTGTGTAGACCTTAGACATGAGCTAAATCTAAATTTTAAATGATTTTTTCATGGGTTTATGGATCAAAGTGTAAAGAGTCAAAGAATATGAGGAAAAGAATACCATCTTTTTCTGTAGAGATGTCACACACACACACACACACACACACACACAAACACAAGACCATACCCAGGACAAGCATGAGGCCAGAGCTAGGGTCCCATTAACATAAGAGAACATCCATAGCACCTTGAAGTATCACTGATACTATATTATAATGTCAATAAATACTGCTATTGGGAAAGATATACTTTTAAAGCAGATTTGAGCTTCCTTTTTATTTAACTGAATTCCTCTTCAAAGCATTATATTCAACATTACAAGAGCAAGCATAAAAAAAAAATCATCCCTGTCATTAGAAAGTTTACATTCTACTGGAAACACTGACCTTGTCCCTTGATGGTTATAACAGACAGTCCTCTGAGACTATAAGTAGCACTAATAGCTGGAGGGATGAGGGAAGGCTTTTACTTGATTTAAGTCTTAAAGAGAAAGAAGAATGGGGAAAGGATGAAGAAAAGGGTTTCCGGGGAAAGACTATTTGGCTGCAGATGGAAAGCTTTGAGCACATTCTAAACTATTCTATCTTGCTCTCCACTTCAATGCCACTCCAAGAGCTATATGTAATCATTGTTGTGTAAAGTACAATTCCTGTTTGGGTTTTTTGGTCAGGTAACTTCAGATACATTTGGTCTCTTGGACAAGTTTAATTTTATTTGCAAATGTACTATGGACAAAGTGCAGTTGTACAGAGAAAATAGCTTTCATATAATCAGTTTATAACCTTGTTTAATGCATGTTTTCCATTACTTGTGACTGCCTTATGAATACTCATTGATGTTCTTAAATCTCTAAAGTAGATGGCAAGTAGAAATTAATTTTCAGCAGTGTAAAATTTTAATGACAATTAAATACAAAACTGGATTTGTCACAGCACACTGAAAAATAGTCAACTTTCTCCCTGAGATCTGTTAAAGTTCCTTATTTCATAAAGTGAAATTGTATTAGTATAGTTTATTTTGGATTAGTATAGTTTATTTTGGTCCTTTGTCTTTGTAGAAAAAAGACTACTTAACCAGGTCACATGTGGTTGAATGAAAATTATTTTTTTCAACTTGTAGTTTATCAAAAGCATTTGTTGAAAAATGGGTTCTTTTCATGAGGCTCCAAAGATTCTTTACACAATTAATGGTTTGTGTAAATCTTTTTTTAATGAATCTAAAATAAAGAACAGGGTAGTTTCAAGGATAGTCAGGAGAGAAAAGTGACTGGGACAGGTTGGTTGGAGGCAGTAACAGGACAAGAAATTGATCAATCAACTATATCTTAAAAGAACAGAAAATAGGCAGTATTATATATGAGATGGAGGGGAGACTTTGCATCTGGAAGAATTAGGCTGAAATCTTACCTCTAATGCTAGCTATGTGACCATGTCACTCACTTACCGGTCTGAGCTTTTGTAAAATTGGGATAAGAATACCTTTATAACCTATATAACAGGCTTGTTGTGAAGATCAAATCAGTTCATAGACATTAAGTGTCCCACAAACTCTAAAGGAGTATGGAAATGACAGCAACTATTAACTTATAGATCATGAAAAATATATGAAAAAATTTTTCTAAGCTAAGAAGATCTGTTTGGTATTCTCTCCCCCATGATAAAATGTATAAAAATGTATCCGATATTTTCACAACTTAAGAATTGTTATTCTTATACTACCAAAGACTTTTCTTTTTAAATTGGGACTCATCTTCCTAACTGCCTAGCAAAATCTTCACACGGAATATTTCATTTTTATTCCCTAAGTTATACCTGACTCCAGCCTTAATTTTAACTTCAGAGCTGGTCACATTGATGGGAAAAGATCCATTTTGGATCTCTTTTTTGCCCTATCTTAAGATTCATTTGAACACATCTTTTGACTTTCAAGGAGACACACCACCCTTAAAGCTATTCTGTTTGTTTTCTGGATGTGATTGTATGGTTTAAATTTTTCCTCTTCTACCTCTACCCTCTTACTTAGTGACTATGACAAACAGAGATCTTCTTAACAGGGCTAGTTTAGTGCTAATGGGAAGCATGGGAAGTTCCCACTTTTCTTATACTTTCAAAATTAAAACAAATCTAAATTTTGCCACAGTAACTACCATATAACATATGCTTTAAAAATATTTATTGATTGAATGATTGAATTGATGAAGGGAATGCCCACATCAATGAAATCACAGATCCTTTGGAATGTGTTGTTCAGTCATTTAGTCATGTTTAACTCTTCATGACCCCATAGACCATGACATATCAATACTATCCATTGGATTTTCTTTTCTTTTTTTTTTTTAGGCAATTGGGGTTAAGTTACTTGCCCAGGGTGACACACATTGGGTTTTCTTGACAAAGACACTGGAGTGGTTTGCCATTTTCTTCTCCAGCGGATTGAAGCAAACAGAAAAGTGACTTATCCAGGGACACACAGCTACTAAGTATCTGAGGCCAGATTTGAACTCAAGTCTTTCTGAATCCTGGTCTAGTATCTATCCACTGAGCCACCTAGCTACATCTGACTAATTCCTAGCTGGAATGTATGATTAAACATTATTGTTAGTTCATGACTAATGATACTGATAATACCACATATATGTATGATACGTGTGTGTGTGTGTGTGTAGCCATATAATATTACATGCTATTGACTTACTTTATCAAACATTGGAGTTCCTACTGTAATGTTAGTCATGAGAATGAATATCAAAATCTGAAAGAGATTTAGAAAGATTCTTATTAGGTCATTTGACAAAGGAGAGTCAGAAAAAGGTGTGGATCCTTCCAGATCTTCGTGAGGTTACATTATATAAAGTTCAGAGAAGAGTGCAAGGATATTTGCCTGATTGGCCACTTAGGACATAGGCAGTTTCCTCAGAAGAGCAGTTTGGCATGTATGCATATCAACAAGTAAGTATAATCATTCAAATTTTAAGAATACAAAACACAGTCCTTGGGCAGACCCAAAACAAGACTTGGGTGGGATCTAAGCGTTCCCTGAAACCATCCATCTTCCCCTGACACCTCTGATTTCACCCTGACATCTATGGTAAAGCTTTTGGGTTAGACAATTTTCTAGGCACATAAAACCAGATTCAAAGAATATTGATAAAAGATGAATAATAAATTATTTCCCTCACAATAATCAGTGTTCATTTGTCCTCGTATATACACATTTTATAGGGAGGACTTGGAGAATCATATTACTATTTTAAATGAGTATCAGCATTCTGGATTGTTTCCCTTTGATTTTGATATGTTGGTTGAAATGGATATATTTTTAGAGCTGCATCTTTAGCCAGGAACACAAACCTCAATTATCATATTGTTTCTATGTGAAAATGGGTTCCACATTACAAAAATTCCTGTTGAGAAACATACTGTAGACAAAATATTCTATAGTATGTACTACTGGTATGAAAATAAATGCTTGTAGTTTAAAATTGAGATCTAACTTGTGTTCTTAAATGCAAAAAGAATTCACAACTATTAATGAAAAATTATGCTGTGAAAATTAAAAAAGAAAATAAAGATCATCTAAATAACTTCTGTCCAAAAGGGTAGGTTTACTGGCTATTGAATTCAAGCTGGCAGGAATGTTGCAACAGCAGGAGTCTCCAAATATAGAAACAACAGCAGGCTCTGGTGTATCATTTTCTTTCCAAATGCTGCACTGCAATCTTTTGTAGTTGTGTGTGTGTGTGTGTGTGTGTGTGCACATGTGTGTGTGTTTGTGTGCACATGTGTGTGTGTGTTTTAAACACTGTCAGTGGGGGGGATGATATGAAAAAAATATTTCAATGAGAATGTGCCTTTTTAGAGGCACTCTTGAAAGTACTGTTTGTAGCCTGTCTACTTCTTCATGAGGCAGATTGGGTATAGTGGAAGAAGTCTATGAGCATTTGCTTCAGCTGTCTCCTATGTCTCAAACCAACTCTTCCATCCTCCTCAATCTGTTAAAGTCCTTTCCTTCAAGCCCTAATTCAAATACCACCTTCTCTAAGAAATCCTCCCTGACCCATTGCTCTATAGGGTGAAAACAGGAGCAAAGAATGAAATTTGATATAAGGCAAAATTATCCTTGATGTAAAAAAGAAATTCCTTTGTCAAAGATTAATTGAGCTGCATCAGTTGGTAGTAATTTCCCTCTCCTTGGGAGACTTCAGATAGAGACTGAACAACTATTTGCTGTGTATTAGCTAGCATAATAAAATATGCTAAAGCAGGGGTTTGTTTTGTTTGACTCTGTATTTGTAACAGGAGATTCATTTTAATTTTCTTCTCAGTTGGAGGGTAGGAAGTAGGAGGGGGAAAAAGATAAATTTTCTTTGATTGAAGAAAAATGAAATTTAATTTTGAAAATGATTCTGGAACTTCAAAGTTATTTCTAGCTTTAAGTCTGCAATCTTAAAATGACCCTGGTACTTTAAACAAGATTTCTCTCCAGATGATAATGGCAAAGTCCCCCTTCCTTTTTAATCTTCTCCTTTTGCTCCTGACCCTCTTGAATTTGGATCTTTGTTTGAAAGAAAGGATCTGGGGGCGGTTAGGTGGCACAGTGGATAGAGTTCTGGCCTTGGAGTCAGGAGGAACTGAGTTCAAATGTGACTTCAGATAAACTTGACACTTACTAACTGTGGGCAAGTCACTTAACCCTGATTGCCCCACCAAAATGCAAAAGAAAAAAAAAGAAAAGAAAGAAAGGATCTAATAACATGTAAGCTAAGAAGGTCTGCTATTTGGCCAAGAAGCTTGACTAGTCTATAGGTACATGAATTTTCGGAAGCAATAAGCCTCCATTTCATTTTCATTTGTTAGCTCCAACAAGAAGCTCTTACATAGCAACAAAAAGCAGCCCTGCCTCTCAAGTCACTATGGACTGAGACCCTTCATGAACTCTGTCAGGTTTGGGAAATGAAAACAAATATACATATATATGTAAATATTTGTAAAACGTTCCATAATAGTGAGACAAGACTGAAGCAAAAATTGAGGATGGCAAGTGTACATGCATGTGTATGATTGTATTGTGTTTGTGGGGGAGAAAGAGGCAGACCTTGGGGTTTCAGAATCAGAGGTAGGAATTTTGAGGCTGTGACAAACATTATCTGCCCCAATGCCTTGTGCAGAGTAAAGGCTCATTATAAAAGGACTCTATAAATTAAGTGAGTTGTTGCTTGAATGAAGATTCACAGGAAAAAAAGCAAAGCTTCATATCTTCATCGTCTACGTTCTCACTCCTATAGAGCATTTCCTCTTACTTTAATATTTAGAATATATTCTAGCTGTTGCTCTTTCACTTCTAGGTTCACACAGAAAATTAGACTACAAATACCAAGTGACCAGGGTAGGCCTTCTTAAGTTTCTTGGCTTTAATTGGACTAGTAGTGTTAATGACATTCTAAGTCATTTTATATGATACAGAAATTGCCAAGCCCTAGACTAGAATAATCCTAGGAAGGAAGCTAGGAAAATAGATTCTGATAGAGCCTCCTGGACTTTATCACCCATGTGAAGCAAAAATCTTCAACTCTGTCTCTAACATGGAAAGCAGGATCTTATGGAGAATTGTTTTCTCTTAAGAAAAAAAAAACAGGCCTATAATAAAAAAATAAGTAACAGAAAATAATGTGAACACTAGTAGTTGAAACAAAGTATCAGAAAGAACAAGGTAGAGAGGACAGAGTGCTAGGCCAAGAGTTATAAAGACCTATATTTGAATCCCATGACACAAGTTGTTATGTGATAATGGACAAGTTAATTAAACTATTTGCACTTCAGTTTCTCTATCTGTAAAATAGGGATGATACCTATAGTACCAGGTGTACCAGGCTGTTTTGAGAAATGAGATAATTTTTGAAAAATGCTTCCTGAGAGACAAGACAGTGAAGTAGAGAAAGCCCTCCAGCTGAGTTCTCCTAGCATTCCCCCTGAAAAACTTTTAACGCCACAAATTTAACTCTGGAATGGCAGAGCCAACAGAAGGTGGGGGCGAAAGATTTTCTTTCAAATATAAGACAACTTAGGATGTAAGAAGAAGAGGTCTGTGATACTGGGATAAGGGCTGGGCCAGGGTCTACAAAATGACAATACCAGCTGTGGGCCTTGGAAGCAGTGACAGTACTAACACCAACTTTAGGAGCTATGAGGCCTGAGATGGTAAAGGGATTGACAACTGGTCAGAAAGACACCCCTGTGATAGCATTGTGCACAGGATTGGGTAATATTTGGTAACTCCATTGATTATAGCCGCTTCTGGAATGCTGTTTCAGGGTGGGGGAGAGTTCTTTCACTCACAAGGGATCAAGGTTTTGAGTAGTTTCACTTGCAGTCACAAAGGAATGGGCCCCTGAAGAGTAGTATGACTTATGACTACAAGGGATCAAGGGCTCTTCCTAGGTAAAGGTGAAAGTGCAGACTAGAAGGGCACTGATCATACCTCTCTCCCCCCACCCCAACACACATCATACCACCTAGGAAACAACAAAAACTTCCAACCCCCCAAAACTCGTTCTGAAAACACGAGCATGAAAAAACCCAAATTCTGGGACATTGCTGTATCCCTTACCCTCACTCCCAGAACAGAGACCAAACATAAAATTCAAAGTCAAGAAATAGGCTAGAAATATGAGCAGCAACAAAAAAATCAACCTGACTATAAGAAGTTACTGCAGTGACTAGAAAGATCAAGACACAAACTCAGAAGAACACAATGATGTCAAAATAGCCAAAGACAAAGCCTCAAAAGTATAAATTGAACATAAGCCCAAGAATAATTCCTAGAAAAAGTTAAAAAATGATTTTCAAAATCAAATAAGAATGCTAGAGGAAAAATGGGGAAAAATTAGAGGAATGCAAAAAAAAATATGAAAAGACAATTAACAGCTTGGTAAAAGAGGCACAAAAAGTACTGAAGAAAATAACTTCTTAAAAGGCAGAACTGCCCAAATGGTAAAAGAAGCCTAAAACTTCATTAACGACAATATCTTCTTAAAAAGGAGAATTGACCAAATGGAAAAAGAGATGCAAAAACTCATTGAAGGACATAATTCCTTAAAAATTAGAATAGGGCAAATGGAAGCTAATGATTCCATGAGACATTAAGAAACAATAAAACAGCCAAAAGAAATTTTTAGAAATAGCAAAAATGTGAAATATCTCACTGAAAAAAAAAAAAACATCTGACCTAGAAAATAGATTAAAGAGAATTAATTTTAAAATTATTAGATTACCTGTAAGTTATGATCAAAGAAAGAGACACCCTATTTAATATATAGATAGAGAGAGAGAGAGAGAGAGAGAGAGAGAGAGAGAGAGAGAGAGAGAGAGAGAGAGAGAGATGCTGGGTATTATAAAACCAGAGGATAAAATAGAAATTGAAAGAATTTACCAAATCAAAACTCCCAGGAACATTATAGCCAAATTCCAGAGCCCCCTACTCTAAAAGAAAATCTGTCAAGCAGTCAAAAAGAAACAATTCAAATACTATGAAGCCATAGACAGGATCACACAAGATTTAGTAGCAACCATGTTAAAGTAGCTGACGGCTTGAGAAATGATATTCTGAAAGGCAAAGGAGCTATGAATAACCTATTCAGGAAAACTGAATATAATCCTTCAGGGGAAAAATTGATATTTAATGAAATAGGGGACATTCAAGGATTTCTAATGAAAAGACCAGAGGTGAATAGAAAATTTGGCATTCAAATCCAAGATTCAAGAGAAGCATAAAGGTAAACATGAAAAAGAAATCATAAGAGACTCAATATGAGTTAAACTGTTTACATTCCTACATGGGAATCCACTCTCTCTCTCTCTCTCTCTCTCCCAGCATATATATATATATATATATATGTGGGTGTGTGTGTGTGTGGGTGGGTGTGTGGGTGTGTATGGATATATACATATATACATATATAAGTACTATATATACTAAGTACTATTTACATATATAATATATAATATATGTATATATATATAAAACACTACTAAGATTTTTATCGTTATTAGGGCAGTTAGAAGGACTACATAGACAGAAGGTATGCAAGTAGGTTGATTATGTTGGAATGATCTCCAAAAATAAAAGCATAAGCAAGAAGAGGCATGCATTGGAAGAATGGGAAAGGGAGAAGTAGAATGGGGAAAATTATCTCACATAGAAGAGGTTGTTAGGAAGAGCTTTTAGAATGGAGGGGGAAATAGGGTGGCAGACAATGCTTCAATCTCATTTTTATCTGAATTGTTTCAAAGAGGGAAACTATGTGTTTCCTATATGTATGTATGTGTATATACACATGTATAAACACATACACATACTGAATTGAGTAGACATCTATCCTGCCCAACAAGGAAGTAGAAGAGGAAGAAGATAAGAGAAAAGGGGAATGATAAAAAGGAAAAGAAATTGAAGAAATCAGTCATCAGAAACAAAACAGACTCTGGAGGAGGGACAAGATAAAAAAAGAGAAAGAAGGATAAACAGAAAAAAAATAGGCTAGAAGGAAATACACAGTTAGTAAATCATATCTGTGAATGTGAATGGAGTAAATTCACCCATAAAACAGAAGGAATGGATTAGAAATTGGAATCAAACAAGGATGTTGTTTATAAGATACATACTTGAAACAGGGAGACACACAGAGATAAAAATAAAGAGCTAGAGCAAAACATATTAAACTTTCGCTGAAATAAAAAAGGCAGAGGTAACAATCATGATCTCAGACTAAGCAAAAGCAAAAACAGACAATGAAAAGACATAAGCAGGAAAACTACATATTGCTAAAAAAAAAAAGAAAAGAAAAAACCTTTTGACGCAATTGGTAATCATTTCTCCTCTTATACTCTACTTCCACAACACTACTCTTTCTATTCCTTTCCTACCTGCCAGTATACCTTGGTCTTCCATTATCATCCTCTAGCTTTTTGAATGCAAATATCCTTAAAGTCTATATCCTGGGACATTTTTTATTGATTCTCTATCCTTTACTGTTTTCATCTTTTAATGTGGGTTCAGTCATCATTCTGGTGTAGATCCAGCCTTAATCCTCTGAACTTTGGTCCTTCACATCCAACCATATACTGGGCATTTCTTCATAACTGTATTTGTACCTCAAACCCAACATGTCCAGAACTGAATTCTTTCCCCCCACTAAATTTGTTCTTTTTTCTTACGTCCTTATTTTTGTTGAGGGCCCCACCAATCTCCCTGTCACCTTGGTTCACACTTTAGAGTTATCTTTTGCATTTCCTTCTTTTTGCATTTTTATGTTCAGTGGGTAACAAAGTTCTGTTCCACCCAGATAACTTCTCACATAACCATTCTTGTTTCTGTACTCACACAACTACTATCTTTATCACCCCACCTCTACCAAATTTTAGAAAATATATTTTATTCGTGTCTTTAATTTTACATGGCTAAATTTCATCTATCCCTTTCTCCTCCCAGTGAACCTTCCTATAAACAAATAATAAAATAGAGAAAAAAACACAATAGTTCAGTCAAACTTTTTAATTTAAATAATTAGAGAATAAATGCAGTATTCCACAGCCATAGTAGGCCATCTCTACAAAGAAGGGGCTGAAGGTATCATTTCATAATTATTGGGACCAAGCTTAACCATTATAATGTTGCAGGGACAACTAGGTGACACAGTAGTTAGAGTACTGGGCCTAAAATCAAGAAGACCTGTATTCAAATTTGGCTCGAGACACTGATTGTATGACTCTGGACAAGTCACTTGATCTGTTTTCCTTACTTTCCTCATCTATAAAGTAGTGATGATAATAATAGTATGCATCTTCCAGGTTTACTCATAAGGATAAATGGGGAGAATATCTGTAAAGTACTTAGTGCAGTGCCTGGCACATAGTAGACATTGTATAAATATTATTATTGTTATTATTGTCATAATTATCATTATTATTATTACAGAATTTGGTTTCCATTGTCTTATGGTTGTTGTTCTTTCCATTCACCTTGTTATTGTCATTGTGTATATTATTTTTAAGGATCTATTTATGTCACTGCATAATTTTAAGTGTCATTCTATTCTTCTCTGTATTCATCATATTAATAATTTCTTATAGCACAGTGATATTCCATTACATTCATATACCACAGCTTGTTTAACCATTCCCTGTGTTGAGCATCTACTTGGTTTCCAGTTCTTTGCTATCATAAAAAAGGGATGCTATAAATATTTTGATGCTTAAAGACTTTATTTTTTTTTAATACTGACCAATTTGGGAGTATATACCTAGCAATGGAATCTGTGAGTCATAGGGCATAGTCATTTTAGTCACTTCATTTTCATAATGCCAATTTGCCTTCTAGAATTGTTGGACTAATTCACAGCTCCATCAATAGTGCATTTGTATACCTATCTTTCCACAAACTATCTAACATCAATTATTCCTATATTTTGCCATCTTTGCCAATTCTCTTGTTGTGTTTTTTAAATTTGTTTTCTCTTATTAATAATTCAGAGTATCATTTCTTAAGGTTATTTATCAGAGGTTTTTTTTTTGCTTTTGGTCTTATGTTTTTTATCCTAATTTTCTAAATATCTTGAATATCAAAACATTATTAGAATTTGTTTTAGTTAAGAATTTCTCTAGTTGCCAGTCTTCTCCTAATTGAATTCATTTTTTCATTCAAAAAATTTTCAATTTGATATAATCAAAATTACCTATTTTACCTTTTCCAATTACTTTTATCTCTTTTATGGTTAAGAACTTATGACCTCATGTGACGAGTAACACATAACATATAAAGGTCAATAATTTTGAAAGTGCTTAGAACTCTAACCAAAACAGCAACCAATGGTGACTTCAAAAGACTAATGAAGAAATATATCTCCCACCTCCTGGCAGAGAGGTGATGGACTAGACTTTGATTGACAATATATTATCAGGTATAACCAAGATGCTGATTTTTTTTAAGTACTCATACTTGTTAAGAGGTCAGACTTATGATTGGGGGTGATTGAGAGTGGGTAATCACAAACATGAAAAAGCATCAATAAAATAATTTTTAAATGGGAAGAAAAATTGGAGAGGACACAGCAATACTTTTACTACTGTGTTAAACTAATTATTTCTTTAACAAAATGATACACAGTAAGGTCACATTTTATTATAACAAGAGAAAAAGGAAACAAAAAGAATCAGAGAAAGAATAGCAAAAGAAAAAGGAAAACCAAATAAATGTAGAGTCACGGAAGCCATGGGAGGAAGAATTCATTAAGAAATGTATAGTAAATAACCTCAAATACTGTGGAGATATAGAAGAAGACAGAGACTTAACAAATATTAAGGAATTGAACAAGAATATATTAATGTATAATAATGTAAATTTAGGGAGTAAAATACATGTTTACTCAGGTTAAAATTGTGAGCATCAGGACAAAAAAAGCTCATAAGAGCCTAAATTTTCCTGGAGGTTGTCATAAAACACTATCAATTCTGTATTGAAAGGAAAACAGAAAATAATTTGGTGATAAGCAGGAATTACTTTTTTTTGGTAAGGTGGAGAACACAAACTAATTCATTCATTCATGTTTAGTACTATTTCAATTCAAGAAATATTTATTAAGTGCATATTATGTGGCAGGCACTATGTCAAACACTACAATTCTAACTAATAGAAATCTAGAAGAAGGGGCAGCTAGGTGGCGCAGTGCATAGAGCTCCAGTCTTGGAGTCAGGAGGACCTGAGTTCTAATGTGACCTCAGACACTTGACACTTAACTAGCTGTGTGACCTTGGGCAAGTCACTTAACCCCGATTGGCTTATCAAAAAAAAATCTGGAAGAAATTGTAACTTAACTACGGATAAGCCACTATTTTTGTGTGTATATATACACGTGTATAAGAATATGTATGTACGTGTGTATGAGTGTGTGTGTGTGTATGAGCATCACCAAAACGAAGTGATGAATAAAAGAGCCAATAAATTTGGTTAGTTGATTGTTCTCAAGACTTAAAGTTGCCATTACATTTTTTTTTCTTGGTGAGGCAATCAGGGTTAAGTGACTGGCCCAAGGTCACACAGCAAGTAGCCATTGCATTTTAAATTAGATCAAAGAGGTGTATTAAAATAAAAATGTGGCTCATTTTTTAATGAGGCTGAGGAGAAAAGGAGCTTTTGGAGGTTATACTGATTATTGGTTATGCCATAGTAAAAGGGAATAAAATACATAATCCTTTGTATACTTTTGTGCATGTCAAGAAATCTGCAGCTCTTAGATTCTCGTGAACACATACTGTGGTGTGGACATACAACACCAGAAACTGAGCAGCTATTTAATAGTCAACTGTATAGCAGCATAATTAAACCCTTAATCAACAAAACCAGACACATAGAATTATTAGAACCTGCTTAAATTTATAGGTTTTCTTTTTAAAATATTCTTTCTTATGTGCCTTAAGGAAAACCTATCTACTGATTAATTCTACTCTGTTCTGGCAAAAGCAAATATATCTATTTTTTCTTTCCAAGGAAAAGCATGGGGAGCTTGATAATGGTTGCTCACCCAATGAAAATATAAATATTAGAGGATGTGCCTGTAAATATGCAAATGTGTTTTGGCTGATAGGTCATCAAAATGCCTGGGTTCTCACTGTGAATGATTAATATTTGACCTTTTCACTGAACTGTTTCCTAATTTAACATAAAATGTGTTGAGTAGTATAGTGCTCTCCTCAAAAACTAGCGTCTCAATTTCCACAATGTATCTTCAGCTTTAGAGAAAAATAAATACGATATGCATTGCATTAAGGGGTGGGAAATTCTCTAAAAACACAGAAACTGGAAAAATGTTTTAATTAAGGTGTAATTATAAAAGTAACAACTAGCATTTATATAGCATTTTAAGGTTTACAGAGTTCTTTACCTATGCAAACCTATTTGATTTTCACAACAACCAAGAAGGTTGGGCTATATTACTAAGACCTAGAGAGATTAGATGACTTGCTCAGCGTCAGACAGCTAGTTTGAGACAGGTTTTGAACTTAGTTCTTCTGGACTTCAAATCCCACACCCTATCAATTGGGCCTCTCAGCTGCCTAACAGGTGACTATTTCTCACATTTCCATTTCCTATGCCCTGCTATCCCCATTTTACTCCATACTCTTCTTTGTTATCCTATCATTAAAGATGAGCTGGGTTTTTACATGTGCTGCTGATTAAAGGTAGGAGTATCTGGAAAGAAAAGTTAACTTAGAAAGAGAACAGTAGGGAGTGGGCAAATAGGGTTCTAAAAACTACCCATCTACCACCCAGAAAGTTGCCCAAGGCACTGAGAAGTTTAATGACTTGCTCATGATCACACAGCTAATTTATGTTAGAGCCAGTATTTGAACCCAGGTCTTGATGACTTCAAGACCATTTCTATCCCCTATATCACATTGACTGGCAAAATATTACGAAACAGTTAAATATTTGTTAGGTAAGAATACCAACTCTATACATTGTAAAATGCTAGCTCATGTCAAAACCCCATCTTGAACTATAAACACACTGTCATTGAAGGAATTATTTTGCTAGATTCTTACTAGATCTTGAAATTTCAGTCAGGAAAAATGCTGCATATTTTGTTGAAGGGTAATTTATTTTTAGAACATGACTTTGATCACTGATGCAGGGTTCCACAACTGAATGGAAGACAGAAGAAGGGGAACAATTGACATAGAGAAACTGCCATATGGTTTTCTTCTCGGAGACAGAAGGCTCCTTAGAAGCTATTTGTCTTATGGGAACAAATTCTAGGAATATCTAAGGCAGGGGTGGGGAACCTATGGCCTAAAGGACACATGTGGTTTTCTAGGTCTTGGCTGCATTTGAAAACATAGAGGGCCCAATATGGCTGCAAGGCCACAGGTTCCCCACCCCTGCTTAAGGCATTCCTGCAGTCTTTGCATTACAGCCCTACTTGTTAGGAGAGTACATATTACATTGAAGCAACACATTGCAGTTACTCATTATACACTAAGAATTCAGTCAAGGGAGCCAGAAGAAAGACAATAGAAGGTGAAACAGAATTGTAGAATCACAAAAACTTCATCAGAAAAAATTTCAGGGGTCATTATTTTAATGCCTACCTTAATAGGAACACACTTTATCATATACCCAACAAGGGTTCATCCAGCCTATATGCAAAAATGTGTAGAGATACAGAACATCCTATACCCCAACGCAGACCAGTCTGCTTTGAGGCAGCTTCAATTGCTAGGAAACTTTTCCTTATGCAGCAAGTATGTTCTGGCTCACTATTCCAGAAACAAGCTGCTATAGCTGTCCCTCAAAAACCATGAGGTCATTGTGTCTCTTCTTTACCTGCCATGTGACCCTGGGAAAGTCACTTAACCTGTTTGCCTCTGTTTCCTCAACTGTGAATGTGGATAATAATGGAATCTACCCTGCAGGGTTATTTTGAGGATCAAATGAGATATTTTTTAAGGACTTAGCATGATGCTTGGCACATAGTAGGTCCTACATAAGTGCTTATTCTCTTCCTTTCCCCTGCCCCACTGCCAGTGGCTTAAGTCCACACTAGCTATGCTTCTTCTCATTATTAGGTGCTAAAGACTAGCACCAAGCTTCATGTAAATACTCAATATCTATTAGGTTTTGCAAAAGGATATTTATTTCAAAGGTGTAAAAAAGAACAATAATAAAAACGTTTACTGCCAATACCTCCTGGATATACTCTCCATTATCCCACCTCATTCTCTGGGAAGAGTGGGCTCTTTAATTTCCACATAGCAGTGGTCCCACCAAGTTCTCATACAGATGTGATGTGTCTTCCATAAAAATGTGTCTTCATGGACAGACCTGAAGATCACTCCTTGCTTCTCTGAGCACTAGATCCAGTTCATTTTCATAAACTCAAAATGACAGGAAATGTGCTAAATAATATAAAAGAACAATATTTATAAAGAAAAAAAAGAAAAGAAAGAATTCATTACAATGAGATACTCTAGAAAAAACAACAACAGGAAAGATAGAGGATAAATTGACAAATAATAAAAACAAAAGAACAAGAAACAACAAAAGACCCCAAAGAAATAAATAACTGATTAAAATTCAAAACTAAGAAATGCACAATATAAATGACATAAACACCACAGTGTTTGTGAGGTACATAGAGCTCTGAACTTATAGTCACAAGCCCAAGTATGAATTCTACCTCAGTCACTTCTTACTTGTGTAAACTAGGTGGCACAGTGTATAGAGATTTAGACTTGGAGTCAGGAAGACCTGAGAAAAAATCCAGTCTTGGATACATACTAGCTATGTTATACTGAGCAAACTGCTTAAACTCTTTTTGCCTCAGTTCTCTCATTTATTAAATGGGATGCTTTGGTCAACCAATTAAATTTTAAACTATCTTCTTCTCTAAAGCCCCTACCCCCTTATGATAACCCTGATTTCACCCAGACAATTCTCAGCTTTGGATAACTCCCATCATTCAATCAATGAATAAACCTTCACTAACAGTCATGTAACCAGGCACTATGCTAAGCACTGGGGATACAAAAAGAGGCAAAAGATAGTCGAAGTCCTCAAGGAGTTTACAGTCTAATGAGGGAGACCCCATACAAAAATATACGTACAAAACAAGCTATGTATCCAATAATAACAGAAAAAAAAAAGGCACTGGAATTAAAAGGGGTTGAAGAAGGCCTCCTAGAGAAGATATGATTTTAGTTGGGACTTTAAAAAAGTTAGGAAGATCAATAATTGGAGCAGAGGTGATAGAGCATTCCAGGCATTAGGGACAGTCAGAGAGAATGCCCAGAGCTAAGAAATGGAGTCTATTGTTTGTGCAACAGCCAGGTCAGTGCCACTGAATCAAAGAGTGCCTGTTGAGGAGTGAGGTACAAGAAGACTGGAAAGGTGGAAAATTATTTAGTGACTGAATGTGAAAATGTACTGGAATAGGGAGAGATCTGAGGCAGCTGGACTCACCAGCAGGTTATTGCAATAGTCTAGATGTGAGGTGATTAGGGCTTGAACCACAGTGGTGGTAGTGTCAGGGGAGAATACGGAGTGTATGTGAGAGTTGCTGCAAAAGTGACAGAAATAGCCTTAATATGTGGGTTGAGAGATAGTGAGGAATCCAGAATGACTTCTAGTTTGTGAGTCTGAGGGGTACAGAGGATGGTGCTGCCTTCTATAGTAATATGGAATATAAAAGTGGTGAAGGGTTTGGGGTGGAGGGGATAATGAGTTCTATTTTGATTATATTGAGTTTAAGATATCTACTGGACAGCCAGTTCAAGATGTCTGAAAGGCAGTTGAAGATGCAAGATTGATCAGCAGAGAGCTTGGGGCAGGCAAGGTAGATTTGTGAATCATCAGCATAGAGAGGGTAATTAAATACTGGGAGCTGATGAGATCACCAAGCAAAGTAGTATGAAGGAAGAAGAGAGGAGGATCCAGCTGAGTGACAGCTAAAATTAGAGGGTATGATCTGGAGGAGGATCCAGCAAAGGAGACAGAGAAGGAGTAGTCAGATAGGTAGGAGGAAAATCAGGAGAGAAATCCTAGAAACCTAGGTTTCTAGAACCTAGAAATACTGAAAACCTAGAGAGAAGAGAGTATCAAGGAGGAGGAAGAAGAGGAGGAAAAAGAGGAGGAGGAGGAGGAAGAGGAGAAGGAGAGAGAAAGGAGAGAGGGGGAGAGAGAGAAAGAGAGAGAGAGAGAAAGAGAGAGAGAGAGAGAGAGAGAGATTCACAGAGTTAAAATCTGCCCTTATTCCAAATGAAAGTAGAAAAAAATCACACAATTCTTCTGATTGGGTCCACTACAAATTTTGTTACAAAACCTTAACTGGGACATTAGTGCTGCTACACAATCCTGTTATGCATTTCCTTGATCAACTCATTACCTTACCCTTCACAGTGGTTCTTCCAAACCTTTTCATCCCTCTTCAAGCTGCTAAAGGTTCCCCCTCTCCTCCTCTCAGTTGAGAACCTTGCCTCCTGTTTTATTGAAAAAAAAAAAAAGAGGCCAATCACCATAAGCTCCCTCTTCTTTGTCTCTCTATCACTCAGATGCCTTTTTCCCACTACATATCTCACATAATGAAATGGCTTTATTCTTTACCAAGGCTGACGCCTCTAATTAAGTGATCCCATTCCATCTCATGTCCTCTGAAAAATTGCCCTCTCTTTCATTCCCACTCTACAACTTATTTTCAATCTCTCCCTGTTTGCTAGTTTATTTCCTACTACCTACAAACATGTTCAGGTCTCCCTTATCCTGAAATACTTGTCATGTGATCCTTCCATCCCTGCTATTCTCCTACCTCTCTTCTATCCTTTGTAGCTAAACTCCTCTAAAGTCTACTGCATATTTTATTAATTAATTTATTTTTATTTTTCAACATTCACTTCCACAACATTTGAGTTCCAAATTTTCTCCCCATCTTGTCTCTCCTCTCACTCCAAGATGGCATGCATTCTGAATACCCCTTCCCCTAATCTGCCCTCTCTTCTATCCCCCCCTTCACTTATCCCCTTTCCCTTCCATTTTCCTGTAGGGCAGGATAGATTTTCCATTGCCTGTATGTCTTATTTCCCAGTTGCATGTGAAAACAATTTTTAACATTTGTTTTTAAAACTTTGGGTTTCTACTGAATTTTTACTCCACTTTCTCTCCTGTTTCCTTCTTAATGCCTTTCAATCAGTCTTACCATTCCACCTGAACTGCTTTCACCAAAGTTACAAATGATCTCTTAGTTGCCAAATCCAATGACCTTTTCTCTATGCTCATTCTCCTTGATCTCTCTGCAGCCTTTGACCCTGTGGATCACTCTCTTCTCCTTAATACTCTCTTCTCTCTAAGTTTCTTTGGACTCCATTCTCTCCTAGTTTTCCTACTACCTATCTGGCTTCTTTCTCCTTCTCAGTCTTCTTTTATGGAACTTCATCCAGATCACACCCACTAACCATGAGTTAATCTAGAGTTCTCTGTCCTCAGCTCATTTATCTTCTGCCTCTATAGTACTTCACTTGGTGGTCTCATTGGCTCCTATGGATTCAATTATAATCTCTATACTGATGATTCAAAAATTTATTTATCTAACCCTAATTTCTTGCTGATTTCCAGTCCCTCATCTCTAACTGCATATTGGAGGCTTTGATGTTCCATAGAAATTTTAAACTCAACATATCCAAAACCTTTCCTCAAAACCTTCTCCCTTTACAAACTTTTCTGTTTCTGCTATGGGCATTATCATACTCCCAGTGATCCAGGCTCACAATTTAGGTATTATCCTCAACTCCTTCTCTCAATTTCCCCATCCATTTGTTAACAATTGCTTTTAGTTTAACATCATGATATCTCTTGTATGTGCCATCTTCTTTGACACTGCTACTTCTCTTGTGCAGAAGCTCATAATCTCATTCCTGGACTATTGCTATAGCTTGTTGGTTTGTTTCCCTGCCATAAATACCACCCTACTCCAGTCCAATCTCCAGTCAACTGCCAAAGTTATCTTCCTAAAGCACAGGTCTGACCATGTTACTCTCCTACTCACTAAGCCCCAGTAGTTCCCTATCGCCTCCAGGATCAAATATAAAACCATCTGCCATTCAAAGTCCTTTATAACCTATCTTCTACCTTTCCAATCTTCTTTCATCTTACAATTACCTTATGTCCCACAGACTATTTGATTCAATGACACTGGCCTACTTGTTGACATGCCATCTCCTGATTCCAGACATTTTCACTGGTTGACCCCCATACCTGGAATGCTCTCCTTATTCATCTCTTTCTTGACTTTTATGCCTTCCTTCAAGTCCCAGTTAAAATCTCACCTTCTACAGGAAGCCTTTCCTGATCCTCTTTAATTCTAATCCCTATCCTCTGTTGATTAATTCCAATATATCCTATGTATAGCTTGTCTGTACACAGTGATTTGCATGTTTTCCCCCATTAGATGGTTAGCTAGTTGAGAGCAGGAACTATCTTTACCTTTCTTTGTGAAACCAAAACTTGGCTTAGAATATGCTATTTCAGAAGGCAAAGAAGGTAGGATTACAACCAAGAAAAACCTACCCAGCAAAAATTAGTATAATCTTTTAGGGGGGAAATGGATATTTATGAACTAGAGGACTTTCAAGCATTTCTAATGAAAAGACTACAGCTGAATAGAAAATTCAACATTCCAATAGAATACTCAAGAAAAGTATAAAAAGGTAAATGCCATGAGGGACTTAACATGTTTAAACTGTTTATATTCCTGTATGGGAAGATGATACCTACATATCCTAATAACTTTATTATTATTAGGGCTGTTATAAGGAATATACATAGACAGAGGGCATGAGTGTAAGTTGACTATGCTGGGATGACCTTCAAAAAAAAAGAATGAGAGTGAGAGAGGGATGCACGGGAGGTAGAAGTGGGAAATTTTTCTCACAAAAAAAAGACAACCAAGGAAGAGCTTTTACAGTGTAGGGGAAAATGGGGAGTGTGGCAGTTAACGCTTGAACCTCACTCTCAACAGAATTGATTCAGAGATAGAAGACTATATATACACACTAAGTTGGGTATAGCAATCTATCTGACTCAATGGAGAAATGGGGAAGGAGTGGTTGAGCTATTTGGAGGGATGGATTAAAGGAGGCAATGATTAGAAGCAAAAGAGACTTTTGATGAGGGACAGGATAAAAAGAGAGGGAGAAGGATGAACATAAGAAAATAGGATGGAGGGACATATAGTGAGTAATCATAACTGTGAATAGGAATGGGAGGATCTCACTCATAAAACAGAAGTGGATAGCAGAATGAATTTGTAAGCAGAATCCAACAATATGTAAACAAACTTGTTTACAAGAGACACACTTGAAACAGAAAGACACATACAGAGTTAAAATAAAGGGCTGGATCAGAATCTATTATGATTCAGCTGAAGTAAAAAAAAAAGCAGAGATACCAAACATGATCTCAGACAAAGCAAAAGCAAAAAATACATCTAATTAAAAGAGATACACAGAGAAACTACATTTTGCTAAAAGTTACCATAGCAAATGAAGTAATATCAAAATATTTACAGCAAATTTCTCTGATAATGTCCTCATTTCTCAAAATAGAGGTAACTGAGTCAAAGTTATAAAAATAAGAGGCATTCCCTAATAGATAAATGATAGCAAAGGATATGAACAGGCAGAGAACATAAGGAGAAATCAAAGAATATGAAGAAATTATAGTCATATGAAAAAATGCTTGAAATCACTATGGATTAGAGAAATGCAAATTAAAACAATTTAGGGGCACCACTTCACATGTATCAAAAATGACAAAATGCTAGTTGAAGGAAAATGGGTACACTAATAAACTTGTGAAGTTATGTAGTCCAGTCATTCTGGAGAACAATTTGGAACTATACCCAAAGGATTATAAGACTGTGTATACTCTCTGACCTATAAAAATACTAATACTAAGTCCATACCACAAGAGAACAAAGGAAAAGGATCTATATTACAAAAATATTTACACCAGCTCTTTTGTGATGGTAAAGAATTGTAAATAGAGGGGATGCTCATCAATTGGGGAATGGCTGAACAAGTTGTGGCATTTTATTGTAATGAAGTAGTATTGTGCTATTAAGAAATATCCGGGTGGATAGTTTCAGAAAAAATCATGTCAAGACCCTATATGAAGTGATGCAAAATGAAGTGAGGAGATCATTCTGCACAGTCGCAGCAATGTTGTAATGACAGAAAGACTTACCTGCTTTGATCAATACAATGATCCATGACAATCAATACTCTGATCCAAGACAATTCCAAAGGAATCATGATGAAAAAAATGCTATTCACCTCCAAAGAGAGAACTGATGGATTCTAAGTACAAACTGAAGTGTAACTTTCTTACCTTGTTTATTTTGTGCTGCTTTTTCGGGATGTGGCTAACATAGAAATATGTTTTGCATGATTTCACATGTATAATTAATATTACTTTAGTTGCTTTCTCAGTGGGTAGAGAGAAATTGAGAGGGTAGGGGAGAATTTGGAACTCAAAATTTAAAAAGAAAATCAAAATAAAATAATAAATTTATTTTTAAAAGAAAGTAATTACAACTCTTGTTAGGTATTGTGCTTAACTTTGGGGGAAATGTACTTCATGTGCTTTTGAGAATATGTCTATTATGCCAGTACATAAATATATTTTTTAAAATATCTTCTATAGCTGTGATATCCATTCTTGTACTATACTTTTCCATTTTTCTTCCCAACACTGAAAAAAAAAATCTTAGTTAAAAAAAAGCTTATATGATCTTGGGCTACATTAATAATAAGAAATGTTTGAGATAAATAAAGTTAAAATCCCTATATTCTCTTTTCATTACCATAGCTGGTTATTGTATAAATTACTTATTTCAACATTTTAGAAATTACATTGAGAAACTGTAGCTTTTCCAAAAGAAGGCAACAAAGATAGCAAGGAGATGTAAAATATAAACTCTAATTCAAAAAAAAAATAGTTAATTGCTTGTGCAACCTCTACCTGAATAAAACTCTCCTCCACAGTAATACCAACAAGCAATCAATCCAATTCCATGTTAAAATCTCCAGGTATGGGGAATCAACAATTTTCCAAAGCAGTCAATTTCACATTGAGTTCTTTCTTCTAATGGTCAAAGATTTTCATTATATCCACTGAAATTTAGGTGCTTACTTCATACTGGACACTAGGTATCTCTCTCCTCTATAAATGGTCACAGTGAAACATTACACCTAAAACCAAAGGTCAACATATAACAATAGATAACACCAAATTTTACTTGTTATAGTTTTGGAACATATTAAGAGGCTTATGATAACATAATATCTTTGAAAGGATATAGAAAGGAGAGATAATGGTTTCAAATAATATTATTTACATTTTGTTTTTATTTTGTTCTGATTTTTCTTCATCTCTTCACTTTTGAGTTCTAATCTTTCTTAACATGTCCACTCTTAGTAAAATTATCCATGGTGTGCTCTAAACAGAGCATTTTTTTTACTACATAAGAGCTCAAAAGTCTATTATATTCCCCAACCTGATTTCTCCCTTCATTTGTATAATAGGGATGATGATGAGGATGATGATGATGATGATGATGATGATGATAAACATCTAGCATTTACATAGTACTTTATGGTTTGCAAAGTGCTTTACAAATATTATCTCATTTTATCCTTACAAGAATCCTGGGAGGTAGGTGCTATTATTTTCTCTATTTTACAGATGAAGTAACTGAAGCAAGCAGAGGGTGACTTGCTCAGGGTCACACAACTAGCAAGTGTTTAGTGTTGAATTTGAACTTGGGTCTTCCTTACTCCAATTTTCTATGTACTGTGCAACAGGGCTGACCCAATAATCTCTGAATAATGTTAACCTGACAGAGTTATTCTAAGCACAAAATGTGTGAGATATTATGTCTAAAAGTGCTTTGTAAAACCTTAAGGTACTATAAAAATGCTAGCCATTAATTTTCAGTAAACCTACATTTTCTGGGATTATTGGAAAACTCTGGTTGATCTAATGTTATGATGAACTGAGATTGCTTTTTATATTCATACCTAAAGTAAATTTACCCCAACCAATATCATTTTTCAATAATTGCATTAGTATATTATATTCAAACATTACTAGTAATTTAGAAATTCATTCTGTATCATGGTTTGGTCAACCACCCATTAATATTTCAATTCTATGGAACCAATTTTCTCCTGTAATGTTACATCCAATATTGTCTTTTCTTAGAACAAACTAAAGATATTAGGTAAAGTCCATTTGCATAACACAATATGGGTGGCCAATTGGTTCATAAGACACTTCAGAATCTTTTAGATCCATAAAGCCATTATCCTCAATGTAGAATTTCATTACACAGCAATATAGATGATCAATGTCTAGGTTACTAGGTCAGGGACTGTAGCTTATTGAATCTTTTTAAATCCTCTACCATCTTGTGCAGTATTTTTCACTCAGTAGATAACATACATATTGGTTGACCTTAACTTGTAAGAGTAGAGCCAAAGGAGTACTAACATAGGAAATGTATTGAGAAATATTTTTAAAGGTTCCTATCTGCTTATTTAAATTTTATTTGTAGTCTTCTAAAAGTAGATGCTTAAGCTTCAGATGAGTGGAAATTTAATGCAGAATCATCCTTATTATCAAAAAATAACTAGCCAAATTATCTTCTTGACTATAAAGCAAGCTATAAAAGCAAAAAACATTGACTCAGTTAATGAGCGACAAGTGCCACAGTTGTTTATTCTGACACTCTCCCAGTCATTTTAAATTTTGTGTGTTTTTTTGAGTTGGAACATTCTTGACAATAAGAGCATGTTAGTCTCTGGCAGATGGTAAGGGTGCTAAAATATAAATGAACTTATTAACATAACATTGAACTACTTGTGTTCCCATTGTCTTATTTTCCTGTGGTTCAGCATGCCAAATGTACAGCAAGAAACACTTCTTGTTTATTTAACAGCAAACTGCCACCCTCCTTCAATTATAAATGTGCATGAAAAACTGAGGGCCATATTTCTGACTATTACTCTCAGCAACGTGTGACCAGCAGTGGAGATATGATGCTGAGTTACCATTATATTTTTTTCTATGAGTCTGCCTGGCAAGAGGAGGTAATTGGTATTCTTACATTAGGTGAGATACTTGAATCCAAGGGAGGACTGGCAAATTGCAGGCAGCTGCTGATATAATGAATGCACAAGGGGAAGTATCACAAATATGGTCCATTGGCCACAAGTTGGGTCTCAGCCAGAAGAACTATGGCATTGTACTTATAATTATCTAGATTCAAACTCACATTCCTATTCAATATCATTATTATATAGAAAATAACTCCTTAATTGGGGCAGATTTTCAATAATTATATACCTCAGTATTTTTTAAAAGTTTAATAACTTGCTTACAAGTATATCTGCTTTAATCTTGCAACCCCTGAACTGGATCACGTCAATTTCATTGAAGCAACGTACAGTTTATAAAGGTAGGAATGACACTCGTCTGTTTTCATTACTGTTTCTATCATTGGAATTTGGAAATAGTATCTAGTTTCCTCAATCAAAAATGTTTAAGGTCATAAAATATTATCAAATAAAATAATATTTGTATATTGCTATACATTTTTCAAATTCATTTAACCACATTACCTTTTTTTTGGACACCTAACAATCCTATGACATCTGAAAGAATTATAATCCTGGCATGGGACTCAAATTTTCCTCAAACTTCATATTTATTGATATTTAAGCTTCCGAGAGCCAATTTTCTGTTCCATTACATGCTAGTGACTAAAATATCCATTTCATTTTAAAGCATAAAACATTGAATAAAATATTTAAATGAAGGTCACAGCAAAATGGAGCAGAGAAAAACAGCAAGAAGTGATTTCATTATCATTCTGGGGGAGTAAGTGCACTAAAATGATGGGTTTATGTGAGAAACTAAATAAAATGAGTTTTCAGTTATGGTCTTTAACCCTAGTGTGTGGAGAGCCTGTCAGTAAATTATTTTCCAGGGTGTTATATGGCATCTTAGATCTTTCAGCTCTCCCCAAAACCAGTGGATAGAGAATTGGACTTAGAGTCCTGAGACCTGGATTCAAATCCTACCTCAGACAAATCCAACATTAGAATTAGTAACTATGTAGTGAAAGAAGAGCTATTTAGTGTCTCAGTGACTCTTTTTCCTCAATTGAAAATAAGTGGGCAATGATAATTGTATTACTTTTATCACAGGATCACTGAGTATCATATTAGATATTATACTTGTAACCAACAGGCATCACTATGAAAAGGCAATATTTGCTTAAGGAATTCTTTCCCTTCTCTCATCTAGAAATGGAGGGGGTGTCGCAGAGGGATGATTTTTACTATACCTTGATCATTTCTTCCTCTGAGACTACTCAGGAGAGAATGACCTTTTCCTTTTGCCTCTCCCAACACTTCTGTCAAATACCTTTTCCTTTTTTGTGTCAGGGAGGGAGGTGGAGAATGCCAGTGCTACCAGTTTAAAATGATTCACTTTGGCTACTGACTTGCTACCTTTTTAGCCTAGAGGCAAATTGGCCCAACAACTTCATGGTCTTTTTCTGCTATTTTAAGAAGTTTATTAATACAGGTTGTTAACAAAATCATAAAAAAACTCCAGCTCCCCAATGAGTAATCTTTAATCACCAATATAAAGTTAATATCTGACCTGTAAGCTTTTTAAATCCTGTTATTCTCAAAATGCCTTACTGTTTCCCCATTTGTACTTTCAGGGCACAATCTAAAAACAACGCAGTACACAAACTTAATAATTAATCATAGGTTTTGTTAAAAGAGAAATAAAATCAGGATAGAGAAATTGTTTATGGCTTTGGCAATTATTGATAAAACATTGTACAATTATATATATATATATATTTATATACCACTTTACAGATATTATTTCATTTGATCCTTATAATATTACTATTATGCTGTAGGTAGGTTGTATTATCATCCACGTTTTCCAGATAAGGAAACAGTAGTAGGAAGAGTTTGTGTCTTACTCAGGGTCACATAACTAGTAAGTGTCCTAAGCTATCCATGTCCAACACTATCTACTGTGCCACCTAACTACTCTCCTACTCTCTCTCTCTCTCTCTGTATACACACACACACACACACACACACACACACACACACACACACACACATATACACATAAATACATATTTACATATACATATGTAAACATGCATATATACATGCATATATGAGTTTACGTATATACACACATATAAAATATAGACACATATATACATGCTACATATGTGTACATACATACTTTGTTAAATATGTAAGTGCATATTTATGTGTATACACATATTATATTAAAACATTACTGTATAAAGCATTTTGAATTGCTATTATATTAAGTTACACTAAGAGTTGATAACAGGACAAGTAATTAGTTTAAGTAGCTGTAACTAAATTCCTATATAGTAATTGTTAGATCTATACATGGTTATTCTCATCAGTCAAAAATGTGTTGAAGCAGATTACTAGAGAGAACTGAAATTAAAGGTTTTTCAAGCAAAAACTGAAAACACAAAAAGCATATTACCTCAATTCTATTTCATTCACGACCATCAAAGGTCTTCTCAATCCAAATGGAAAGAGAGAAAGAGAGAGAGACAGAGAGTAGGAGAGTAGTTAGGTGGCACAGTACATACTGTTGAGTGTTGGACCTTGACAGCTTAGGACACTTACTAGTTATGTGACCCTGAGTAAGACATGAACTCTTCCTACTACTGTTTTCTCATTTGGAAAATGTGGATAATAATACAACCTACCTATAGAGAGAGAGAGACAGAGAGACAGAGAGACAAAGAGAGAGAAACAGAGAGACAGAGAGACAGAGAGAGAGATTCTACAATGTGGGAAATATGGCATTAGTCCCTAAGGTAGATAAAAATACTTTGATGGCTTGATACAGTAGAAAGACCATCAGAACAAGAATCAGGAGGTTTGTACTCAAGTGCTAGGGGTATAAGGTGTTCAGTGAAGACTAACACCTATGGTGTGAGGGCTACTGAGTCCTTTTCAGGGCTGCCTTCCACCTTTGGTGTACCCCTGATTCACCCAACTTTTACCTGTGGCTCCAAGAAACTGTGGTATATGCAGCAGCCACAACTTGATAAACCATTAGATGGGCTAAACCAGGTTAATAGTAAATGAAGGGTCTTAAATCCATCAGTGAGTTAGAGGAGGGTGTCTACACCAGGCATATAAATACTTCCTTAGTGGAATTGGCACATGAGAACAATTTGTTTCAACAGACATGAAGGAAGCTGAAGTAGGTGCTGTGGAGCACTTAGAGATTGGTTAGACATCAAAGATGCCAAGATCATCCACTGTATTCCTGAGCCATCACTTGTCATCTTACTTTTGTCTTGCCATTGGACTCCAATGACTCTGGAAGAGAGAGTGAGACTGATGACTTCAAAAAAAAAACCAAAAACCTCTGCTCTATTTAAATACAACTTATGCTTAAATCAAAAGACAACACCCATACCATTTTATCATTTTACCTATCATCTCAAAGTCCTGTGGTGACAGGCAAGTGATGAAGCAGCAGATGTGGCTACAATGAATCTATAGTCACAATTCTGCATACAGGTGGCCCAGGTAATAGTGTCCTCTTCTTACTGGATTAAAGCAGCAGTGGGATTAGACAGCCCCTTGCTCTCTGGGCAGCTTTAAGGGACTGCACTGCTCAGCTCCTGACATGAGGAAGGGGCTAGAAAAGATGCACTAAAAATTGTCTGCTTCACCCAATCCTGGCCTGCTTGCAGTAACAGGTAGGAATCCCACTCTGCAGTGGAAACACAAAAAAATGAACAAAAGTTTGATAAAAATGATTTCACTCATCATCAATACCTGGAATGTGTGCTCACTTATGGATAACATGAAATCCAGTAGACCTGAAAAACAAACAGCTCTTGTTGTAAGAGAAATCATCAGGTATCACATCCAAATAGCAGCCCTGAATTAAAGAAGGATTGTGAAAGAAGGCCAGCTTACTGAAGTCAAAGCTGTATACACATTTTTTCTGGAGTGGTCACAGTGATGGGGAGCTCCATGGACCTGTAGTAGGTTTTGCAATCAAAACTAATCTAGTCAACAAGTTTGTATGCCTGCCAAAAAGAGTGGATGACAGACTCATGACAATGTGATTGGCTTTTGCAGGAATGTACCACACCATGTTCCCATGAAGAGGAACCCTGATGAGATCAAAGAAAATTTTTATGAAGATCTGGAAACCCTCTTCATCAATGTGCCAAAAGAGGACAAGCATATAATTCTGAGAGACTTTAAAACCAGACTAGGCACAAACTATCAGATGTGGCAGGGAGGCCTTGAGAAGAATGGTGTTGGACACAGCAACAGCAATGGTCACCCACTACTGAAGTATTGTGCATCTCATGATCTTCTCATCACCAAAACAGTTCTCCATTTACCTAAATGCAATAAAACTTCATACATGCACCCTCACAGAAAACATTGGCACTTAGTAGACTATGTCATTTTAAGAAGAGACAGACAGAATGTGAGAGTGATGGAGGTGATACGTGGGTGCAGAGTGCTAGATCAATCATAGACTTATCCTCTCCAAGCTAAACATTCTCATTCAACAAAAGTGGCAGCCTCAAGGCAAGATGACTACCAGAAAACTTAATATCAACAGATTAGAGCATTTCTTCAAGTGTTAACAGTTTGTTGGTAATGTGGAGGGAAAGCTGAGCCAATACATGGTCAACAACAGTGGAGTAGAAAAGGAGTGGGAAGCTTTCAGAGATTTGGTGTACAGTATCACATTTATTCATCTGGGATGGAACACTCATCAACATTAAGACTGGTTTGACAAAAATGGTGGAGAAATTCAGAACCTGATAAATGAAAAAGAAGAACTCTACAGGGTTTACCAGTGGAATGGTTCATCCATTTCCATGTTTTCAACAGACCATCATCAGTCAATGCTGAAGCCATTGCCTGTATACCTCAGGTTGAAGCCAATCCCTCTCTTCCCAAACTTCCAACTGAAGAAGAGGCATTGAATGCCATTAGGCTACTTTCATGTAGCACCTGGTGCTAATTCTATTCCATCTAAGATTTACAAGGCAGGGCATCCACTCCTCATACAAAAGCTGATGGAAAATTTCTAGGTTATATGGCAAGAGGAAGTTATTCCCCAGGAGTTCAAGGATGCTTCCATTGTCCATCTCTATAAAGAAAGGAAAATGGGTTGTTCTGTGATAATCACAAGGGAGGGACTGTCTTAGTCATTTCTGGCAAGATTCTTGCAGAGTCCTACTTAATTGGTTGATCCTTCACCTGGAAGATGGTCATCTACTGAAGATTCAATGTGGCTTCAGAAAAGGTCAAGAATGGTCAATGTGGTGTTTGTTACCCAACAAATTGAGGAGGAATGTCAGGAGCAGAACAGAGGTCTGTACACAATGCTCATCAACCTAATTGAGGCCTTTGATACTGTCAGTCATGAGATCTTGAAAATGATCCTTTCCCATTCACCAAGGCTGTGTGCTTGCTACCAGCATGATGTTTTCAACAATATTATCACATACCTTCAATAAGGATGAAAATGGCATCAAGATCAGCTACCACACTGACAGTTCATTAATTTGAAAAGGCTATAAGACAAGACTAAAGAGGAGAGAGCATTGGTACATGACTTTTTGTTCAAAGATGATGGTGTACTCATGCAGCCTCTGAGGCTGAGCTACAACAGAGTATGGATTGATTTTTTGCAATTTGTGCTAATTTGAGTCAGACAATTAACAACAAAACAGAAGTTTTCCACAAGTCAGCACACACTATCCATACATAGAACCAATGGTTACAGAAAATGAAGATTTTTTTTAATGCTGTGGATAAGTTCACTTAACTCAGCAATATATTTTCCAGGGATGTGCATATAGATGATTAGATTGATGCACCCATTGCCAGAGCTTGCTCAATGTTTGGCAGGCTTTGAAGGAAAGTGTGGGAGAGAAGAAATATTAGACTGACTACCAAACTGAAGTTCTACAGACCCATTAGGCTGACCTCAGTGTTGTATGTCTGTGAAACCTGGACATTATACCAGTGCCACGACACTGAATTGCATCCATCTGAATGGTCTTAGGAAGATTCTGAAGATCACCTGAAAAGATAAGTTACTAGACACTGAGGTCCTTTCTTGAGCTAAACTACCAAGTATTTAAACTTTATTGCAGGGGCAGCTAGGTGGCGCAGCGGATAGAGTACTTGCCCTGAAGTCAGGAGGACCTGAGTTCAAATCCAGTCTCAGACCAAACACTTGACACTTACTAGATGTGTGACCTTAGGCAAGTCATTTAACCCCAATGTAAAAAAAAACCCTCCACTGCAGAGAACACAACTCCATTGGGCCGGCCAATATTGTTCAAATGCCAAAAGTATGTTTGCCTAAAAGACTATTTTGTAGAGAACTCATGCAAGGCCAGCACTTACATGGAGGTCAGAAGAAGCAATACAAGGACACTCTCAAAGTATTTCTCTTTTCCCATTTAGTATTTCATTTTTCCCCAATTACATGTAAAAAATTAACTTTTGTTTTTAAAACTTTGAGTTTCAAATTTTCTCCCTTCCTACCCACCCTCCTCATTGAGAAGGTGAGCAATTTAATATAGGTTATACATGTGTAGCCATGCAAAACATATTTCCATATTAGTCATGTTGTAAAAGAAAACAAAATAAAGAAAGTTTAAAAAGTATGCTTTGATCTATATTCAGACTCCATTTGTTCTTTCTCTGGGAACAAATAGCATTTTTCATCATGTCCTTCAGAGTTTTCTTGTTACAGTGTACAATGTTCTCCTGGTTCTATTCATTTCACTTTGTATCAGTTCATGTAAGACTTTCCAGGTTTTTCTTAAAGCATCTGCTCATCATTTCTTTATAGGACAATAGTATTCCATAATACTCACATACCACGACATGTTCAGTTATTCCCCAATTAATGCATATCCTCTCAATTTCCAATTCTTTGCTACAAGAAAAAAAATGTTATAAATATTTTAGTACATATAAGTCCTTTTCATTTTTGTTTGTTTTTTATCTCTTCTGGGATACAGATCTAGTAGTAGTATTGCCAGGTAGACAGAGAGACTATCAGAATCATTGCATTACCTGAAATCCATAATCAAAAGGAGGACCTGGACAACATCTTTCAAGAAATTATCAAGGAAATTGCTGGAACCAGAGGGCAAAATAGGCATTGAAAGAATCACTGTTCATCTCAAGAAAGAAATCTCAAAATAAAAACTCCAAGGAATATTATAGGCAAATTTTAGAACTATCAGGTCAAGGAAAAATACCACAAGTGGCCAGAAAGAAATAATTCAAATATTGGAGAGTCACAATCTGAATTACACAGGACTTGGTAACTGCAACATTAAAGGATCAGAGGTCATGGAACATGATATTCTGGAAAGCAAAGGACTTAAGACTACAACCAAGAATCACTTACCCAGAAAAAATAAGCATAATATATCAAAGGGAAACAATGGTCATTCAATGAAATAGAAGGATTTCAAGCTTTCATAAGGAGAAGACCAGAACTAAACCAAAAATTTGACCTCCAATACCAAGATCCAAGAGAAGCATAAACAAGTGAAAGGAAAAGAAAACATAAGGAATTTAATTGAGTTAAACTGTTTACATCCCGACATGGGAAGATGATATTTATAACTCTTAAAAATTATATCACTAACAGTAGAGATATAAAGAATATATGCAGACAGAGGGTATGGATATAAGGTGAATATGAGGGAATAACATGAAAAAATAGGGGATGAGAAAGGGGAATATAATGGGTGCAGAAGAAAAGGAGAGGTAGAATGGAGTAAATTATCTCACATGAAGAGTCAAGAAATACCTATTACAGTGGAGGGAAAGATGGGATGGGAGGGGCGATGGACATTTCTTGAACCTTGCTTTCATCAGTATTGGCTCAAAGAGGGAATAATATACACAATCAGATGAATATAGAAATCTATCTTATCCAACAGGGAAGTATGAGGGCAGCAGATTAAGTAAAGGGGTAGGTGACTGACAGAAGGGAGGGCAGATCAAGGGAGGTGGTAGACAGAAGCAAAACACTGGCAATGAGAAAAAAGAGTGAAAAGAAACAGGAGCAAGAATAGGATGGAGGGAAATACACAGGGAGTAATCATAACTGTGAATGTGAATGGAATAAACTCTCCCATGACATAGAAGCAGATAACAGAGTGAATCAAAAACCAGAATTCTACAATACGTTGCTTACAAGAAACAAACTTGAAGCAGAGAGACATACACAGAGTAAAGGTAAGGAAGGGGCTGGAGCAGAATCTATTATGCTTCAGCTGAAGTGAAGAAAGCAAGGACAGCAATCATGATCTTAGAGAAAGTAAAAGCAAAAATAGACTTGTTTAAAAGAAATAGGGAAGGAAACTACATCTTGCTAAAAGGTACCATAGACGATGAAGCAATCAACTTAGAAGACCAAGGAATAGTCTATGTGTCAGATCTATGGGGAGGTGAAGAATTCATGATCAAACAAGAGATAGAGAGCATTACAAAATGTAGAATAGATAATTTTGATCATATTAAATTGAAAAACTTTTGTATAAACAAAACCAATGCAACCAAGATTAAAAGGAAAGCAGAAAGGGCAACTAGGTGGCACAGTGGATAGAGCATCGACCCTGAAGTCAGGAGGACCTGAGTTCAAATCTGGTCTCAGACCAACACTTCACACTTACTAGCTGTGTGACCCTGAGCAATTCACTTAACCCTAATTGCCTAAAAAATAAAATAAAAAGGAAAGCAAAAAGCTGAGAGACAATCTTTACAGCAAGTGTCTCTGATAAAGGCTTCATTTTTCAAATATATATAGAGAACTGAGTCAAATTTATGAGAATACAAGTCACTCACCAATTGATAAATGGTCCAAAGATATGAACAGGCAGTTTTCAGATGAAGAAATCAAAGCTATCTATAGGCATATGAATAAGTGCTCTAAATCACTTTTGATTAGAGAAATGCAAATTAAAACAACTCTGAAATATCTCCTCACACCAATCAATTTGGCTAATATGACAAAAATGGAAAATGATAAACATTGGAGAAGATGTGGGAAAATTGGGACACTAATGAGAACTGATCCCACTATTCTGGAGAGCAATTTGGAACTAGGCCCAAGGGGCAACTAAACTGTGCATACCCTTTGATCCAGCAATACCACTATTAGGTCTGTATCCCAAAGAGATCATAAAAAAGGGAAAAGGTCCTACATATGCAAAAATATTTATAGTAGTCCCATGAAATATTGGAAATTGAGGGGATATCCATTAATTGGGTAATGGCTGACAAGCTGTGACATATGAATGTAATGGAATACTATTGTGCAATAAGAAATGTTGAATAGATACATTTCAGAAATACCTAGAAAGACTTACATGAACTGATGCACAGTGAAGTGAACAGAACCGGGAAAACACTGTACACAGTATCAACAACATCATGAGATAATCAACTATGAATGACTCAGCTTTTCTCAGCAACACAATAATCCAGGACAAGTACAAAGAACTAATGAAGGAAATTACTATCCATATCCAGATAGAGAACTAATGGACTCTGAATGCAAATCAAAGAATATTTTTTTCAATTACCTTATTCTTTCTCATGTTTTTATTCTCTTGATCTGTTTCTTCTTTCACAATTGTGATGAATATGTAAATATATTTTACATGATAGCATATGTATAAACTATATCAAACTGCCTACCATTTTTCAGAAGAGGGGAGGAGAAAGAGGGAGGGAGAAAAATTTGGAACTCAAAATCTTGTAAAAATGAATGCTGAAAATTGTTGTTGATGTATAATTGTGGGGAAAATAAAATATTTAAAGCAAAAATAAAAAAGTAAAAAAATATATTTTGGATGCTTAAAAAATAAATTAAAAAACTGAGCCAATCCAACCACAAATCTAAGCAAGCATAATTTTTACATATCCTCAATTTAGAAGGAACCTCAGAAGGCATCTAGTCTAATATATATTTAAGTACTGATTCCCATTTTTATCTTGATTTTTCTTACACAAAGAGTCATTTCACAATGGATAGCTCTGAGGTTATGAAAACTGGCTTTTCATCATTTGACTGATCTTCTCTTCAAGATTCTCAATCAGTGGTCATCCAACCTCCATTGAAAACTTCCTGGGATGGAGAACTCATTATGTCTGGAGGCAGATCATTCTAATTTGTGACAAATAACAAGAGGTCAAACATAAATGAACTTTTTATTCTGAAATGCACATTTATTCTAAAATTAGCCCCAGAAAATGTGCAATACCAGTTTTGGAATCCATTGTGAATATTATCAGTAATGTATGATGCCTTACAAACTAGACAATATGCTTGCCACCTCTTGACATTTTATTACAAATATTTGATATGTTCTTCCAGAAGAATAAATCATTGGAACATTGAATTTATTATTTTATCTCAACTCTCCCAACCTATCTGCTAGGAGAAAATAATTATTTAAAGTACAGGAGACACTGCAAAGGTTATATTTATAAATGAACTGAATTACAACAGAAAATATTTAGAAAAGACTTGAATTGCAAGACAGAAGAGTGAATGTCATCTGTTGCAGCTTATGTTTCTAGGATCACTACCTAAACTTAGGAGGTCAACAATTAGACCCCATCTAAGTTTCACCCTACAGAATAAAGGCTATTCCTTCTTGAGGATGACAATTATTTATTGGTCATTCATACTTACTGAACACCTTAAAAAAAAGGAAATTCATTTTGAAAATAGTTCCTTTAGAGGAACTCAATTCAAATTTTACTCAAATTTATGTAGATGAAGAGGAAGATACTGAGTCAGACACAATGTGATCAATTGTAACCTAATACTATAGGTATCTAATACCAAGAGAACAGGACAATTCATACCAATGAAAAGCGATACAATCTGGACTGGGGATGGTGAACATGGCCCTGGAAGTGTGAAAGTATTATCTAGAAATGGCTACGTACTCCATAACTATCTTCTTTAGTTATTGGAAGTTAATCTACTTCTGGGAGTCAATATGTCTAATGATTATTATCCTCTGAAAATTTTATTTTAAAGATATCTGCCAGGATCCCTGAATACGCTGGTCAATTACTTTTTACACAGTTGACATACAGATACCTTAGTGAAAGAGACAAAGACAAAAATGTTTCTTCCCACAGTGGTTTCTGCAATGTGAAGACTCCAAGGTTGAAATATAAAAAGAATAGATGATTGCCCCACTAAAACATCAGGAAAGAGTTCTCAAAGCTCACCATAATTCCTCGTTAGCCAAACACCTAGGTCTTCTTAAGTGGTCCAATTTGAAAACACTCTTGTTGGCTATCTTGGTTCAAGCTTATCTGGCACAACAGCTGACATTGTGTATAATGCCAAGGAGAAAAAAAAAGTAAGAATGATGTAGGGATGCTCTTAAATTCATTTCCCATTAGAATGTGAGCTCCTTAAGGAAAGTGTCATGTATTTGCCTTTCTTTGTTAACTCCATAAATTAGCAAAGTACCTGGAACATGGTAAGCAATTAATAAATGCTTATTAACTGACTGACCAATTCCTCAGGTCCTTGGTCCTAAGTGTGATAGTCTTATTTTCTGTTTTTGTTATCAGTGCAGTGATATATCCAATATCTGTATAGTTTAGAAAGACCAATGGATACAATTTATTTTTGTCTAAGTTTGCATTTTGACAAAATCAAAACCAATGGAATGTTAAATATTAAACATATATATTATTTCTTTATATAAATTCCGCATTCACTATTATTTTGTTTCTCATTCTTTCACTCTAACTCTGTCTCTTTACCTCTCTGTCTCTATGTCTTTCTTGTTCTCTGTCCCCACTGAAAGCCACACATAAATTGTACTGAGATAAGGTTTAACATTTTTATTATTAAACTGAATTCTCATTTCCTTCTGAAACAAACTTTGAAGTTGGGTGTTCTTTACTATAGAAATTCTACAGAGTAATTCAAGAATCCATATAATTACATCAAAGCTTCTTTTCAGTAAATGTCTTATATTTTCCAAGTTCAGTTCAGATGATTTTCTCTCTGTTCATGTTGAGAGCTTTCTATTTCTATAGTTATTCAACTTCACAAGTAAAAAAACTATAAAGTATTATTCTCTAATAACTTAGTTTGTCTATATAATTACTTAATATAAAATGTGTACTACTGAAAGTGGTGATGCACAAAGATAGATTAGTAAATTTATCTATCTTTTTATCTATCTATACTATATATCTCTGTGTGTGCATGCATATAATATCATCAGATTGTAAGTTCCTTAAGGGCAAGGACTGTCTTTTCCTTCTTTTTGGATCCCCTGTACTTAGCACAGTGTCTGGCACATAGTAGATGATAAATAGATATAGATATTGTTCTTGAATATCATATGCCCATTTGCAACTTGAGCATGTAATTTCAGGGTCTGCATAAAATGATCACTAACAAAAAAGTCTGATCATGATTATTATTTGCAGAATTCTGTACTTTATCTCCTATTGCTTAAATACTGACAATGGTAGCTTTAGGATTGAAGGGATACCTCTGACTTTTCCAGTCTGATCCATAATACATGTTTTAATGCTTATGTGATTGAGATACATTGCTCATTCAATAATGCAGATCACAACTCATCCATCAGTTGTAACCCAAAAAAGTCAATATGTTTATATTCAAATTCTGCTTTTATTATATTTATTTATTTAGAAAAATCAGAACACAAAAAAGTGGTGATGATGATAATGTTGATGATAATGATTATAACAGTTAACACTTATGTAGCACTGAAGGTTTACAAAGCACTTTACAAGTACTATCTCATTTCATCTTCAAAACAAGCCTAGGAGGCAGATGCTTTTATGATTTTAGTTTTTCATATCTCTGATGAAGATCCTTCATCCTTCCTCTCAAATGTGATAATATTTGTAAATTACTACACAGTGCTGGGATAAACTAAGTGCTTGATAAATTCTTATTCTTTTCTCTTTTGCAAATGAGGAAAATGAGGCAGGCAGAGTCAAATCCAGCCTCAACCCCTCACTAACTGTGTGACCCTGGGCAAGTCACTTAATCCTGTTTGCTTCAGTTTTCTCATCGGTAAAATGAGTTGGAGAAGGAAATGACCAACCGCTCTAGTATCTTTGCCAAGAAAACCCCAAATGGGGTCATGAAGAGTTAGAAATGACTGAACAACAACAGCATAGTAGTCAGTAAAATTTAACTAATAGAGATATTAAATCTATCCTTTCCCTTTTTTCTAGGACTCTTCTCTTCCAACAGACTAGCATCTCATTTCAGAAATGTTTCCTAATCAAACTGTACCATGCCATGGTCATCTTTCCAACTTATGTATAGATCAAGAAAACAATGGCCCAGTAAGATTGACTTGCCTAGCACAGGTAGCAAACATTGGAGGTCAAGTATGAATTTGTATCTTCTTCCTTTAGAACCAGTGAACCTTTCCAAACATGCCTTATCATCTTGTACATAATCTTGTGTGTAAATGTATTTGTCAGGTATCTTCAAGTAAACCTTGAGATTCATAGACTCAGGGTCAGAACTAGTAAACACAACTAGAGTTTGTTAAGTTGATGAAACACATGCCAGATAATGAAAGACAGCCACATATAAAACTAAAGTCAGGTCTTTGTACCTGCCCTCCTCATATTAAAACTCTATTAGCATGAAAAGATAGGAAATTTTAACATCTATAATCCCATACAAGAAATATGTAAGTAGGCTCAGCTTGAGTCTTCATAACCTTGGATCCCAACATTATTTTCACTGTTTTCTTTCTTTTTTAACAATACATAAGTGAACATTGATTACCCAGCACAACCTTAAAGTCTTCAGCTTCTTGGGTAATCTGGAACTAGTATATGATTTTTAGGTGACATTTTAATCCATCTGCCTGCTTTGGTCACACTTACTCATATATATATATACTACAGAGACAATACTTCTCTTCTACCTTGTTTAACATAACTTTCCCTGAACAAGTGGAAAACCCCAGTATCTTGTATAATTTTTTTTATTTTTCCTAATACCATTGCAGAATAATTGGCATTAATATTAATGTTCACTGTTGGATTCAGTATGTTGCTGCATACATAAGTATGCCATGGCTACATCATGTAACTTTTACTACAAATAAATCAATATACTTACTATCTGGAGAAAAATATTAGTGATATAGAGTACATATTTAGAATAATCAGTTCTCAACCAATAATAGCACTGAAAATTCAATTTCCCTTACAAAATAGGCTTATAACCCACCTCAGACTTCACTCTAGTGAAACTGATTTGTTTGTCTTTGACCACATTTCAGAGAGGGTGTTGTACCAAAATTATCATTTTGCTACTGTCTAGCTATCACTGATGATCTGATTCCACAAATATCTTTCCTTCCCCTGAGCTCCTCTTGCACTCATTATTTCTACAACTCAGTTGGCACTTAGCCTGGACTGCCTTGACAGACTCTTGGTTATCTACAATGTGCACATATCTTGTCTCTTCTCCTAGACAGAAAGAGGTGGGAGGTCAAGGATCATGTCTTATTTATACTTCTATCCTCACTAGCTCCCAGAACACTATATTCTGCAAACAATAAATAGTATGTTAATATTTTTCATTGTTTTTGATG
Organism: Vombatus ursinus; assembly: GCF_900497805.2. Classification (NCBI taxonomy): domain Eukaryota; kingdom Metazoa; phylum Chordata; class Mammalia; order Diprotodontia; family Vombatidae; genus Vombatus; species Vombatus ursinus. The sequence goes on from NW_020954557.1 coordinate 5,637,658, forward strand.
AGCTTCAGGAGGCTCTGGGCTATATATATATATATTTAAATTCACATAGGGTCCAAATAATGTAATTTATTCATTTGCTCTAACATCCTGGCTTATCCCAGCACTTAAAATAATTTCCCATTCATATGGTGTCTAAAAGTATACAGGTTTGATAATAGGAAGCAGATCACAAGGTAGGAGACCCCTGGCCTTTGACCCAAGGTCATTCTTTCTGGAAGAAAAGTGTAATATTTGGGTATTCCATATTATTGCTGAGTATCTAAATACTTGGCTACTGATAAGCCCCTCTATTTATTTTTACCATTTGGGTTATTTCCTTGTAGAGGGAAAAAGGCACAGAAGAACAAGACCTTCTTGACCCTTACAAGGCAAAATATAAATTTGGGATCAGTAATTTCCAAACTGTAGAGGTGTTGTACAAACTATATATTCCTGCTGTCTTGACTCATTTTCCTGAGTGGCAAACTTTATTCAGTGCCTCCCTATCTTATTTCATCTATTATCACACATGTCAATAGAACTCTGAAACAATCCTCTCCTTTCAGCATCTCTTTTGAAGAGTTATCACTTCTGATATTAGAGTCATAATGGACAAATGGACAGCACTAGGAAGAAGTTTCATTACTGAACCCTACAGAATATAGCACTTTACCTTTAGGGTGAAAATATATGAATTCTAATCAAACATTCACTAAATACCTATTACCTGTAAAGCCCTCCACAACATACTAGTAGAGATAAAACATGAGTAAGTCACAGTTTCCAACTTCAAAAAGCTTACAATTTAATAAGGGATAGCATGGTAGTATGCAAAGGATACTGGATTTACTATTGATTCTCATGTTGTCATATCAACTAAGTCTCAATTTTCTCATCTGCAAAATGTATTTATTTATACCTTTACTCCTTCCTTAGGGAGTTGAAGTAAGGCAGGAGAGATATTAATTTTAATATAGAGAATGAAACTTAGTGGTAATTCATGTAATTATAGGTTTAGAGCTTGAAAGGGTCCATAAAGATCATCTAGATCATTTTGTAGTTGGGCCCAGATAGGTTACATGACTTATACAAGGTTACACAACTTATACAAGGTTACACAATAGTAAGCTAATTTGGGATCTAAATTTAGTGTTCTTTCTGCTGCTACTTCTCTAGTCATTTCACCTTTGGAAAATTCAACTTCCTCATGTTGGACAATATGATCCTTAAGGTTCCTCACATCCATAATATATCAGATGAAACATATTCAAACAGAACTCATGTTTTTCCTAGGTCAATACTCTTCCAAACTGTCCTATTTTGTTAAAGGCATGACCATTTCCACCTTCCCAGATTTGCATCCTTGGCATTATTTTCGATTCCTCATTCTCTCTCACTCCACATATGCAATCAATTGCCAAATACTGTGATTTCTATCTTAATATATCTCTCATGTCAGACCCTTTCTCTCCACTTATATTCCCACCACTATAGTTAAGGATGCCATCACCTCTTGCTTAATCTATTGCAATTGTCCTTTAGCTGGTTCTCTTATATTGTGTCTTCCAACTCTAATTCATTTGCCATATAAGATAGATCCTATTTTATCTTAAAAACTGATTATATATTATGCCCTTCCCACATCTTACAGCTTATTTAAGTTGTCCTATCTATTCTCCACACATGGTATTTCATGTCTCCATGCCTTTCTGTTTCCCTTCCTCCTACCATTAATACACTACCTTCTCACTTCTACCTCATGGAGTACCTCACTTCCTTCAAGACACAGCTCAAGCACTACTTCCTGATCCCACAAACTTCTGGTCCTCTCCCCTTCTAAGTCCCTTATATTTAAATGATTTGAATTTATTCTGTATATAGCTTGCAAGTACATGTGTGTGTGTGTGTGTGTGTGTGTGTGTATGATGTCTCTTAACAATGCAAACTCCTTGAAAGTAAGGATTATTTTATTGTCTGTATTTGTATCCCCACTGCCTATACAGTGTCTGGCAGAGAGTAGATTCTTAATCAATACTTGGTGATTAATTATTATTTGTTAAGTAGAGAAAAGTTACAGGTAAAAGTAACTTAAATTTATATTTATATGTAAAATTATAAGAAGAAAAAGGTAATGGAGTATCATGAAAATCATTGCTTCATAAAGCACTGGAAATCAGTGGTAGGAAAACACAGGTTTAAGAAAGTTAAAAGAGCAACTTAATATATAAAGTCATCCTAAAAACCATTGGAAGATGAAAGTAGGAAAACAACAATCAGATATAAATTGGAAAAGATCTGTAAGAATTATTAAAAAATGTTCACCATTAATAAAATTAGAGTCACTACATTTAGACCTTCATGATCATAGTACTTACCCAAAAGGCAAAAATTATATACTTATAACTAAATGTAACTAACCTGAAAAATTGACTCTAATTTTATGACAAAATAGACTTTTAATGGAAGAGGACTTTAGAGCATTTCTTATTTTTAAAAAGCCAGAGCTAAGTAGGAACTTTGAAATATAAACACAAGAGTTCAGCAGAACTGAAATAAATAAATTTTTAATTAATTGCATGGAGTTGTATAATTATATAGGGTTGCAGGTGTCCCTTTAAAACCTTAATTTTTTTTTTAAAGGTATGGAGAGTTAAATAAGGAAAACAAAGTCCTAGGGAGGAATAGTCCCTAGGGGGAAAAAAAGGAATATGCACATATAGAAATAATGATGAATGGGGTACAACTTGTTATTACTCATAATTTACATACTGGATAAGAATGCACACCTATGGAGAAAAGGGGAAGTTATAGGCATTAGATGAAATTCATTCTTAGAGAAAAGGAACAAAGGAGAGTTGAACACGCATACATCATTTGGTGTAGAAGTATTTCGAACTCAATAGGAAAGTAAGTGGGGTTATAGAAAGAAAGAGGGACAGGTAGGTAGGATAACATTATTTTTTAATTTAAATATTGTTAAAGCATAAGAACTTTTAATTATTTTTTAATTACAACTTCCCTTTCTCCTTCCACATCCACTGACCATTGAGAAGTCAAGAAAAACCAAACCCATTACAAATATTCATTGTCATATAAAATAGATTTCTATATTAGCAAGTCACACATACACAAAAGAAAAAAATATGTTTCAATCTGTGTTTAACGTTCATCCTTTTTGTATCTAGAGATGGGTAGCCTAATTCATCAACTCCTTTGGAATTGTGGTGGGTCATTACATTGATTAGAGTTACTAAATATTTCACAATTGATGATCTTTAAAATATTGGTATTACTCTGTACATTGTTCTCCTAGTCCTGCTCATTTTACTTTGATTCATTTCATGCAGGTCTCACCAGGTATTTCTGAAATATCCCCTTCATTAGTTCTTATTGTACAGTAACACTGCATCACATTCATATACTATAACTTGTTTGATCATTCTCTAATTGATGGGTATCACCTCAGTTCACAATTCTTTGTCACCATAAAAAATGCTGTTGTAAATATTTTTTTATTTTATATTTCAGGGACTTTTCCTCTTTCTTTAATTTCTTTGGAATATAGACATAATAGCAGTATTGATGGGTCAAAGAGTATGCACAATTTAATAATGTTGGGGACATCTTTACAAACTCCCTTCCAAAATGTTTGGACTAGTTTACAGCTCTACAAACACTACATCATTGTGCCTGTTTTCATGCATACTCCCCAGCATTTTATTTATTTTTCATCTATTAGCAAATTTGATATGTGTCAAGTGGTAACTCAGAATTTCTTAATTTGTGATTATTAGTGATTTCAAGTCTTACCAAAAACTAGTAAGTTTAGTTTTTATGATTACGGGTGAGACATACCTACATTCTTACCCTTTTAATGGGATCATAGTTTTTAAGCCAAAAGAGATCATCTAGTTCAGATTTGAACCCAGGTTCTGTAATTACAAATTTAATGCACTTTCCACTAAAACTATGCTGCTTTTTAATTTCTTTTGAACTTTAAAAATTGCTACATTTACTTCAGCTATATGGATAGAATATTTGGCTTACACTTTAAAATTTGGAATTTTATATCATACAGATTTAGCTTTTCCCAAAAATAGCTACATGAAAATGCCATGAACTTCTACTGAAACATTTATAACTTCAAGTATAAAGTAACATAGATTTATAAGTATTCAAGATCAGTTGCACTTCTGCAACAGAACATAGTGAATACCTCATATGTTAAAAAATGTAGAGTTAGAGAGAGGATTCTGGGAAGATGGCAGAGTAGATCAGAAAACTTTCAGATCTCAAATTTCCTTCAAAAAAAAAAGACAGAACATCACCTCAGAGCAGCAGAAATAAACTCAGGGTAAAATAATTGTCCACCTAAGACAATGTGAGAAGACCCCAGGACAGACCCAACCTCAGCTGCAAAGATTAAGCCTGAGTGAAGTGTAAATGCCTCCAGGCCAACTATGCAGAACCAACAAATAACAACCACTGTAGGTGGCTTGGTGGAAGGGCAGCCTCAGCCCTAGAAACTTTTATCTTGAAGAAAGTATGAGCTTGTGACTGCTGAGTAAGAGATGATTGAAGAGCCTTCACTGTTGAGGAACCCCAAGCTCAGTTGTGCTGACCAGATACTGGACTCTGGCTGTGGGAAGCTAGCACACATCTGATGAGTGCAGTAGCGAGGGGCAAGGATCCCATTGGCTGTGGGCACTTGCAGGAGAACAGAATTCCCTGGTTTAAGTAGCAGGGCAGAGAGGACAGCTGTAGTTTGCAGCCCCTTGTGGGATCACAGGGAGCAAGATCATTTGCAGGACAGTGTGGCTGGGGGCTCTAGCTATGGCTTAGGAGTGGAGAGGAGAGCCTGATGTTGGACCCCAGACAGAACTCAGAAAATAACAGTACAGATAACCTGAGGCTTTGGGCATCATTCCCCATACCTTAGGACTAGAACTTGATTACACTAACAGCTGCTAAAAACAAAATAAAACAAAAATAAATAAATAAATACAAATGAGTAAGCAAAAGAGAAAGAACCCAGGCAGAGATAGCTATTACGGGGATACAGGGGATCTAAGTCCATATTTAGAGGAAGATAATGGAGCTTCAAAAAAAAAGCCACTCCTTTTTCAATGAGAAACAAGCACAAGAAGAGTTCTTGGAAAAACTTAAAAGGGATCAAAAACCAAATAAGAGAGATCGAGGAAAAATTAAAAAAAAAATAAGAACAATCCAAGAAAATCAAGAAAATTATGGAAAGAAAGTCAATAGAGAATCAAAAACTTAAGAAAGAAAATATTTACCTGAAAACTAGAATTGGGCAAGAGGAAGCTAATGAGATCCTCAGACACCAAGAAATCATAAAACAAAATCAAAAGAATAAAAAATAGAAGAGAAATGAAACATCTCATTAATAAAAGAAATTATCTGGAGAAATAATATAAGAATAATCAGACTACCTAAAAAATATGATTCAAAAAAGAATCTTGATAAATTATAAGATATTATCAAGGAAAATTGTACTGAAGTTCTAGAACAAGAAGGCAAAGCACAAATAGAAAAAAACAAATCCACCAATTACTACCTGAAATTGATCCCAGGAGGAAAACTTTAGGAATATCATAGCCAAGTTTCTTAGCTCCCAAATTAAAAAGAAAATTTTGGGAGCAACAAGAAAAAAAACTATTTAAATATCATGGAACTACAATAAGAATTACACAAGACCTAGCAACTAGTACATTGAAGCACCGTAAGTTTTAGAATATTATATTCTGTAGAACAAAAAAGCTGGGGTTTTGACCAAAGGTAACTTACCCAGCAAAGTGAAATATAATCCTGAATGGGGGAAAAATGGACATTTAACAAAATGAAAGACTCTCAGGTTTTTATACCAACCTCTCCCCCTTCCCCAGAACTTAAGGAAAAATTTGACATTACCAGAGAAATATAAGGTAAATATTAAAGATCAATTATAAGGGATTCAATAAGTCAAATTGTTTACTTCTTGTAAGTGAAAATATTAGCAGTACTCTTATGATTGTCATCATTATTTGGGTAGTTTGAAAGAAAGTATTGGGCTGAATCATGGGGTGATTCTAAAAAAAAGAGAACACTGTAAGGAGAGATAAAAAGGAGTAATTATCTCATACAAATAAGACATAAAAGGAAAAATTGATACAGAAGAAGCTAATGGGGAGAGGCTGGGTAGCACTGGAACCTTACTCTCATAAAGAATGGATTAAAGAGAGGGCAGTGAGGTGGCACAGTGGATAAAGCATGGGCCCTGGATTCAGGGGGACCTGAGTTCAAATCTGGCCTCAGACACATAACACTTACTACCTGTGTGACCCTGGACAAGTCACTTAACCCCATTGCCTAACCCCCCCCCAAAAAAAGAATGAGTTAAAGAGGGTACAACATATATACCTGGAGGGGGTATAAAAGTCTTCTAAATTCAGAAAGAAATAAGAGGGCAAGGGGATAGGGTGGTAAGAGAGGATAAGGGAGAGACTCTTAGAGGGATGGATAGGTTAAGGAATAGGAGGGCAAGATAGTGGGTAGAAGTAAAGCAAAGGAGTGAGAGGAGATAGGGTAAATAAAAATGAGGAAAAATAGGAAGGAGGAAAATAGACAAGTAATTGTAGCTTAGAATGTGAATGGGATGAATTTACCCATAAAACGGAAATGAATAACAAATTGAAATCAACAACATGTTGCTTTCAGAAAATATTATAAACATGACAGATACAAAGATAAAATAAAGGGTAGGAGTAGAATTTATTATGTAAAAAAAACAAGGATAGTAATCATAATCTCAGACAAAGTTAGAGTTAAAATGGATTTAATCAAAAGAGAAAAGTAGAGAGACTATACTCTATCAGTAATATTATTCAGTATTATTTTAGACCATTTAAAATAACTAACAGTATAAAATACCTGAGCATATATTTGCCAAAACAGGCAGAGGAACTATATGAACATAAATGTAGAACACTTTTTAAACAAATAAACTCAGATCTAAATAATTGAAGTAATATTTATTGTTCATGGATAGATAAAGCCAATATAATTTTTAAAATGACAATTTTACCTAGCTAATCTATTTATTAGATGTCATCCAAAATAAATTACTAAAAAGTTATTTTGCTGAGTTAAGAAAAATAACAAAGTTCATTTGGAAGAACAAAGGATCAGGAACTTCAAAGAAACTAGGGGGAAAGATGTAAAGGAAGTAGATTTAGCAGTATTAAACCTTCAACTGTGTTATAAAGTGAGAGCATTGCTGAAGTGTAAAATGCATAATTTTTATTATCTTAAATTAAAAATTTTCTGGTATAAATAAAACTTATGTAGTCTAGAATAGAAGGAACACAGAAAATTTGGGGAAAAATTTTCATAGACAATCTTTCAGATACTATGTAATCAGGTTGGAATATTGCTGTGGTGTAGGAAATGATGCTGGTTGGTTTAGAAATACATGGAAAGACTTGGATTTATGAATGAAGATGCTAACACCTTCAGAGAAACAGATGACAGGTAGAAATAAGCATAGTATGTTATAACATACATGTGTATGAATATATGTGTGTATAAATGTGTATATTTATAGATATCTATGTATATGTATATGCTTAATTGTAGCCTTCTTTAGGGTGGGGCAGAAAGGGAAAATAAAGTTTAAAAGCACAGCAGAGAACAAAAGAAAACCAACAAGGAAGCAAACAAAAGCTAAACAGCTTTGAAAACAATGTGTAGTATTTATTATATATTTTCTTGAAATGAAAATGTATTATTTTATATTGAATCTTCTCTTATACATGGCAATTTTTTTCCTTTCTTTTCTCATCTTGTATTTAAGTCTAAAATAAATTTTAAAATTTGTCCAAAAAAATATAGAGCCAATGAAATATCTCTGTTCAAAAACAACTTGTGTCTTTCATATTTCATGCATTTCATTTGTATTGTAGTTTATATTTCATGAATTCCATGTGGCTACCAGCAGCCTTTTGACTAAACTTAGAAGATGGCAGAAAGTTTAACAGCTTGTTAGGGGAATTAAAGCCAAAGAACTGGAAGAATGGTGGCAAGGATAAGATAGGTAGGATCCGAGTAGCCTTATACTTAGTTGCCCACCACATAATTATTTGTGACAGTTGGTCAACATCTAAATGAGCTTATAAATTTCAATAATATTAGCACCCTCAAGGGTTCAGGGTTCAGAAAAAGTCAATTGTCTAAGTGACAATTTTTATCCATAGCTTTTCTTATGAATATAGACTAGTTTAATTAAAGGGAAAAAATAAGACTATTTTTCATTAACCCTTGAACACAGAGTTCTTTTTTTTATGGATATCTTAACTACTTTATTTGCATAATTCAAAATTGCTTTCCAAAATGGTCGAGCTAATTCATAACTCCACAAAACATTAATGTACTTATCTTTCTACAACCACTTCAACCTTCAATATCTGTATCTTTTGTCATCTTTGTCAGTTTGCTAGGTGTAAGGCCAAAGTTAAGGATCATTTTGATTTTGCATTTCTTGTATATTAGTGATTTGAATCATTCTTTCATATGATTGTTAATACTTTGCACTTCTTTTGAGAACTATTTGTTCATATCCTTTGATCCCTTATTTATTTCTTGATTTAATTTATTTTGAATTATCAACAATCACTTCCATAAGTTTTTGAGTTTTAAATTTTTCTCCCCCTGCCTCTTCACCTTGCTCCCCAAGACAGCACACAATCTGATATAGGCTACACATATACATTCCTATTAAACATATTTTCACATTGGTGATGTTGTAAGTAAGAATTAGATTGCATAGGAGGAACCACCAGAAAGAGGAAATAAAAACAACAGAAGAAAAAAATAGCAAATAGTATGCCTCTATCTGCATTCAAACTCCATAGTTCTTTCTTTGTAAGTGGATAGTATTTTCTATAATAAGGACTTTGGAGACGTCTTAGATTCTTGTATTGATGAGAAGGGTTAAGTATATCAATGCTAGTCATCGCACAATATGGCTGTTACTGTGTACAATGTTCTCCTGGTTCTGCTCACTTCACTCAGCATCAGACCATACAAGTCTTTCCAGGTTTTTCTGCAGTCCATCTGCTCCTCATTTCTTATATCACAATAGTATTCTATTGCATTCATATAACACAACTTGTTCAGCCATTGCCCAATTGATGGGCATCCTCTCAATTTTCAATTCTTTGCCACCACAAAAAGAGCTGCTATAAATATTTTTGTAAGTGGGTCCTTTTCCCATTTGTATGATCTCTTTGGGATATAGCCCCAGAAGTGCTATTGCTAGGTCAAAGGGTATGCACATTTTTATAGCCCTTTGGGCGTAGTTCTAAATTGCTGTCCAAAATGGTTGGATCATTTCCCAACTCCACCAACAATGCAGTAGTGTTCCAATTTTCCCATATCTTCTCCAACATTTATCATTTTCCCATTTTTTCATGTTGGCCAGTCTGATAGGTGTGATGTGGTACTGCAGAGCTGTTTTGATTTGCATTTCTCTAATCAATGGTGATTTAGAACATTTTTTCATATGATTATAGATGGCTTTAATTTCTTCATCTGAAAACTGCCTGTTCATACCCTTTGACCATTTATCAATTGGGGGATGACTTGTATTCTTATAAATTTGACTTAATTCTCTATATATTTTAGAAATGAGTCCCTTATCAGGAGACTGATTATAAAAATTCTTTCCCAATTTTCTATTTCCGTCTAATCTTGGTTGCATTGGCTTTGTTTCTGCAAAAACTTTTTAATTTAAAGTAATCAAAGTTATCCATTTTGCATTTCATAATGTTCTCAATCTCCTGTTTGGTCATGAATTCTTCTGTTCTCCATAAATCTCAGAGGTAAAATATTCCTTGTTCTTCCAGTTTGCTTGTAGTATCAGACTTTATGTCTAAATCATGAATTCATTTTGACTTTATTTTGGTATATGGTGTGAGATTTTGATCTGTGCCTAGTTTCTGACATAATCTTTTCCTGTTTTCCCAGCAGTTTTTGTCAAAGAGTGAGTAGAACACAGCATTCTTTACTGGCTAAAGTGCTAAGCTATCAAGTCCAAAACCAGTGATTATTTGGTTTTCTGACATAGACTTATTGACAATCTTGGGCAACTCACTAGGCATACGATGGACACTGAAATGTTGCTAACCAGCTACATATAAAGCTACCTGCTATTTTATCCAGGTCCAATACTTATTATGGTGATAAGGAAATAAAGAACTTTTTACCTTTTTTTTTCATTCTGAATGAGCTTGTGATTTCCTTAGGATGGTAAACACCACTTCTCTGCCTCTTGAAAATGCTTAAAGGTGGTAAGATAATATTTAAAAGATACCATGTATAATACCATTCAACTAATGAGCTTAAAGGAGGAGCTTTTTAATTAATTTATTTATTTTTAGTTTTAAACATTCACTTGCATAAGATTTTGAGTTCCAAATTTTCTCCCCATCTCATCCCTCCCCCACCCCAAAATGGCATGCATTCTGAATACCTCTAATCTGCCCTCCCTTCTATCTCTCCCCGCCTTCTCTCATCCCCCTCCCCTTCAATTTTCCTGTAGGGCAGGATAGATTTCTATACCCCATTCCCTGTATATCTTATTTCCCAGTTGCATGTGAAAATGATTTTTTTATCTTTTGTTTTAAAATTTTGGGGTTCCAGATTTTCTCACTTCCTCCCTTCCCACCCACCCTCATTGAGAAGGCAAGCAACTCAATACAGATTATACATGTAGTCATGCAAAACACCTCCAGAGTAGTTATGTTGTTAAAAACTAAATATATTTCCCTTCATTCTACTGAAAAGGATATCATACATTTCCCTTCATTCTACCTGGCCCCCCATTTATTCTATTCTCTCTTTTGACCCTGTCCTTCTCTAGAAGTGTTTGCTTCTGATTACCCCCTCCCCTAATCTGCCCTCCCCTCTATCATCCTCCTGCTCTCTTGTCCTCTCCACCTCCTATTTTCTGTAGGGTAAGATAGATTTCCATACCCAATTGAGTGTATATGTTATTCTGTTCTTAAGCCAAATCTGATGAGAATAAGATTCACTCATTCCCTCTCACCATCCCCCCATTTCCCCTGCACTGTAAAAGCCTTTTCTTGTCTGTTTTATGTGAGATAATTTACCCCATTCTACCTCTCCCTTTCTCCTTCTCCCAGTATAATCCTTTCTCATCCCTTAATTTTATTTTCCAGACATCACCCCTTCATCTTCAACTCCCCCGTGCCCTCTATTTATCTATCTATCTATCTATCTATCTATCTATCTATCTATCTATCTATCTATCTACACATACATATAATTTTTCCGTCCAACTACTCTAATACTGACAAAGGTCTCATGAGTTACAAATATCATCTGTCCATGCAGAATGTAAACAGTTCAACCTTAATAATTATTATTATTTCTCTTTCCTGTTTACCTCTTCATGTTTCTCTTTAGTCTTGTATCTGAAAATCAAATTTTCTGTTCAGCTCTGGTCTTTTCATAAAGGATGCTTGAGCCCCAAACCCCTACAAATACCTATAAAAATGGCTCTAAACAAATTCTAAAGCAGCAGAACCTGCAAAAAGATAGAGTGAAACAAATTACAAGGCCAAGACAGTCTGCATGTTTGATCAGAAAGGTATATTGCACCAGGGGGAGAAAGGAGCGCAATTCAACATGGGTGCACAGGCCGAAGTGACCCTGGAGCAGGCCAAAGAGACCCTGGAGCAGGCATCAGAGGACTGAATCACAGGCAGCTGTGGTGGTTCCCAGACTTCTCAACCCACGAATGCCTAAGACAACTTAGAAGGTCAGTGGGAAAAGTCTGTTTCTATGGTGGTGAGAGAGAAGCCCAGGGTCCCAGCCCCATTCCTTGGGGCAGCTGCTGCTTCCTGAGCTTCTGGCCCATAGACTGAGGGGGAATCCAGTGGCTGATCAGAGAGGGATTGCAGGGATCTGTTTGCTGGTGCAGGACTCTCTTGCTTTGCTCGTGCTTGTATCTGGGTCACAGTTCTGGGTGGCAGTCCTGGGGTGAGAAGGAGTACTGGCATGGTGGAGCTTGTAGTGGCTGTGGAGAGGAAACCCTCCTCACAGTTCCAAGACAGAAAAGAGTGCTCATAGCCCAGAGCACAGGCCAGGAAAGGAGTAAAAACCTCGCCCTTGATCATAGCACCTTGGAAGAACTGAAAATTTTTGGGTCCCTAGAAGTATCTTTGAAAACAGCTGCACAAAACACCCGAATCTTTGGACAGTACATTCTCCACCCTGGAAACAGACTCCTACCTTAACAAAGAGTCTATAACTCAAGTAATTGGCTGAGATCATGAGCAAGCAGCACAAAAAGAGTCAGACTATATTATCTTACTTTGATGACAAAGAAGATCAAAACATGCAACCAGAAGAAGAAAATGAAGTCAAAGTTCCTACATCCAAAGCCTCCAAGAAAAATATGAATTGGTCCCAGACCATGGAAGAGCTCAAAAAGGATTTTGAGGAGCAAGTAAGAGAAGTAGAGGAAAAACTGAGAGTGATGCTAAAGGAGACCCAAAAAATACTGAAGAAAATAACACCTTAAAAAATAGCCTAACCCAAATGGCAAAAGAGGTCCAAAAAGCCAATGAGGAGAAGAATGCCCTAAAAAGCAAAACTGATCAAATGGAAAAGGAAGTCCAAAAGCTTACTGAAGAAAATACTTCCTTAAAAATTAGAATGAAAAAATTCGAAACTAGGGACAATTTGAGAAATCAAGGCACTGTAACACTAATCCAAAGGAATGAAAAAATAGAAGAGAATATGAAATATCTCATTGGAAAAACAACTGACCTGGAAAATAGATACAGGAGAGAGAACTTAAAAATCATTGGTCTATCTTAAAGCCATGATCAAAAAAAGAGCCTAGACATCATCTTTCAAGAACTTATCAAGGAAAACTGCCCTGCTATTTTAGAATCAGAGAGCAAAATAGAAATTGAAAGAATCCACCAATCACCTCCCGAAAGATATCTCCAAAGGAAAACTCTTAGGAATGTTGTAGCCAAATTCCAGAATTCCCAGGTCAAGGAGAATATGTTGCAAGCAGCCAGAAGGAAACAATTCAAGTACTGTGGAAACACAATCAGGATAACGCAAGATTTAGCAGCTTCTACATTAAGGGTCTGGAGGGCATGGAGTATGATATTCAGGAGGGCAAAGGAGTTAGGACTGCAACCAAGAATCACCTACCCAGAAAAACTGAGTATAATCCTCCAGGAAAAAATGGCCCTTCAATGAAATAAGGGACTTTTAAGCATTCCTGTGTAAAAGACCAGAGCTGAACAGAAAATTTGACCTTCAAATACAAGATTCAAGTGAAACATGGAAGAAGTAAACAGGAAAGAGAAATCATAAGAGACTTATTAAGGCTGAACTGTTTACTTTCCTGCAGGGAAAGATGATATTTGCAACTCATGAGTCCTTTGTCAGTATTAGGGTAGTGGGAGGGAAAAAAAACTTACATGTATGTATAGATAGAAAGATAGATGGATAGAGAGATAGATAGGTGGATAGAGATAGATAGATAGAGGGCACAGGGTGAGTTGAAGATGAAGGGGTGATGTCTGGAAAATAAAATTAAGGGGTGAGAGAGGATTATACTGGGAGAAGGAGAAAGGGAGAAGTAGAAGGAGGTAAACTATTTCACATGAAATAGACAAGAAAAGGCTTTTACAGTGCAGGGGAAATGGGGGAAGGTGAGAGGGAATGAGTGAATCTTATTCTCATCAGATTTGGCTTAAGGAGGGAATAACATACACAACGGGGCATGGAAATCTATCTTACCCTACAGGAAAATAAGGGGGGAAGGGGACAAGAGAGCAGGGGGTTGATAGGGCAGATTGAGGGAGGGGATAATCAAAAGTAAACACTTCTGAGGAGGGACAGGGTCAAAAGAGAGAATAGAATAAATTGGGGGTAGGATAGGATGAAGGGAAATATACTTAGTTTTTCACAGTAGGACTACTATGGAAGTGTTTTGCATGACTACACATCTATAACCTGTACCGAGATGCTTGCGTTTTAAATGAGGGTGGGTGGGGAGGGAGGAAGGGAGAAAATTTGTAACCCAGAGTTTTAAAAACACATGTTAAAAATAAAAAAATTAAAAATTGAAAAAAAAAGAATACTTGAAAGTCCTCCATTTCACTGAATGACCATTTTTTTCCCTGAAGTTTCCCCTCAGTTTTGCTGGATAGGTGATTCTTGGTTGTAATCCAATCTCCTTTGCCCTCTGGAATATTATATTCCAAGCCCTGTGGTCCCTTAATGTTGAATCTGCTAAATCTCGTGTTTTCCTGATTGTGTTTCCACAGAACTTGAATTGTTTCTTTCTGGCTGCTTGCAATATTTTCTCCTTGACCTGGGAACTCTGGAATTAGACTACAACATTCCTAAGAGTTTTCCTTTGGGGATCTCTTTCAGGAGGTGATTGGTGGATTCTTTCAATCTCTATTTTGCTCTCTGGTTCTAAAATATCAGGGTAGTTTTCCTTGATAACATCTTGAAAGATGATGTCTAGGCTCTTTTTTTGATCATGGTTTTCAGATAGTCCAATAATTTTTAAATTCTCTCTCCTGGATCTATTTTTCAGGTCAGTTGTTTATCCAATGAGATATTTCACATCATTTTCTATTTTTTCATTCTTTAAATTTGTTATACAGTGTCTTGATTTCTCATAAAGTCACTAGCTTCCAACTGATCCATCTCATTTTTAAATAAGTAGTTTATTCAGTAAGCCTTTGGACTTCCTTTTCCATTTGGTCAATTTTGCTTTTTAAGGTGTTCTTCTCCTCATTGACTTTTTGGACCTCTTTTGCCATTTGGGTCAGGCTATTTTTTAAGGTGTTATTTTCTTCAGTATTTTTTTAGGTCTCCTTTAGCAAGCTGTTGACTTGTTTTTCATGATTTTTTTTGCATCACTCTGTTTTTCCTCTACTCTTACTTGCTTCTCAAAATCCTTTTTGAGCTCTTCCATGGCTTGGGACCAATTCATATTTTTCTTGGAGGCTTTGGATGTAGGAGCTTTGGCTGTATTGTCTTCTTCTGGTTGTATGTTTTGATCTTTGTTACCAAAGAAAGATTCTATGGTCTGATTCTTTTTACGCTGTTTGCTCATGATCCCGGCCAATTACTTGAATTATAAACTCTTTGTTAAGGTTGGAGTCTGCTTCCAGTGTGGAGAATGTACTGTCCCAAGATTCAGGGGTTTTGTGCAGCTGTTTTCAAAGATACTTCTAGGGACCCAAAAATTTTCAGTTCTTCCAAGGTGCTATGATCAAGGGCGAGGTGTTTACTCCTTTCCTGGCCTGTGATCTAGTCTGTGAGTGACCACAAGCACTCTTTTCTGTCTTGCAACTGTGAGGAGGATTTTCTCTCCACCACCATTCCAAGCTCCACCATGCCAGTACTCCTTCTCACCCCAGGACTGCCACCCAGTACTGTGAACTAGATCCAAGCATGGGCAACGCAAGAGAATTCTGTACCAGCAAAGATATCCCTGTAATCCCCTTCTGATCAGTCACTGGATTCCCCCTCAATCTGTGGGCCAGAAGCTCTGGAGGCAGCCACCACCCAGGGACCATCTTGGGGAATGGGGCTGGGACCCCATGTTTTTCTCTCACCACAAACATAGACTTTTCCTACTGACCTTCTAAGTTGTCTTTAGCATTCATGGGTTGAGAAGTCTGGAATCTGACACAGCTGCCTGTGATTCAGTCCTCTGAGGCCTGTTCCAGGTTTGCTGGGGCCTGCCACACCCTTGTCAAATTGCATTCCTCTCTCAGCCTCGTATGATATACCTTTCTGATCAACCATCCAGGTTGTCTTGGGCTGGAAATTTGTTTCGCCCTGTCTTTTTGTGGGTTCTGTTGCTTTAGAATTTGTTTAGAGCCATTTTTTTACAGGTATTTGGATGGGTTTGGGGGAGAGCTCAAGCAAGTCACTGCTTTTACTCTGCCATCTTGGCTCTGCCCCTTGAGGAGCTTTTTCTAGTGTGGCCTGCTAGGTCAAATAAGCATTAGCAAATATAAGTAATAACCTTTGAAATTTATATCTAATTATTTACTACTGGATATGATGAAGTTTAAAATTATACACCCATTTACACCAGGAAAATCTTGATTTCCAATAGCCATGGTAAAATAATTTGCTAATCTTAGAGTCAGCTGTAAAAGTATCACACTTGTACAGTAATGTATTGGGCTTATAGGAATATATAGGCCACATAAAAGTAGTCATTGTATCTTTTAATGAAAAGAAAAAACAACATAAATGTAAGATTCTGGCTGAGATGAAATTTTATAAAATATTGGTACTACTGTGTGGATGTGAAATTACTCCCTTATGCAAACCTCTTCAATTCTTATAAATTTCATTTCCAGGAAGGTTAAATCTATAATTAGAATTCTGTGATAAATATCAGAATAGGGATTATCAAGAATGAGGTAAATTTGCTGATAATACATATATATTCATGAAAACTTGTTTTCACTGGAATAAAGAAGAAAAATGAAAGTGACAGAATCTCTAAGCAACTGCTGGAAAATCAAAGCTAAAGTGAGGCACTTGTGAGTGAGATAGCAGGAGTTATGCTGCTAGGACAATCAGTTATCACCCAAAGAGGTATAGTAGCCCCTTGGGTTTAGGGGGCTAGAGATGAGGGGCAAACATCAACAATAGAAAAGAGATATGTCAGATTTTTGTGCAATATAAAGCTCTGATGATACCATTTTAGTGATTATTAGAATCTGTGAATCACATCTAAAAATAATAACTTGCACAAAGCTAATCTGGGTTACCTGGGCATGCAGAGCAATAAACCCTATAAATAATACATCAGTTTTTTTTATTTTATTTTTATTTTGTTTATGTTTTTCTTCCCCAGCAAACTTCTAGAGATATAATTATGTTACATGAGTAGTGGTCCAGAGAAGCTGAATTCTGAGATGTACCAACATTCAGAATGATCTTTTTTCTCAATCGTTTGTTTCTTGAACCACAAAAGTACTTAATATATCTGGTTGTCCACCACAAAAAATAAATCTAAATATGAAGATAGAGATTTACACCTAATGAGAAGATACACTTAATAAGAGGATCTGAAAGACTGTCTCTACCTTGAAAACTACAAGGAAAATTCAAAATAAAGCATTCAGTCAACTGGGGATAATGAAATAAACATATGACAAATGTTTTCATAGAATTACTATCTCTATATCTGAAAGGAATCCACACTACAACATATAAAAATGGACATCAAGTCACTACTTGAGGACCTCTAAGGAAGAACTCACCATCTCTAGAGGTAGCCTTTTTGACATTTGGATAGCTCTAATTATGAGGATTTTTTCCCTGACATTAAGCCTATATTCTTCTCTTTGCAACTTTTACCCACTGATCCTCATTATATCCTCTGGGTCCAAAAGAACATGTCTAAACCCTCTTCCACATAACTGTCCTTCAAATACTTGAACAGAGCTTATCATGTATCTCCCAGTCTTTTCCAGTCTAATCACCCCCCAAGTTCCTCAAATCAGTTCTGAGATCAGAACACATAATAAAATTCAATCACTATCAATCAATCATTATTGGTTGATTATTCAGTCAACAATCACTTATTAAGCACATTATATTTTCTAGGCCTTAAGTATAAAAATAAGAGGATGAAACAGACTCTGCTCTCAAAATGTTTACATGTTATTAGGGTAAACAACTATACATAAGTAGATACAGAATAAATACAAAATACATAAAATATAGTTAAATAGAAGAAAGCAGAAGGGAGGAGATGATCAGAGAGAGGGAATCAGGAAAGTTTTTTTTTTAAAGTTTTATCTTTTAAGTTTAACCTTAAGACTACACACACACACACACACACACACACATCAAAGCCCTGATTTGTAGTGATTAATGATTTCTGAGATGCAAACATTCACACTGAAATTTTATGAATGGATTCTAGCAAACTGGTTAGATCTGGTTCCACACACCCCTAAATTTCAGCCTTGCATTCTACTTTGCAGGAATTATGTAACTTGCTCTCCATTCCTTACACATTTCCTTCATTCCCTGATAGGTAGTTGGTAGAAGGATATTTTATCTATCTCTATAAAGAGATGTATTAAAAAAATTTAAAAAGAGGTATATAGGGTATTCAAGGAGGACTAACATGTCTGGTGAGGACCTGCCAAGCCCTTTTAAGGGCTGCTCATCCATTTTTGGTATTCACCTTCACCTGAATCTCACCTGTGGTTCCAAAAAGCTATAACCTGTACAGCAGCCACACTCCAGTAACAAACATTCTAGCAAATAGGTTGACCAACAGGCCTCAAACCCATAGGTAAGTTTAGAGGATGTCTACTCAAAACATGTGAAGAATTTCCCTAGTAGAATGGGTGGATGAGAACAATTTGGTCCAATAGTCATGAAGGTGACTGAAGCAGGAGCTGTGGAGTGCTTGGAGCTTGGTCAGGTAACAAAATCACCAAGGTCATCCACTGAATCCTGAGCCACCACTACTCATTCTGACTTTTGTCTTACCATTAAACTTCAAGGACTCAGGAAGAGAGAGTAAGGATGATGACTTTGCACAACTCTGCCTGACTTAAATCCAATTCACAACATATCACCTGTGATGTCATTGATTTTCAAAAATGAAGGATGAACCACAAGAACATTCCTTCACCTCATTTGTTGACTATAAGCTTTTGCTCTGACCATCCCCCATGGTTCAAATGCATTCCCGCCTTACTTCTGCATTATAAAATCCCTCTCTTCCTTCAAGATACCTCTGGCACCTGAACACCATCCTAAGCAAGATCTTTCCTGATCCCCTTGCTCTACTAAGGGCCAAGTAGGGAAGGGTTTTAATAGACAAAAAAAGAAAAGTTTACATTTAAACCTAGGGTAAATAGGGAACAGTTGAAGTTTATTGAGTAGGGTGAGATTTGTGCTTAAGGAAAATTACTTTGCCATCTGAGACTTAAAACAAGGAGACCACTTAGGAGGCCAATGTAATAATCTAAGTTACAGGACATAAGGGCCATGATGAATTCAGACATTTACTAATTTGGGCAAGTTAATTAACATTTTACTTTTTTTTCAGTTTTGTCATCTGCAAAATGGTAGTAATAATAGCACCTTTCTGCCAGGATTGTCATGAGGTTCAAACAAAATCATATTTGTAAAGTGCTTAAAATAGTTACCAGGGCATTGTAGATTCTATACAAATGCTAGCTATTATTAGTATTAGTAGGAGTAGCAACAATAATCTGAGAGGGGAAACCATGTAGCAACATTCTACTTAATTCTTTGGTAGAGCAAGGCTCAGAGGTAGAATGGGGAGGAAGGAAATTTTTTATCTGCTGGGTTTTTTAACTTTTCTGGTGATTTCTTAGGTGATTTTCAGCTGGACAGGATTACTTTGGTGCACACCTCAGGGAAAAGTTGACATATTATTACTCTTTCTTTTTTTATTAATTTATTTATTTTTGGTTTTCACCATTCACTTCTACAAGATTTTGAGTTGCAAATTTTCTCCCCATCTCCCCCTTCCCCCTACCCCAAGATGGCATGCATTCTCAATACCCCTTCCCCTAATCTGCCCTCCCTTCTATTACCCTCCCCCCTTCTCTTACCCACTTTCTCTTCTATTTTCCTGTAGGGCAGGACAGATTTCTATACCTCTATGCCTATGTACCTTATTTCCCAGTTGCATGTGAAAACAATTTTTAACATTTGTTTTAAAACTTTGGGTTCCAAATTTTGTCCCTTCCTCCCTCTCTACCCATCATCATTGAGGAGGCAAGCAATTCTGTACATGTTATATATGTGTAGTCATGCAAAACATTTCCATAGTAGTCAATGTTGTGAAAAATTAAATATATTTCCCTTCATCCTATCCCGCCCCCCATTTATTCTATTTTCTTTTCACCCTGTCCCTGCTCAGAAGTGTTTGTTTCTGGTTACCCCATCACCAATCTGTCCTCCTTTCTATCATACCCTCGCTCTCTTATACCCTTTCCCCCTATTTTCTTACAAGGCAAAATAGATTTCCATACCCAATTGAGTGTGTATGTTATTCCCTCCTTAAGCCAATTCCGATGAGAATAAGATTCACTCATTCCCTTTCACCTTCCCCCACTTCCTCTCCATTGCACAATCTTTTTCTTGTTTGTTTTATGTGAGATAATTTACCCCATTGTACCTCTCCCTTTCTCCTCCCAGTATAATCCTCTCACCTCTTAATTTTATTTTCTAGATATCATCCCTTCATCTTCAACTGATCCTGTGCCTTCTATCTATCTATCTATCTATCTATCTATCTATCTATCTATCTATATATATATATATATGCACACATATAATTTTTTTCCTTCCAACTACCCTAATACTGACAAATGTCTGATGAGTTATAAACATCATCTTTCCATGTAGGAATGTAAACAGTTCAACTTTAATAAGTCTCTTATGATTTCTCTTTCCTGTTTATCTTTTCATGCTTCTCTTTAGTCTTGCATTTCAAAGTCAAATTTTCTGTTCAGCTCTGGTCTTTTCATCATGAATGCTTGAAAGTCCTCTATTTCACCAAATGTCCATTTTTCCCCCTGAAGGATTATACTCAGTTTTGCTGGGTAGATGATTCTTGGTTGTCATCCTATGTCCTTTGACCTTCAGAATATTATATTCCAAACCCTCTGGACCCTTAATATAGAAGCTGCTAAATCTTGTGTTATCCTAATTGTGTTTCCACAATACTTGAATTGTTTCTTTCTGACTGCTTGCAATATTTCCTCCTTGATGTGGGTACTCTAGAATTTGGCTATAATATTCCTAGGAGTTTTTGTTTGGGGATCTCTTTCAGGAGATGATTGGTGGATTCTTTCCATTTCTATTTTACCCTCTGGTTCTAGAATATCAGGGCAGTTTTCCTTGATAATTTCTTCAAAGATGATGCCTAGGCTCCTTTTTTGATCACGGCTTTCAGGTAGTCAAATAATTTTTAAAATTATCTCTCCTGGATCTATTTTCTAGATCAGTTGTTTTTACAATGAGATATTTAACATTGTCTTCTATTTTTTCATTCTTTTGGGTTTTTTTTACAATATCTTGATTTCTTATGAAGTCATTAGCTTCCATTTGCTCCATTTTAATTTTTAAGGAAGTATTTTCTTCAGTGAGCTTTTGGACTTCCTTTTCCATTTTACCAATTCTGCTTTTTAAAACATTCTTCTTCTCATTGGCTTTTTGAACCTCTTTTGCAATTTAGGTTAGTCTGTTTCTTAAGGTATTATTTTCTTCAGTATTTTTTGGGTCTCCTTTAGCAAGCGGTTGACTAGATTTTTATGATTTTCTTACATCACTCTCATTTGTCTTCCCAGTTTTTCCTCTACTTCTCTTACTTGCTTCTCAAAATCCTTTTTGAGCTCTTCCATGGCCTGGGACCAATTCATATTTTTCTTGGAGGCTTTGGATGTAGGAGCTTTGATTGTTATCTTCTTCTGAGTGTATGTTTTGATCCTCTTTGTCACCAAAATTAGCTTCTATGGTCTCACTTTTTTGCACCATTTGATCATGATCCCAGACAATTATTTGAGTTATAAACTCTTTGTTAAGGTAGGAGTCTGCTTCCAGTGTAGAAAACATGCTGCCCCAAGCTTTGGAGGTTTTGTGCAGCTGTTTTCAGAGGTACTTCTAGGGACCTGAAAATTTTCAGTTCTTCCAAGGTGCTATGATCAAGGGCAAGGTGTTTGCTCCTTTCCTGGCCTGTGCTGTGGTCTATGAGTGACCACAGGCACTCTTTTCTACCTTGTAACTGTGAGGAGGACACCCTTTGCACCACCACTACAAGCTCCACTATGCCAGTGGTCCTCCTTGCTCCAGGGCCCCCACCCGAAGCTGTGATCCACATCCAATCACAGGCAAAGTAAAAGAATCTTGCCTCAGCACTGGCAAAAATATCCCTGCAATCCACCTCTGATCGGTCACTTGATTCTCCCTCCATCTGTGGGGCCAGAGCTCCAGAAGTAGCCACAGCCCCAGGGCTATGCTGGTACAGGGGCCAAACTGAGCTCTTCTCTCATCCTGGTCAGACAGATCTTTTCTACTCACCTTCTGGGTTGTCTGGTGTTTGTGGGTTGAGAAGTCTGGAAACTGTCACAGATCTCCTTGATTCAATCCCCTGAAGACAGCTCCATGTTCAATGAGGCCTGGTCTTTGCCTGTGCAGCTTCATGCCCCATACTGAACTATGCTCCTCTTCCAGCCCAACACAATAGGCCTTTCCAATCAACCATCTAGGTTGCCTTGGTCTGGAAATTTGTTTCACTCTGTCTTTTTGTGGGTTCTACTGCTCTAAAATTTGTTTAGAGCCATATTTACAGATATTTGGAGGGGATTGGGGGAGAGCTCAAGCATGCCACTGCTTTTACTCACCCATCCTGGCTCCACCCCTGATTAATACTCTTTCTGTAAAAAATATCTCTAAAAGTTTCAAGCAATGCCAACTAAGAAGATATTTTCTAATAAAATGGTCATAGTATTTATCTTTCACTGGGAGATACTGAGAACATAAAGAGCCTGGGTTTGATATTATAATTCTCATTAAGCACTGTGGTAGTTCACTTTCTTTGCACTCCTAGTCTTCCATTTTTTGTAGAGGTGGCAAATCAGGGCCATATTCTTTACACTATAACATTAAATATGCAGACAATACTTACATCCAAGTATGCTCCTTTCTGAGCTCTTCCTAAAATTCTCAGCACTCCATATCTTGGTTCAAACTATTCTCAAATTAGATTATCAGTGGGGCACTGGGAACATATAAATCAAAATGTCCCTTTTATATCAATTGCTTTTATGAGACCAAAATCACAAAATATTTAAAGATATTTAGAAGATATCTTTAGTCTATATGAGCTAGAAAAAGCTGCCTTACCTGCTGTGTACACCGCCCTATGCCACCTTCCATCACATACATGCATATAATTAACCATAGACTAAAAAGTTTTGTGTTTTGCTTTGAACACAATCACTTAATAGCTGAAGAATTGAGCTAATAATCTTTTATTTTGTTTGCTGATATAGGGATTTATTGGCAATCTGGGGTAACACAACTATGTTTTCTCATTCTAGAATGAAGAGCAGAGGCAACTGGTATATACTATAACAAATTGCCTATGTTCATATAAGGTTCCTTTCTAGTGTATTTTGATGTATATCTATATAGAAATGTAAAATATTAGTTGCTTTTATGTGGAATGGGTAACAAAACCTCAAAAGATATCTAAAAGCTACATGTGTATCTGGATTTTCCTGACTTGGGGAGAGGGGAAGGGTGTGATTGGCAGCTTGGTGTAGAATAGAGATGGCCTTAGAGCCAGAAAGACCTAGGTTCAAGTCCCACCTCTTATATATCATAGCTGTGTCACCATGGGCAAAACACTCAACTTCTTAGTATTTTTGGTAACCTTCTAATACAATACGTTACAGGGAAATTACTTGCTGATCTGCCTTGGAAGAGAAAGTTTCTACACTGGAAATTTCTCATGTAGATGAAATTATATGTATAGATCATAGATAGAGAAATAGATGAGAAAGATATATGAAATTTGGGAGTGACAGCTTATGAGGATGCTTTCTTAGATAACTCACATTCAATTTTGCTTTATAAAAATCTGAATCTATTTTATTTTGCAGTCAACATTTTGGAGGGGTGGGAGAAGGAGAGATGGATCCCACCAGCTCTTGACTGGAAGGAATATCCATCTGATTATTCTAAATGTACTTTCACTGACACTTCTGGAATGGTTCCATGTTCACTTTTTGCCAAAGTGACTTGGATAACCAAATCATTCCCTGATTCTAATATAGAGAGCTCTGTTTCCTGGTAATGATTCAAGGAAACACTGATTCCAATACCCTCAGAATTGCCGGCACTATTGTCAGCCCACAGAGTAGAATCTTTTGTCAGGATTAGTACTGGCAAGACTGATTACTAGATTGCATCTGCTCCCTAGCTTGAGCTTTTGGCCATTCTTTAATTAATTTTTTTCCCATAAACAAAAAAAAAGAGAGAGAGAGGTTCTAAGAAACAAGATGTTAGTCTCTAAATGCATGGATGGATGCTATGGGGGGTAGGCATTAGGGGAAAATAGGGAGGATTTTTGGAATGCTTCAAGATATTTGTGATGCCATCAATGTGAGGACAACATCTGCTGCCATAGATCACAATCTTTCTGTGTCTCAATAGATGAAGGTCTATGACTATCACTTGATGATGGCCAGCCTTGTGGTGATGAGCCTTTCAACACTGATCTAGGTTAAAGCAAGTTCAGACTCACAATTTATCTCAGAACCTGTAATCCAAGTTTTTAGAGTTTGGAAGGCCCTACCAGAACTTGCTTTTGTCTGCCATAGTCTTTGAGAAACCAAGGTAAGTGGTCCCCCATGATCATGCATTAAAGTAGTACTTTCAATGGGAATTAATGGTTAACTACTTTGGGTTAATGGAATTATTGTCATTTAATCTGTAGAGTAGAGATCTCTAATAGGTAACTTAAGAGCTATTTTCAAATACTTGCATATTTCTCCTGAAAAAAAAAAAAAGAATATGTCTAGGCACAAACAGTTCAGAGATGGTTAAAAAAAAATTTAACTGGCTTGAGAATCTGAAGCTCTGGGATCTGGGGGAAGAAACATTAGAGATAATTCTGTAATTCTTTGGAAAGATATTAATTAGTCAAGGTTTCTACCCTTCAGAATTTATCATTCAAGATATTTTCTTGTGCCAAAAATTCATGTTCTCATAAATAGAGAGCATTTGTATTTCCTCTATTCTAATTTTTCCTACAGGTTTAAAAATTATTTTTCTAACGATGGATGTGAAGAACACAAAGAAGTCTAGGAATACATTATCTGATGCAAAGTGAAATCAGCAGATCCAAAACAAAACAAAACAAAACAAAAACGTGTACCTAAAAGACTACAACAATGCAAATAGAACCTCAGCAGAATGTCAAAACAGAACGTAGTAAGATTACAAGGACCAAGCTTGAACTCGAAGCTGATTTATGGGAACACATCTTTCTCTCTTTGCAAAAGTGAGGGACTATGGGGGCAGAATAGTATATATAATATCAGACCCAATTAATGTGATGGTCAATTTTGCTGAACTGTTTTCCCTTTTCTGTCTTTTTATTCTTTGTTATAAGGGATAGAACTCCAGAAGAAGGGATATATGAAACATATCAGCATATGTAGGTTATATAAAAATAAAAATTTCAAAGCATTTTCAATAATAATAATAATAATATTTTCACTCTCTTCTCATGTCACTTCTATGTTATCATTTATGTGCTACTCATCAGTGAACTCAGGGTTCTATTCAAAAGAATCAGCTTTGATTTTTTTTAATCTCTTAGTGATCACATCAGCTCCCATAAGCCCAATTGCTCTCTCTCAACAAATGACTTTCATATCTTCATACCCAGATCTCATATCTCCCCTGTTCTTCTGTTCCCAAATAGGAACTGCCTGATACATACCTTCATCTGGATATCACATGGTTACCTCAAATTCACCATGTTACATCAGTTGCCAAATCTAATTATTTGTATCACACACAAAAAAGGGGCTTGCCCATGTCACTCCTCTGTCCAGTTTCAGTGGCTCCCCGTTACCTAAGATAACATATATACTCCTCTACCTGACATTTTGCAACTTGACTCCAAGATACCTTCCTAGTCTTATTTCATATTTCCTATGTATTCTACATTCCAGCCAAACTGTCCTAATTGTTTTTTCTCTACATAAAATATCCCATCTCCCACTTGTGTGTTTTTGCACAAGCCACTTACCATGCCTGGAATTTTCTCTTTTATCACCATCCCCACTGAGGATACCTAGCTCCTTTCAAGACCCCAGATCTTAGTGACTTAAAGTCGTTGAGGACACCTTATCCTCTCATAACTGATCTTAGCTTGAAACTCCTTGTTAATATTTTTAGCTAATCCTATCAGCATAAAAATTATTCTCCTCATTGGAGAAAACAGGTACAATGAAATTTGAAACATTTTATGTTTTCTTGGCCTAGTCCCATACTTTCTTTGATCTTTCTCTTGACCTCAACATAGGAAGAAAGGGATGAAGAAAATGAGAAAGAGAAGACAGAAGAGAAGAGAGAAGAGAAGAGAAGAGAAGAGAAGAGAAGAGAAGAGAAGAGAAGAGAAGAGAAGAGAAGAGAAGAGAAGAGAAGAGAAGAGAAG
>NW_020954557.1:5663969-5737544 GCF_900497805.2 Vombatus ursinus
AGAGAAGAGAAGAGAAGAGAAGAGAAGAGAAGAGAAGAGAAGAGAAGGGAGAGAAAGGAAGAAAGAAGTAGAAGAATAAACAAATGAAAAAATAAACTCTTTTGATTTAGCATTCAGCACCAGACTACCACTCATTCTAAGCTGTTATGCTCCTGACATTACTCTCTGAATATTATTACACTCTTTTGTAGACACCAAATCAGTGTCAGAGCCAGAGCTAGATTCTGAGTATACTTACTGCTATTCTAATGTTCTTTCCACTAAAAACAACTGAGATTTACAAAACCATCATCTTATTGTTTAGGTTTTCTCCTTCATACCCGCCTTTAATATGTTTGAAAAGGAAGAATTTGATTTCAAACAAATACTTTCTCTAATAGAGGCAATTATTGAGGGCAAATAATTCCAACAGAAAGAGGCAGTGTGGGAGAGTGGGTAGACAGCCCAAGAGTCAGAAAGATCTGAATTCAAGTACTGCTTTTGACTGATAATAGTTGTGTTATTGATGGCGAATCATTTAAACTCCTTGTGTTCTCAGGCAATTCTAAAACTATAAATTACAGGTGACTGATAGATCTGCTTCAGTTGAGTAAGTTTGGACATCCTTTGTTTCCTCACATAAATGAAATCATAGACCAGCACCAAAATGTGAAAAAAAAAGAGCTTAAAACATTGACATAGGAAGATTGTGATATTTTTTACTCCACAGATCTTTAAACTAGGATATATTCAATGTGCCTGGAACTAGAAGCTATATAGAAAGTCTTTGAAAATTTCATTTTTTATTTTTACCATACTCTCCAATTTGACAGAAATGGCATTGGTGATAAACTATGACATGTTGGCAGCCACCTGGGCAAAGACTATAAATAACTGTGTTCCATCATTGCCAGCTGTCAGTCCCTAAGCAGTTCAGTGAGGTGAGAGATGTCATCCTATAGTACAACTTTTCCATTCATAGTATTGTCAACAAATGCTAGTTGAGGATTGTTTTTTTTAAAATCTACATTTCAATTATTTTTGCCTAAGAATCTATAACCCTAGCTCTATCTCACCTGAGCAACTTGCATTTCATACAAGGAGATGAATAGAAGTGACTTTTAAAATCCAATTCTTGTGATTCCATGATTACAGTAGGTCATTCAAGAACCAAGGGTTGATGTTGGAAAGAAAAAATAAACTGGGTTCCTTTATATGCTATAGCTTTTGGAAAAAATCCAAGCTCATACTGTGAGTCCATGGTTTTATTTACATTGGTCTCACCCAAAATCATTCCTTTGCAGATATTACTTATTTCAGGGCCTCTCCTGTGGGAGGGAACATGAAGTATATAAAGTCTATCTTCTTTTTTAACTTCTCCTTGCTCATTTTTGTATCCCCTTCCTATTTGCATAGGGGGATAATGAAACTTTTCCAACTTTCTCTTACATCATCTAACCTAGATCAATGAAGCACTTAGCATTAGCACTGTCTTTTATGATATGTTTGTAAAATGTTTATTGATGCCCTTTTAAAATCCTGTTACTTCTCAAAGCCTACCCTCCCCACCAACAAATCTCTCAGTGTTTCATATCAATTTTCAAGCATCATGGAGAATACAAGAGAAATAGAAGGTAATTTATCTGCCCTCCGGAAGCATATGATCTAGCCAGTGAATCAGAATTAATAGAAATGGAAAAATTAGAAAGTAATTAAATGCTCAACCTTGTAATAGTAACTCAATATGTAAAAGGAGTTCAAAATAATAAAAGATCAATGTGAGTTAGTGTTGTCAGGGAAGGCTTAATTGAGGAGGTTGGGCTTGAATGAAAAGTAGATGCATGTGGATGGAAAAGAGGGTGAGCTGAAATGCTAAGGAAAACAACATGAGCAAAGATTATGAGATGAGGATGAGTATACTAACAAACAGTAAGCACAACAGCTTAAATGGAGCAGAGTTTGTACACTGACAAGCAGCAGGGGAAAATACAGAATACATAAAAGCCTTGAAATAGAAAAAGATGGCTTTAGATGTGATGTAGGAGCCAGGAAGCTATGGAGAGATACCAGTCCTGGGTCTCATAAACCAACAAGTGTGATGGACTACTAGGATCATAGAATCAGATTTTTGGAGGTGGCAGGGATGTTTGTAGCCAGCTACCCTAAGGGTTCCAACATTTTATAGATGAGGAACTTAGTGCTAAAGAAGTTCAGTATTTAGCCTAAGGTCACACAGATAGTTACTGATTCAGGATTTTAATCGGGGTCCTCTGATGCCAAATCTTACATGCTTTCCATAGTACCATGCTGCTATCATAATTTACTATCCTTTTATCATTTTAATCTTCATTCTCAAAAAAAAGCAGTTGGAATTTTATACTTGAAGACATATTTTGGCTTTTTCAGTTATAGTTCATAATACGTGTGGTCTTTTACTGTACTTACTCAAATGGCTAACCCTTCTTAATTAAAACAATTTCAAGAATACAAATTAAACCCTATCCTAGAAATAGGAACCATGCAAATATAATCTACAGTACTGACTTAAAATTCAAATTTTCCAGCTCATTTTTTCCCTACAATTCCTGTTGTTAACTCTAAGGCATTTTCTTAGGTGAGTCCAGAATTGCTAATCTGGGTAAATAAAACCCATTTTTTACATACATTTCAGGAGAAAGAGTATGGTTCTTCCAGTTTATGCCATGGATTTTGTTGTTACTATTTTTAAAATGGCAATTTCTTGTTGTTTTTTAAAACCCAGTTGATTATTTCAAATGTACAAAGTTTTTTTGGAGGGGATGGGAAAGGGAAAAGGAGAAAGTTATGAATACTTTCTACTTTCATAAGTTCCAAGGCTAGCATTTTGGTTCTTAATGAGACACAGCAATTAAAAATGATTGAAATTGTCTGATTAATATGTCAGCACCCCATAAAAATATGTTTTTTTTCTTTATGAGGTCTTTCTTATTGTTTTCATACTTCCATCAATGTAATCCAAGATCATATGCCCTTTATATGTTAGGGGTATCACATTATAACCTAACATATATTGAACTTGCTTTCTACTAAAATCCCCATTTTAAAATGAACTAATGACTCACCATGTTTATCTGCATTTGTTAAGATATTATTAAATTTAAATTTAGTGGTTTATATTGATGTCTATTTAATTTTATCATATTTTATTCAGATCAGTGCTCTATCCTGTCAAATTAGTTTTGGATTCTTATTCTATTTTTTATATTAACTTTCCCACTAATTTAATGTCTCATAAGCATCCATTCTGTGTCTTTATCTCAGAAATCAAATTAAACTAAAGAAACAGAAATTAATCAAACACCAGCTCTGTGCAGTTCAGTACTGGTCACTGAGATACGTACAAAGTTCATAGACCTTGGCCTTAAGGATCATAAGCTTTGGTGTCGCAATAAGAACCTAATACAGCTACATTCATGATCTTTCAGAGTAAATTTATTCAAGAGTTACAAAACAGAGTATTATGTGAGGACTGAGAGCTAAGGTTCTCTTCTAGCTTTACATCTATGATTCTATGACATTATGAGATATGAATGGAAAAAAAGATAGTTTTTCATAGTTGAAGGTCTGGATTGATAAACAGAAGAGTTTCAATTTTACTCAGGAGCCAATACAGAATCACTGAAGATTCTTGAGGTGTGGTAAACCCAGGTATATGCAAGAACAGGTTCTGGCAATATTAAAATGAATTGGAAAAGGGTGTTAGTGTTGGTAGGAAAATATATAAGGAGGCTATGGCAATAGTCAAGTGCAGTGAAGGCCTATTCAGGATGATATAGAGGAAATAGAGAGGATATAGAAGATGTGACATGTTGCAGACCTGTATTTGATAGGACCTAGCAAGTGCCTGTGTGAGAGAAATTAAGGAGGAGGAAAAAGGGAGAATTAACTCCAATGTTATAAATGTGGGAGACCAAGAATATGACACTAATGGTCAAAATAGTAAAAACAGAAATAGAAGCACCTATCGGGAAAATTTAAGCTGAATTTGGGCCATATTTAGCTTGAGGTGCTAGTGGAAGAGTGAGATGAAAATTCTCATTTGTAGTTGTAGTGGTTCTCTTTGGTCTGGAACTTAGAAGAGAGGTCAGAATTAGATATTTAGATATGGTAGCTCTCTGCACACAGGTAGCAGTTGAAGCCATGGGGGTGAATCATATTGCTAAGAAAGTGGATTGTCAAGTGTAGAAAGAGAAAAATAAGAGGTTTAAAAATAGACCCTAAAGAGATTTCTATATTTAAAAAATTGAACTGATAAGAAAGATCCAGAAAGGTTTAAAAAAAATCAAAATTGAGGAGAACCAACATCATTTCCAAAGCAAGGAAATAGAAAGTGTACTTTTGAACAGGGGCCAGAAATATGACTGCCAAAAGCTACATAGAAGTCAAGAAAAAAGGACTGAGAAAAGGTCATTGAATTTAACTATTATCAGGTAATTGATGGTGTTGGAAAGACCATTTCTAAATGAGTTCTGGTGGCAGCAGCTAAATGTAAGAATTTGAAGGGATAGTGCACAGTGAGAGAATGGAGGCTTTAAGGCAGACATTTTTTTTTCTTTTTTTTTTTAATATTTGGCACTAAAGGGGAAGATAATAGGATGCTAGCTTAATGGAAGGAGAAATGTCAAGGAGTGGGGGTTTCAGGATTGTAGAGATCTGACCATGTTAGTAAGAAGGCAGGAAAGAGTTAATAATGAGTACAAGATTGAAGACACATGAAAGAAAGGGAACTCTTCCTGAATAAAGCCTTATAGGAAAAATGCAGGGTTCATAGTTTTATAAGATGTAGAGCTAGAAGGAAGAATGAAGATCATCTTTTCCTCTCATCTTATAGGTAAGGAAATATGTCCAAATAGGTAGGGACTTGCTCAAGATAGAAGAATTGGAATTTGAACCTAAATTTCCTGATTCCAAATCCAAATCTCTTTCCAGTGTACCATGCTGCATCTTTGTTGATGGAGCTAATGAGAAGATAGAGAATAATGATGCTATAATGTCTTAAGGAATGAAGAAGGGGTTTGAAGAAGCTCACAATGGATGACCTTAATCTTTTTGGTGAAATAGGAGGCTAGGTCATCCACTGTGACTGTAGTTTATAGATAGAATTGCTGATGAGAAGGGAAAAGAAAAGATTTGAAAAAGGATCTGTGAGAAAAGAGAGAAGGAGTCAATAAGCATAGACTAGACAGATTGCCAAGCACCACTGATGGCCTAACTCGTTATTTTCCATGAGCTTGTGGTGTGTGAAATCAATTTGCTTTAATGATTATATCAAGTGATGCTGAGCAGCCCTAAATCAGGAGGAATAGAGAAATAAGATGGTAAAGGTTATTCAGGGATAAGGAATCCCTGGTTGAGACTGGCAGAAGGCAGGAGAATAAGAAAATGTAGAATAGATTTAGTATGAAAAAGAGATTTAATGTAGATAAGTAGAACACATGACTGTCATTAGAAAGTAAAATTTCTAGATGTTGGAAGTGATGTAATTCTAAGAAATCATCTGGTCTAAATTATAGCTATGTTACCGTGTGGATGAAATGAAGGTAGAGGAGAAAGTCATTGGATTTAATGAGGTTGAGGAATTGAGAGATTAAATTTTTGAAATGGTCTTTAAAAGGAACATTTAAGTCCATAGCAAGGATTGCAGCTTAGAGGAAGGGTATGATACCGTATTTGTTGACAAAAGATTAGACTGTGACCTCAGGTCGAACAGATTTTAAGATGAATGAGAAGGGTATGAACAGATTGCTTTTATTTCAAAAGAGGAAAGGTCATTGAAGAATGAAAGTAGAGGAATAGTCTGGAAGGGATGAAGGGAAATAGAGATATTTTTCCTCCTGGTTTTGTGAGTTGAGGAGTTAGAAGGATTGCCCTCTAGTGAAGAGGGTTGCCTTGGGTAACAAATCATGGGGGAAGAGCTGAGTTTCTACTAAAATGACAAAATAAAAGTAGTGCTTATTGAGTAATAGTAATAATATTTGACATGTATTTCTTTAAGGCTAAGAAATTTCTTTTCATCATGTATGTGTGTGTATGTAGATATAAATCAGGGGACTGATGCAAATATCACAAAAAACCCTTGAGATAAGTACTGCACGTATTACTGTCCTTATTTGACAGATGAGGAAATTGAGGCTAAAAAAAGTTAAATGTCTTATCCACTGAAACAGGATGTCGCGAGGATCAGTTCAATGAAGTATATCCAAAAATCAGTGAAAATCCCATGAAAATCAAATGGGAAAAAAAAAAAGCAGGGGCAGGCCAGAGACTCCTCTCTTTGTGTAGTGTTTTTATTGTTTTTGAGGTAATGTGTGCTTTTACCTAAGAATATTTCTGATGAAAGTCCACATGTGTGGAAGAAATAATGCTCTGAGGGCCAGGTCCATTTCTAAGTACTGATTGAAGTGTTTAGATTTAATAAAATGAGAGCTTGTATACTCAGAACTGCTTCACACAGAAATGGATTTTGGTTTGCTTATTTGATTTTTAATCCTGATGGTTCATTTCTGCTCACATTGGATTTAAAGGATAGTGATAAATATCTCCTCTTTTCAGGGAGAAAAAAAGAGGAAGAAAGTACAGTGTTATCTCTCTAAAGGAAATACAAGTATTTGTTTGCCTGGCAAGAAAAACATTGGCAACTGTAAGCTAGCATAATGCCCCACTGAAAGAACTGCATTTTCAAGGCAGATTCATCCCAGAGTATAAATTCAGTGATAAACTTGTGGTCAATATAACATATGGCTATTTGAGTACAGCTAGAAATCTGACAAAATCTAACATAAAATATAAAATTGTTTTTGTTTTTCTAAAAGCACATGGTGCTTAAGTGACACTAAAAGGATAGTCTATGTTATTCACTGTAATCCTTTATATAAGTCCCCTCTGCAGGATGCATGACAAATTCTGGCTTATAAGTCTTGGGAATCTATTAAGTAGCAGGACATTAAGAATATCAGAGGCCATGCTAGGTTGTTTTATGGAAAACATGCCTTATTTTTTTTTTCAGGTTCAAGCCATTTCTTCCATGTTATATGGATCAAAGCTCTGAGGTCTCAAACAGCTTTATGAAACTCCCAACCAGACACATGATGCCAAAGATCAAAGACAAAGCTACACTCACTTTAAGTTAACTGTAGGGTAAATTGATAGCAAGCAAAATATAAGCAGAATACGTAGTCTTGCAAAAAAGACTACAAGGGGACATATGTCTGCCCCACTGCCACATTGGAGTCCTGATCTTGGCCTGGGTCTGAGAAATGAGACTGCATAGTTTAACTGTTTCCAGGAAATTAGTCCTATCTAGACTGTACATCAATTCTGGATAAGTCATGTTTGTGCAAATTTAAACTGAGTGAGATAAGGAGAAATGAATCTTTTTATAAAATCTTGAGTTAGCCAACTCCAGGTATCTTTGAATACACTGGTGCCAAGTAAATCAAATAAGGATAAGTGCAGACTTTAGTGGAATTCCTTCAGTGTAAGTATCTGAACTCATGGCTATTAATTCCTAGATGTTTCTAGCCAACATTTTTTCTTCTCCTTTAGGGAATGGATTCAATCTAACCATCCCGTACTAGGAATCTTGAGAAAATACAGAACCATCTCTTTCTCCATGCTCCCTTGCTTTTCATATCTGCATTGAAGTAAGCAGGCCTTTGCTCAGCCCAAGTAAAATTACAGCACTTTTGCATTCCTCACAATTTGTATCTAGAGATTTTGACTGTTTACAGAAAAAAATATTTAAAATATTTCTCAGCAAAACTTAGAGAATTTGACCATACATAGCCTTCTCAAGAATGAGCACTTGTCAAAAGTTCCCTTAAGACACCTGAGAAAGAGATCCTCTAAAGGCCAAATTAGTATAGTTATTCACCTAGATTTTCACAGCACTACACTTGCACTGAGGTAGTCATTAGAAAGCCAGCCACTGTTGCTCCACCCTCCTGCCCCCCAAAAAATGCATTCACTAAATTATATTTGAACATTGTGCATTTTGACTTTTTAAAGGTATGTTTGAGTGGGCTAAAAGAATCGTTGGAAGATTTTTATGTTTTTGTTTTTAATTTCATAGTTGAAGATACCACACATTATAGTACTTAATGTCTTTCATATACATGTGCAACAAATAGTTGCTTGAGTCTTGTTTCATGAATTTTTCTCTGCCAATGAATATCTGCTTCTTTTTACTCAGAAGCTGAAAACTATATATTCTAAAATATTAAATGATTTGTTGATCTTAACTTCCAGAAAACTTTAGAACTCTATGCAATGACTAGCTATACTAATCCACTCATATAAGGTTTTTTGGTATTATTGACTCCTTCTGCTATCTCAGATGGACCTTATTCCATTTAAGCTCCAAATGATTTGTTTTGCTTTGTATTTTTTTTTTTTTTTTGCTGAGGCAATGGGGTTAAGTGACTTGACCAGGGTCACACAGCTAGTAAGTGTTATGTGTCTGAGGCCAGATTTGAACTGAGGTCCTCATGAATCCAGGTCCAGTGCTCCATCTACAGCACCACCTAGCTGCCCCTGCTTTGTATTTTAACTTGTAATCCACATCCTGCCCTCTTGGGAAAAAAAAGCAATGCATAAATCTTCAATAAATAAACAACATCAGGAATGTATGTTCTAGAGGCTAAAAATATAAAAGACTAATATTATTTTTAAAGCAAAAAATAGTTATCCTGCTTTTTTTTAAAATAATGGCATATCTCCACCCACAAAAATTAAGTACAAGACCTCTAATTCTAAATCCTGAGAGGTATTATCTAAGTTAAACATTGTGGAAGATGAAAGTAATAATAATGATGATAATAATAATCCTGGTATATCAGAATGAGCAATAACTATATGGAAAACATTCTAAAATTAAATGGAAGGTTCAAGTTTGAAAAAAACAGATCATTTCATAACAGAGGAGAACGAAGAACAATTGGGAGGCATCGAACAATGAGAAAATTAACAAGAGAAAAACAATTATGAAGATAAAAATAAAACTGGAAATGTAAACTCACTGTTATTGCTGATACTGCAATTAATGATTCATTTTTCACTCTGAAGAAAAACTCCAGTGTGGTCACCTCCTAGCCCTTACTAATAATTAAAGAAGAAAAACAAAGTTGATTTAAATATTTTGTAAAAATCAGTAAGGAAAGGAATTAAATATAGCCCTAATGGGAACCATGAACTATCTAGTTAGCTATCTGTGTGTATGTATACATGTACATGCATTAACATATAAAGTATCAGGAAACAGTAAATGAACCAAGATACTGAGCAATCCAGATTGACACTACTCAGGTAAATATTTAAAAAAAAATTATAAACCGTATCCAAACCTCAAACAAATTTCAAGTTTAAATAATATTTGTGAGGTTGCTAAGATTTATGTTTTGTTTTAGGGGATGGAAGTAGGGAGTGGAATAGAGATGAGGGGAATTTATCTTGAAGAATGTGAATAGAAATAAATAGTTCCAGTGTCATCTCTTTCAAGAAGACGTTCCTGCTTCCTTTAGTCACTTGTGTTTTTTTCCTCCTCTTTAAATAAAAATGTTTGGAATTTGTTTATATAACTTGGCCTCATTTTTACCTTTCAAGATTTCTTAAACATCACTTCCCCTTCCATCCCCACCCCATTCTGTTCTGTTTTAGCCATTCTGGTCCTACTTGTTATTCTTCTTACAAGATACTGGATATTCTGTATCCAGGTGTTTGAGATGGCTGTCCCCATACCAAGAATGCTTTCCCACCTCATTTTTGCCTCCTGAAATCCTTGGTTTCTTTCAAGACTTAGTTTAATTTGATTCATTCTTCCTGAGATCTTTCTTGGTTCCCTCACCCCAACCTAACTGCTAGTGCTCTCCTCTTAAAAATCACTTTGTATCTACTTTATGTGTGTGTGTATCTGTGTTTTGAACATACCTATGTATTTACATGGTGTGTCTTTTCTTAGAATGTAAACTCTTAGGGAAGGAATTCTTTTTTTGCTATTTCTTTATATTCCCAGAACATAGCACAGGGCCTGGTGCATATTAAGAATTCTGTAAATACTGTTTTGATTGAATATTAGTTACATATTTACACGTTGTAATAGACTGTTGACACCCTTAAGGACAAGAACTGTTTTCATTGCAAACAGTGAGCCTACCATATACTAAGTGCTAAATAAGTCCTTCTTAGATTGGACAGAATTAGACTGAACATTAACACCTATGATACATAGAAATTTTCTCTATTTACTGCATAACTTTATGCTATGACTACACACAAGTTTTCCCACTTACTTTTTTTTTTCCTTTGTGGCTTTGTTTTTTTTTCTTCCCACCAGAGTGATGCGTCAGCAGGCTTTATACTTAGTCAGTGGGAGGTTTACCTGATGGGCATCCTCTGCTCACTTGGATCAAAATGTTGTGAACAAGAAGTCCATTATTCATCTTACTTACCATGTACAACTTGTCTCCAAAGTGTACTCATACAGACTTTCTTCAAAAACTCCCACAAGTTTTGCTTTAATAAGGAGGTTATTTTGTCATGGATAATAATCATTAAATAAAATCTCAGCTCTAACATAACTAATCTTTGGGAGCTATGGGTAAATCAGAAAGAGATACAACTGAATCAGATGGTAGAAGTTTTTGAATTAGAAATAAAAATGAGCACACACATAATATTGTCCATATGGTACAGCAAGAGTATGCTTCTGTAAGACCAAAGTTCCATACAGAGATGATAAATGATAAGCCAGAATTATTATTGTAAGCCACACAACAAGATCTGGAAGGAGTCCAAGAACATCACTTCAAATGGGTCCTAGAATTTCACAAGCCACTAGATGTCACAGATGGGAACTGTGATTCTTCCCCCCTGCTTAAAGGGTGGAGATGTAATGAGCATATCACACAAGTAAAAAGAAGGGAAATTCAATAAGCCTGTATCAATTTGATTACCTGAACATTATGTTGGGGGTTATAGGAATTACTTTCTATAATTTAGACTATTGAGCTTATTTTCCTTTTTAACATTTATTACAGACTGTAGAAAGAAGACAGCATGGTTAGCAATGTATACTTCCATGTTTTATGAAACAGATAAAGCTGTCTTACAGGCTGAGTGTTTAAAACAACTGACTAGTGAATGGTGAACAAAATAATGAAACTCAAATCATCCTACCAAACTCTGTATTCTTAGAAGGGGCTAATCAGACCTGTTGCCACCTAGTTCAGTTCTTTTAACAAAAACATTTAATTTTCCTGAGAGTTAAAGTTCTTCTTCTTCCTTGAGAAAACTGTGTCCAAAAAAAAAAAGGAAAACAAAAAAACCCATGAAAACTTTGTAAGGGCTTCATTAATGTGTTTTTCAATTACCTGTTGATAACATTTTTACTCCATTGATGTTGAACTGTTTTTCTCTATATATTTGTTTAAAGGATTTATCCCTACATCATCATAAAATATTTTGCTGTTAAAAATAGCATTTAACAATTTTTTTATTTTACATCCAAATTTTGTGTCTCATAGGATTTAAAAAATTAGATTTGTTTATCTATTTCATGACACCTAAAAAAAGGGAAATATATCAATGACATTAAAAAAAAAAACCCTCACACTTTATTATTATGGTTATCTCTTTTGCTCTGGGCTCAACTGGACCAGGACCAGTTCTGGTGGATTCTGACTCCAGAGAAAGAGGATCAAGTTTTTCTTGCATTTCTTCTCTGAATGCCCCGCCTCAAATTAAAGCTACTACTCTGGGACAATCTCCCAATATATCTTATGTATAGCACATGTCTAGGTTTTCCATAAATCATGCCTGCATAACCTGCAAGCTTTCAGGTCACTTGCAAAATGCCAAAGGATTTTCGGTGGCCTACAAAAAATGTAGAGGAAAACATTCTTTGCATGCAGAGGAAATTCTCTGGTGTGCTGCTAACAGGCCACTGCCTATGGGCCAGAAGTTGTGCAGGCCTGTACCAAAGGGAATTTAATTGTGGCTCTTCTAGAAAAGATAACCAATGGTAGATATCAAGTACCAGGCAGATATTTCACCTACCACAAAAAGAAGAACTTAAAACAACAAAAAGAAAGAAAAACTTCAAAAGCATGCATTAAATACTTAAGCCATGGAACAGTAACCAATCACCTATTACACTCTTCCAGAAGGTAAAGAAAATTTAGGGACTTCTGTCTGCACAATGCCCACATCTGGATGTCCTAGAAAGCTGGGACACGACTTCAGTCTCCAGGTTTTTTATTTTTCTTTTAGATGCAGTAGTATCCTGCTTGTCTTATTCTCCAAGAAACTATTGTGGAAATCAGCTCCTACTAGACACTCTGATTGAAGTAAAAGAACTCCCAGACTCTGAAAACCATGAGGAAGACACCAAGGCTAAAATATTCATCTTAGGATCACTTTTTGGTTATTTGTGTCAGGAAAATAAGCAGCTAGGGACTTGAGATTGAATCTCAAGTTAGGCAAATGGGGCTTTTTCTTTCATTCCATGCAATTCTGAGAGGGGAAAATAGAGACATTCACTTTCCCCAACACGTCACAAGAAGTCAAGAGAAAAGTTGGAATTTGTTATGGCATAAACCTTGAAGACAAACAGTGTCATTTTCTCTCACTTTATTATATTTTATTTATAAAGTGCTTTGCAAACATTAAAGCATTACACAAATCCAAGCAATTAGTGGTAGTATTATTATGTATTAAGCTAAAGAATGGAATAATCCCTACTCAAATGGAATTTCAAAAAGGAAGCAGGATTCACCAGAGATGATGAGGTCAGTGGATCATACATAACAGACTCATAAATATATAAATATATATAAATAACTAATAGCTATTTAGCTATTTCCATCGTCTAGGAAACCAAGTTTCCAAAAGAAGATTAAAAAAAAACTCAGGAATTAATGCTCACTGATCCTCAATTCACTCAGCAAGGCTGCACTACGTCAAGATAGACTTATATCAAAACTCACCCCTACATTATGGTCTTCTCTCTTTATTTGCAGCACGGTAGAGAACTAGATTCTAGGCTATAGGTATTTCCTTGAGCCTCACCAGCCAGGTTGACCACAACTTTTCAGGAATAAAGGTCTTCCAGGGGCTGAAATGAAGAAGAACCAAATCTGCCAAGCTCTTTACTGCCTGTAGTCTCTGAACTGCCTTAGTTGAGCCAAAAAACTAAGCAACCAAGAAAGTGAGAAAGTTCACAAGGACAAGGAAATGTGCACATGAGGAGCTGTTCAGTATGCCATGAAACTTGAGGGAAAAACACAGCATCCAGTTGGAGCCAGTTCTGACCACCCAAAAGTCACTTTGGTCAGAGAGTTAGGCTAGTGATCTGGGAATTACCCAGTGCTGGGGGGGAAATGAAATGCTTTGGGATCCAGCTCCAAAGGAAAACACAATCAGAGGGCATGAGTCAGAAATAGACAAGAAGGAAAATAAAGGGGAAAAAAGACTGAAAATACCAAAGCCCAAGTAGAAGAAAGCTCAAAGACTTTGCACACACACAGATAAATCAATATGAAGAACAGTAATAACAGGAAGAAATATGACCTTCAGGTCTGATAAATGAATTCAGAGCTCTATACATAAATACTGCAAAATGGAGGAAAGTGATCCAACATTTGATGAGATAGAAAATACTGGGAAATTTTAGGAAAACATGGAGCCACAACATGCTGTTCCTGAGTGGATTAAAAGAGAAATAAGAATTATGAAAGCTGAATTTATGTCCTGAGCAAAATCAATGAGCAAAATAGAAAAACTTGAATCTGCAATGCCAAGCCTCACCAGAGAAACAAAAAAAAGAACAACAGATTGGGATCTCACATACACAGAAGGAAAAACAATCTAAAGGAAGAGAAGCAAAAATCAAGAACATTAAAACAAAATATGCTCATTATGCAACCAATATATAGATCTTTGGAACAAGCTGTGTAGAAACAATCTAAGGATCTTAGGTTTCCCAGAAAAAAAATCACAGGGCAAAAAAAAAAAAAATAGAAGAGAATTATCCAGAAATTCTGAATATAGAAAATGAAATACCAGTTGAAAAATTCACATATTGCCTCCAGAAAAAAATAAAATCTCACACACAATGGTTAAATTTAACAATTAAATTCAGAAACAAATCCAGCAATTCATTGTGAGAAAGATCTTCAAACACAAAGGAAAGAGCATTCAAACAATTGCCTTTTTTTTTGTTAGAGTGAGGCACAATGGAAAAGGGAAATACATGAGGTAAGCTCTATGAAGCAGTGGAAGAAAGCTCCTAGAGAGCAGAGCACAGAACAGATAACTCGCAATAATTGATTTATGAAGAATACGTGGGGGTAGTAAAAACCAAATGATTATAATGGTTACACACACACACACACACACACACACACACACACACACATTTTCTGTATCACATAGAATTTTTAAGACAACTGACCATGTACTAGAGCACAGAGATATAGTAAACAAATATAAAAAGGCAGAAATCCAAGCATCCTTAAGAGATAATAATGCAATAACAATATAAACTGATTCAAAGACCACAAGCAAAAGACACAGATCCAAATGGAGGCTTAACAAAGAAATCTTTTTTTTTTTTTTTGGGTGAGGCACTCTGGGTTAAGTGACTTGCCCCGGGTCACACGGCTAGTGAGAGTTAGGTGTCTGAGACCAGATTTGAACTCAGGTCCTCCTAACTCCAGGGCCAGAGCTCTATCCACTGTGCCACTTAGCTGCCCGTTTAACAAGGAAATCTTAAATAATTAAGGGTTAAAGAACAAATATTAGAAGCAATCAATTACTATGCAGAAGAAAATTATAACGATGAAACATACCAAAATTTCTGAGATGGATTTTAAGTAGTCCTTAAGGTAAAAAATAACATCCTTACAGTCATTCATCATGTAAATAGAAAAAGAGAAGATTAATAAATGAAATATATATTTTAAAATTAGAGAATCAACAAAAGCAAATATGAAATAAGCACAAAATAAGATATATTAAAATTAGATGGGAAATTGATAAATTAAAAGCAAAAAATATAGAAATAATAAATAATATTAAAAAGCTATTTTTGAAAAAATAAAATTGATAAACCATTGGCTAATCTGATTAAAAAGAATGGAACATAAAATCAAATCAATTTTTTTAAATGAGCAAGGGGAAATTGCAGCAAAACCAGAATAAATATAAAAACATTACCAAAACATATTATGCAGAGTTATATGTTAACAAAACTGAGAACATGAAAAGTAGAGTAACATCTTCAAAAATACGAAATAGCCAAATTATCAGAAGATCAGATAGAGTTCTTAAATAATCCAATCTTGAAAAAGAAATAGATCTAGCTGTAGATCAACTAGCAAAGGTATTGGGGAACCCATGGACCTGTTGGATTCATAGGAGAATTCTATTCATCTTTCAAAGAATAGTTAAGATCCTTACTTCACAAATTATTCTCAAAAACTGAGAAAGAAAAACCTTACCAGAGCTCTTTTTATTAGACAAATATAGTCCTAATGTCTAAACCAGAGAAAGATACAAGGAATGAAAACTATAGGCCAGTATCATTAATGAATATTGACTCAGAATATTTAAACAAAATCCTATCAGACAAATAACAGAAATTTATTAAAGAAATTTCTCACTTGTGATCAAGTGAGATTTATACTAGGGATGCAAGGGTGATTCAACCTTAGGAAAAAAAATCAACATAACCAATCATATTAAAAACCAAGATATCTAAAACCACATTATCATCTCAATAGATGCAGAAAAAGCCTTTGACAAAGTGCAACACTTCTTTATACCAAAAAAATCCTACAAAATATAAGCATAGAGGGATATTTTTAATATC
This sequence comes from Vombatus ursinus, assembly GCF_900497805.2. NCBI lineage: Eukaryota > Metazoa > Chordata > Mammalia > Diprotodontia > Vombatidae > Vombatus > Vombatus ursinus. The sequence continues at coordinate 5,679,853 of NW_020954557.1, forward strand.
ATAAAAAGCATCTTGCTAAAATCAAGACAAAGTATCATATGTAATAGGGATACACTAGAACTTTTTTTTAAATATGAGAATGAAACATTGTACCAGCTATTATTTGAAATAATTCCAGAAATATTAGCAATAGCAATAAGTAAAGAAGGAATTAAAGAAGTAAGGATAGGTAAAAAGGAGATAAAACTATCCCTATTTGCTGATGATATGATGATTTACTTGAAAAACCCTAGAAAATCAGCAAAGATACTTGTTGAGACAATTAATAGCTTCAGTAAAGTTGTAGGCTATAAAATAAATCCTCAAAAATCAACAACATTTCTATATGACAATAACAAAACACAAGAAGTAATATTTGAAAGGAAAATCTCATTCTAATTAATTATGAAATGCTCAAAATATCTGGGGATCATGCTTCCCAAAGCATGCAAAAGACTTGTATTGATTCAATTACAAAACATTCCTTGAAGAATTAAAGAACTTAGATAGCTGAAAGAATATTCAGTGCTCATGGCTAGGCCATGCCAATATAATAAAAATGATGTTACTATTAAAATTAATTTTTAGTTTTAATATTATACCTATCAATTTACTATAGGATATAACAAAATTCATTGGAAAAACATGAAATATAGAATATCAAAGGAAATGATGAAAAGAAGTAGGGATGAAAGGGAAATAGCACTTTCAGACCTCAAACTATATTATAAAACATCAGTCATAAGAACTATCTAGCATTTGTTTTAAAAAATGGAAAAAAAAACTTAATAGAACAGACTAAATGGTAATTCACCAACAATAGAAGTCAATCACTCAGTGTTTGATAAATCAGAAAACATAAATTACTTAAGGAAAATTTCCATATTTGAAAAAAACTGCAGAGAAACAGGAAAGCAGATTGGCAGAAATTAGGCTTACATCAACACCTTATACTATACTTCACAATACATCCTAAATGGATACATGGCATTAATATTAAAGATCATACGAAAACAATTAGAAGAGAAACAGATCATGAACCTCTCACAGCTACAGTTAGAAATGTAGTCTTAAATAGGAGATTGAGGCAAGTACAAAGGATAAAATAGATAACTGATTACTTGAAACTAAAAAGCTTCTGCACAGAAAACAATGGATCCAAGATGAGAAAGGAAGTGGTTGAATGGGGGAAAAATCTTTTGTGTGGGTGTATGAATGTATATGCCACCATCCAGTAGATAAAGGGTGATCAAAGGATATGAACAAACAGTTCTCAAAAGAAGAGCTACAATATGTTCACAACCACATGAAAAAATGTTCCAAATAACTAATAAGAGAAATATAAATTTAAAAAAAATCTCTGTGCTTTCACGTCACACCCTGAAAATTTGTAAAATTGATAATAAATGTCAACAGCAATGTTAAAGATACTGTCAAAACGTAGGCACAGTTATACATTGTTAGTGGAGCTGTGAAATGGTACAATCATTTTGGAAAGCAATTTTGAATTATACAAATTAAGTGACTACAATGTCCATATCTTTTGAACCAGAAACAACATTACTGAGTTTATACCCCAAGGAAGCCATCAATAAGGAAAAAAGTTCCTCTATGATGCAAAATATTTCTAGACACACTTCCCCTGTTAGCTAAGTATTGGAAACAGTGTAGTTGTCCATCAATTGGAGAAAGGCTAATCAAATTGTAGAGCATGAATGCATTGGAATACTGCTGTGCTGTAAGAAATGAGGCATATGATGAATGCAGAGAATCATGGAAAGATCTAGATGAACTGGTACAGTATGAATTAAGCAGAGTGAAGAAAACAAGATCAACGCACCAAAAAATCAAAACTAAATGTGAAAAAAATAGCAAAGATCAAGTGGCACTTGAATGAAGAGATATGAGAAGATATCTCTAACATAGTCCTTTGTGGAGGTGGGAGCTCCATCGATGTTAGTCACTGCACATTTTTTTGGACTTTTTCAACGTATGGATAAGTTGTGATGACTTTTTCTCCTCTGTAAAAAGAAAACCCCATTGGTTATCATATGAGATGGCTGCTGGGGAGGGGGAGAGGGAAAGAATCATGGGATAATGATATAAAAAACAGAAAATATAAATAAAATTATTTTTAAAAATATATGTGTGTATGTGTGTGTGTGTAAAAAAAAGAGATGGGTAGGCCTCATGTTGTGTGAGGATAGGTTCCCTTTGTGAGAAATGTATAAGCAAACATAGTTAAGAGTTATGCAGATATTCTAAGTATGAATGATTATCTCCCTTATTGGAATGAATATTCATATAGATGAGATTACAGATCTATTTTAGTATTTGAGAAGTTAAGATACACTGATATCTTTTGTCCTTTTGATTTTTGCAACACAGTCATTTCTAGATATCTTTATCTCTGCACTTCCTCCCTGAATCAAATTCTCCTTCATAACAAAGAAAAGTAGTTCAGCAAAAACAACTAATAAAATGATTGTATCTAACAATGTATATAGCTTTCTCATATAGTACCCTAACCTCTTCTATATGACCAAGATTGATTATTATAATATTTACAGTTTGGCTTCCCCTTAATATTCTATTCATTTACATTACTAGACCCATAGAGAATATTATTATTCTGGTTAATGAACATGGTTATATATTAATGAAGTCTATGAACTATACCACTACCAAATACCATAGCTATATTAAACAGATCAGACTTCTGGCTCATCTTGAATTGGTCTTATTAACCCAGAATTCAGAACATTGGTCAAATTCATGAATCAATCTTCACTGAGGAAATTTGCACGACTGCTGTTGGTACACTGTCTATTTGGTACATAAATTTAATCTCTAGAGCACCTCTCAACAGCATTCAATTGAAAAACAAAATGAGTTTCATTAACACAGACCACACAGCCATCTGACACTTTAGTACATGCACTGATTCTCAGGGATGCTAATAGCCACATCTATACAAAATAAAGTTCAGAATTACAGGAGGAGGTGGTGAGTGTTAGAGGAGGTGAGGATAGATTTTACCAATCTGAAAAATAAACAAAGCCTTTTAGGAAGGTACCTGAAATCTTCCTTCTGGAAGGGTTCAGTGCTCACAGGCTGGAGCTAGTCTTTAGTCCTTAAATGTCCTCTGTGTCACTGACTTGTAATGTACCAAATGTCCATTGATGAGAAGAGTGAAAGGACACACTTTTCCCATAATCTATCTTCTAACTGAAATTCAAATTTTGTCACCTTTAATTAAATTCTAAAACAAACTGAAAAAGAGATTTCTCTATCCATTTGTGAAGTCAGCCAAGAAATTCACTGACAAATTCAATCAATATAAATTAACAAATTACATAATTCAACCCTGATAATGCCCCTCCTTTATTTTTTTTCTTTCCATGGGGTTTTTGAAGATAGATTTTTTTGCTCAAATGTTGCAAACTCACTCCATTCCCCAATAAATATTAGAGTTTGGCACTTCACTGAGGAAAGTGCATTGGAGTACATAAATCATGGGATAGGTCTTCAAATCCAGAATTGGATTTGAAGAAAATATAAGACTTATTCATAACTCTATCATGTATTACCTGTTTTAGCTTAAGAGGGACTTTATCTCTCTGGGTCTCATTTTTTCATAACTGTAAAAATTAGGTTTGCATTATATGATGTCGCAGGTTCCTTTCAAATCTAGGTGGACTGTGTACATGTGTACTTCCAATGGAGGGGGTGGGGGAGAGGGAAGGGAGGGTTCTACTTTCCTTTTAATTTATAAATGGCTAGAATAAGGCTACTTTTAGAATATTGTTTCAAGTATTCATCATAGTTGTAACTGTCAATATTTTTCTGCCAAATTCTTTGCTCTGGTCAGGATGGCATATGTTCTCTGAAATCTGAGCTGGAAGTGTGAAAATTCAATTTCCCTTCTCTATCTCTCTCCACTCAAGGAGGAGCAGGCAGGAGATTTTCTCCTCAAGGCAGGGTTCTTGCAATCCATGTTTCTGGAATAGGCAAAAGATTTGAACTTATTAAATTCATATATCAAGAGCTACTTGAATTAAAGTTTAGAACTAAGGAGGACTCCAGCCTATAGCGACATATAAACAGAACGAGTCAGATGTTCACCTTTACCATTAGAGATTATTAGGGATATTACACATTAATTTTGATATCAGGAAAATTCTCTCTGAGCATTCTGAGGGGAAAGATGTCCAGTTGGCTACATAATTATCTTAATGGTCTCAGTTAATATCTCTGGGGAGGAAAGAGCCAGCTGCCCAGTTTAAGGTTCTGGGCAAAATGCTACATCCTCTAGTGAGTAATATTCCAAGGCAGCTCATTGTCTGGAACTCTCAAAATAACCCCATTTTGCACATGACTGATATTAGTGCTCCCAAATGGAAACTCTTATTTAGCAACCCTGCTTTTCTAAAGCTTCTGCATTGTCTTTCACATCCCAAAGTCTGGGCAAAGTAGACACAAAGAAGATCATATATTAGCTTTCCTTGACTAAGCACATGGCCATGATTTTCTGAATTATGTATTTTTATGTCTATTACATTCCTAGATAATACACAATTTGTTTTCCCCACTTAGGCTTGCTAGCCTTTTTAAGGAAACCCATTTTGCTTTTATTTATAAGGCATACAATGCTTTGTAAATATTTTCTTTCTCACTTATAACCTCTTCTAAACCACACACACACACATACACACTCTTTAAACGTGACTCTGTATAGCAAAAGAGACACACAGATACACAGAGATTTTAAATATATACACATTTATTTAAAGTCCATTTTCTTCTTCTTTAAAGACTATTTCAATCAGAATTCCAAACCCTAAATAGCTTATTTGCCTCATTCATGCTGAAAACCTTCTTACTTGCACTAAACTAAGACCATCACAAAACAGGCACAGACTTGACTCTCACAGGATGAAATTCCATCCTGGTGGAACTACCAGGGTGAACATTTGACCTACTCTGTATGCTTACTACATATCTCTGGAATAAACAACAACAACCACAGCAATGGTAATAGTAATGACTTCTCTCAAAGTCCAATTCATCACCCATGGAGTGGAGGGGTGGGGAGGTGGTGGTGGCAAAATAGGGAAATATCAACTAATGTATACAGCAGAGACTTTGTGTACCTTGAGACTTATGATAGACTTAAAGGTATTAGAGGAAACATAAATTTCTGGAAATGGGGTTCCTGCAACATTCCATATTGCAGTAACATCCTGGTTAGTGTGATAAAACTACCATTAAAAGTCAGAAGAATAGGGGGTAGTTAGGTGGCACAGTGGATAGAGCACTGGCCCTGGATTCAGGAGGACCTGAGTTCAAATCTGGCCTCAGACACATAACACTTACTAGCTGTGTGACCCTGGGCAAGTCACTTAACCCCATTGCCTAGTCAAAAACAAAAAAGTCAAAAGAATAAAAAGAGTGGAATTAAATTTCAGGCTGGCTCTACTCAAAAGTCTCATGATGATTAGCTTAATCTGGAAGATACCACAAGAACATCAGAACAAAGCAGAAATGACAACACCACATTTTCTAGAAAGGCTTCAGTGCAAATGGTGCTAACCATTAAAGTTGGAAAGTCATGAATGTGCATGAAATATTCTGAAAATGAATACTTTTACTATGTTTTAGTAATATCTCATAACAAAATAGAAAACAGAAACCACCAGTTATAAGAGTTTCGTACTACTTTTTGTCATCAATACCCTCAATTCCAAATTATACAACTCTATCAATGACCAGTGCAGACCTACCATAACTGCATCCCTTAGCCTAGATTACATAAAATAAAAGATGAAATCAAGGTGCTACTGAAATATGAAGAGAGCAAATTTAAAGAACCTTAGGTCATTGAAAATCTTAATTCAATGCCTTTTTTGTGACTAGCAGCATGAACCCAAACAGTATACCAATTGTAACAAAACAGAGCAATTCAAAAAGCCTTGTATCTTTTATAACCATCATGATTGAATATATTCTTCTATGGCTTTCATGAGAAAGTGTTTTAAAAAAATCCAAGACCTACCTATTGCCATATATGTAGCAGTCATTATTATAGTAGGAACCAAGGGAATTAAAATGGAGTGATCAGGGATTGACTCTAAATGCAGGTATCAAATGCCATCAGCACAGAAGCAATTTTATATATCTATTAAAAAATCTGTAAGAAAATATTTAAAAATTATAATGATATCTAATTAGTACATATAGTAGAAAACCTGAATATTATATTGCTTAATTAAAAGCAATAGCATATATATATGCACATACATGCATATATACACACACACATACATACATACACACACACACACACACACACACACATACAGGAATCCAGAAAAAAGAACCGGACCAGAAATTATATATTCCTTTAATCAGTAACTAAAAACAAAGTCAAAAGATTAAGCCTATACACAGAGTCAAAACAGTACAAAGAATATAAACACTTCAATAGCAACCAAAAGCTTCACTATAGAGACTTAAGTAATAAAGGAATCAGAAGTGAAGGAGAATCCATGATGAAGAAGAATGTAGAAATTTTCCATTCATCTGCATGGTTGCAAGAAGACCAATATAAGAAAAATGCAAGTTGTGTCAAATGAGAAACAGAAATTCTAATAGTAATTAATATATTGAATGACAGAATGGTTATATCAAGATGGGTGACAAACTCTAGCCTCTCTGCAGAACTGGAAAGTGGCGGTCAGATAAGATCCATAATTATTCATTTAAACACTTGACAATGTAGTATCACATGAATAAGGAACAAAACACTTTATCAGCTCAGGTTGCATTACACTAGCATAATGCATATTTGTATATGATGAGTCTCCCAAACAGATATGTCCAAGAAGCTCCAAATGAGTTTTCCTACTTTTGTTTTCTCTTTTTATCATAGGCTTAAATTTTAAAATGAAAAGGCCTTATATTCAAAGGAAGGCTATAAGTGGAAATGTAATTTAAAAAAAAAGAAGAAGCAGGTCTGGAATCACTACTTTTTAAAAATACCATAAACTCTTTTCTCACATCTTATTGTTGCTTAGAAAAGAACTTCTAGTCTGCTTGGTATTAAGGTTTTACACTCAGAACATAACCTCTGAAAGAATCTGCCTATCACATTTTGAGTAGTTGTCTAGATAAAATTATAATAGTATAGATGGAAACCAGTTGATATGGTAAAATATTATACTGAATACATCTCTTTCTTTACATCTAAAAAAACTGGGCTTTAAACCATGCTCAGGCTATGCATTTGAGATGGAAAACATAGCTGAAGAGTCTTAAGTAAACAATTATTAATCAGTCAATAAACATTTATGAAACACCTAATTTGTGCCAAGCACATATATGGAACGTTCTGTTGCTGGCAGTGATGGGACAATTATCATTACAAAACAAAGATAGGGTTCTCAAATTTTCACTTGTGTTAGTGGAGTATTGAGAATGTTGAGTAATTTTTTTTAAATGAAATTCTCTTAAATTATTTTAAAAGGCTTTTTGAATATCATTTTATATTGGTAGAAATCAAATTTGATTCATTCTCTTGCTAAAAGTTTATGTGAGGGATTTTATTTTAAAGGTTGTGGTATATCAGTAGGGAAAAGATTTTAGAAACAAAATTCTGATACTTGGGAAAAGTGGCCAATGAGGGCCCTATCTCAGAAGTATGCACAGATATCCTCCTCCTGCTACCAATTTAACACATAGAACTTTGGAAGCCAGTTTCTAATAAGATGATCCAGGATTTGGAATATTCAATGATGAAAAGCTTTCTAATTGGATTCACAGCCAGAAGAACTGATGATTTAGGAGATGCTGAACTTGAATCAAATGTTCAAGTGAAAGGTTGGGGGGGTGGGATGAAGCCAAGATGGTAGAGTAAAGGGAGGGACTCACTTGACCTCTTCCCCAAACCCCTCCAAATACTTTTAAAAATTACTTTAAACAAATTCTAGAGCAGCCAAACCCACAAAAAATGGAGTGAAACAAATTTCTAGCCCAAGAAAATTTGAAAGGTCAGCAGGAAAGGTCTGTTGCACCAAGGAGACAGAGGAACTCTGTCCGCCACAGGACTTGCCAGCACAGACCAGGCCCCAGCAAAACCAGAGCAGGTCTCAGGGAGACTGAAGCACTGGCAGTAGTGTCAGTTTCCAGACCTCTCAGTGCACAGATGCCAAAGACAACTTGGAAGGTCAGCAGGAAGGGTCAGTCACACCTGAGTAAGAGTGGAGCACAATCCAGCACAGGCCACACCAGCTGGGCCCTGGCCCCAGCAAACTAATAGCACAGCTTGGGAGTGACTGAATTGGAAATGGCAATAATAGCAGTTACTTTCAGAGCTCTCAGCACTCAGACTGTAAGGGGGTTGAAGAACTGATCAGGAGATTACAAGGATATTTTTGCTTCCACTGAGGCAGTACTCTGTCACTTTGCACACAGGATCTGGGTCACAGTCTTGGATGTCAGTCTCAGGGTGAGGAGGAGCGCTAGCATAAGAGAGTTTGTGGACACAGTGTCAGGACGACACTCCTCACAGTTTCAGGGCAGAAAAGAGTGCTTGTGGTCACTCACAGACCAGAGTACAGGCCAGGAGAATATTAAACACATCTCCTTCGATGATACCATCTTGGAAGAACTGAAAACTTACAGGTCCCTAGAAGTATCTCTGAAACAGCTGCACAAAACCCCTGAAGTTTGGAACAGTGCACTCTCAACACTGGAATTAGAGTCCTACTTTAACAAAGAGTTGAAAATCAAGTAAAAGGCTGGGGAAATGAACAAACAATGAAAAAATTTTCTGACTGTAGAAAGTTGCTATAGTCACAAGGAAGATCAAAACACACACTAAGAAGAAGACAGCAAAGTCAAAGCTCCTACATCCAAAGTACCCAAGAAAAATATGAATTGTTCCCAGGCCATGGAAGAGTCCAAAAAAAATTTTTTTATTAATTTATTTTGATTTATCAACAATCACTTCCATAAGCTTTTGAGTTTTAAATTTTTCTCCCCCTCCATTCCCACCTCCCTCCCCAAGAATGTATACAATCTGATATAGTCTATAGATATACATTCCTATTAAACACATATTCACATTAGTGATGTTGTAAGGAATAATTAGAATCAATACAAGGAGCAACAAGAAAGAGAAAACAAAACAAAACAGAAGAAAAAAATAGCAAATAGCATGCTTTGTTCTGCATTCAAACTCCATAGTTCTTTCTTTGGATGTGGATCACATTTTCCATTAGGAGACCTTTGGAGATGTCTTAGATCCTTATATTGCTGAGAAGGGTTAAGTCTATCAATATTAATCATCGCTCAACGTGACTGTTACTGTGTACAATGTTCTCCTGGTTCTGCTCACTTCACTCAGCATCAGACCATACAAATTTTTCCAGGTTTTTCTGAAGTCCATCTGCTCATCATTTCTTATAGCACAATAGTATTCCATTATATTCATATACCACAACTTGTTCAGCCATTCCCCATTTGATGGGCATCCTCTCAATTTCCAATTCTTTGCCACCATAGAAAGAGTTGCTATAAATATTTTTGTACATGTGGGTACTTTTCCCATTTGTATGATCTCTTTGGGATACAGCCTTAGGAGTGCTATTGCTGGGTCAAAGGATATGCGCATTTTTATAGCCCTTTGGGCATAGTTTCAAATTGCTCTCCAAAATGGTTGCATCATTTCACAACTCTACCAACAATGCATTAGTGTTCCAATTTTCCCACATCTTCTCCAACATTTATCATTTTCCTGTTTTGTCATGTTGGCCATTCTGATAGGTGTGATGTGTTACCTCAGAATTGTTTTGATTTGCATTTCTCTAATCAATGGTGATTTAGCGCATTTTTTCATGTGACTATAGATGACTTTAATTTCTTCATCTAAGTTATCATCTGAGAACTACCTGTTCATATTCTTTGACTATTTATCATTTGGGGAATGACTTGTATTTTTATAAATTTGACTTAATTCTCTACATATTTTAGAAATGAGGCCCTTATCAGAGACACTGGTTGTAAAGATTCTTTCCCAATTTTCTACTTTCCTTCTTGGTTGCATTGGCTTTGTTTGTGCAAAAACTTTTCAGTTTACTGTAATCAAAGTTATCCATTTTGCTTTCCATAATGTTCTCTTTTTCCTGTTTGGTCATGAATTCTTCTGTTCTCCACAAATCTGATAGGTAAACTATTCCTTGTTCTCCCAGTCTGCTTACAGTATCAGTCTTTATATCTAAATCATGAAGCCATTTTGACTTTATCTTGGTATATGGTGTGAGATTTTGATCTATGCCTAGTTTCTGCTCTTTTCCAGTTTTCCCAGCAGTGTTTGTCAAAAAGTGAGTTCTTATGCCAGAAGCTGGGGTCTTTTGATTTATCAAACAGTAGATTACTATAGTCATTGACTACTGTGTCTCGCATACCTGATCTATTCCACTGATCCACCACTCTGTTTCTTAGCCAGTACCAAGTAGTTTTCAGGATTTGCTGCTTTATAATACAATTTAAGATCTGGTGTGGCTAGACCCCCTTCTCCTGCATTTCTTTTCATTAGTTCCCTCAATATTTTGGACCTTTTGTTATTCCAAATGAATCTTGTTATTATTTTTTCTAGCTCTACAAAATAATTTTTTGGTAGTTTGATTGGTATGGCACTGAATAAGTAAATTAGCTTAGGTAGAATTGTCATTTTTGTTATATTAGCTCAGCCTACCCATGAGCAACTGATGTTTTTCCAATTATTTAGATCTGACTTTATTTGTGTGAGAAGTGTTTTGTAATTGCATTCATAGAGTTCCTGGGTTTGTTTTGGTAGGTAGAATCCTAAATATTTTATGATGTCTATGGTAACTTTAAATGGAATTTCTCTATCTCTTGCTGTTGGGCTTTGTTGGTAATACATAGAAATGCTTATGATTTATGTGGATTTATTTTATAGCCTGCAACTTTGCTTAAGTTGTTTATTATTTCAAGTAGCTTTTTTAACTTGATTCTCTAGGATTCTCTAAGTGTATCATCATATCATCTGCAAAAAGTGATAGCTTTGTTTCTTCTTTGCCTATTCTAATACCTTCATTTTCTTTTTCTTCTCTTATTGGTAAAGCTAACATTTCCAGTAAAATATTGAAATGAGTGGTGATAATTGAGATCTTTGTTTCACCCCAATCTTATTGGAAATGCTTCTAGCTTATCCCCATTACATATGATGCTTGCCGAAGGTTTTTGGTAGATGTTACTTATTATTTTAAGGAAAACCTCATTTATTCCTATGCTCTCCAGTATTTTTAATAGGAATGGGTGTTGTATTTTCTCAAAAGCTTTTTCTGCATCTATTGAGATGATCATGTGGTTTCTTTTAGATTCGTTGTTGATATGATCAATTATGCTGATAGTTTACCTATTATTGAACCAGCCCTGCATTCCTGGTACAAATCCTACCTGGACATAGTGTATTATTCTCATGATAAGTTGTTGTAATCTATTTACTAATATTTTATTTAAAATTTTTGCATCTGTATTCATTAGGGAAATTAGTCTATAATTTTCTTTCTCTGTTTTGACTCTTACTGGTTTAGGTATCAGCACCTTATTTGTATCATAAAAAGAATTTGGTAAGATTCCTTCTTTGTCTATTTTCTCAAGTAGTCTACACAGTATTGGAATTAATTATTCTTTAAATGTTCAATAAAGTTCATTTGTAAATCCATCTGGCCCTGGAGATTTTTTCCTAGGCAATTCATCAATAGCTTGTTCAATTTCTTTTTCTGAGATGGAGTTATTTAAATATTTTACTTTCTTTTCTTTTAATCTGGACAATTTATATTTTTGTAAATATTCATTCATTTCACTATGATTATCAAATTTATTGGCATACAGTTGGACAAAATAGTTCCTAATTATTGTTTTAATTCCTTCTTCCTTGGTGGTGGATTCACCCTTTTCATTTTTGATACTGGTAATTTGGTTTTCTTCTTCTTTTTTAAATTAAATTAACCAAAGGTTTATCTATTTTATTGGGTTTTGTTTCATAAAAACCAGCTCTTAGATTTATTTATTAGTTCAATAGTTTTCTTAATTTCAATTTTATTAATTTCTCCTTTGGTTTTCAAAATTTCTAATTTGATGTTTAATTGAGATGTTTAATTTGTTCTTTTTCTAGTTTTTTTTAGTAGTATGACCAATTCATTGATCTCCTCTTTCTCTATTTTATTCATATAACCATTTAGAGATGTAAAACTTCCCCTAAGAACTGCTTTCACTGCATCCCATAAGTTTTGGCATGTTGTCTCATTATTGTCATTCTCTTGAATGAAGTTATTGATTGTTTCTATGACTTGTTGTTTGACCCATTCATTTTTTAGGATAAGATTATTTAGTTTCCAATTAATTTTTATTCTATCCTTCCATGGCCCTTTATTACATATAATTTTTATTGGGTCATGATCTGAAAAGGATGCATTAATATTTCTGCCTTTCTGCATTGGATTGTGAGATTTTTGTGCCCTAGTACATGGTCAGTTTTTGGTATCTGTCACGTACTGCTAAGAAAAAAGGATATTCTTTTCTATCCCCATTCAGTTTTCTCCGGAGGTCTACCATACCTAACTTTCCTAACATTCTACTCACCTCCTTAACTTCTTTCTTGTTTATTTTGTGGTTAGATTCAGAGAGGGGGAGGTTGCAGTCACCCACTAGTATAGTTGTTCTGTCTATTTCTTTTTGTAACTCCCTGAACTTCTCTAAGAATTTGGATGCTATACCATTTGGTGCATACATATTTAGTAATGATATTACTTAATTCTCTATGGTGCTTTTTAGCAGGATGCAGTTTCCTTCCTTATCTCTTTTGATAAGATCTATTTTTGTTTTTGCTTTGTCTGAGATAAGGATTGCTACCACTGCTTTTTTTTTTTACTTCAGCTGAAGCATAATATATTCTACTCCAGCCTTTTACCTTTATCCTGTGTGTGTCCCTCTGTTTCAAACATTTTTCCTGTAATCAGTAGGATTGTATGGCTTTTAATCCATTCTACTGTTTCTGTTTTATTGGAGAGGTCATTCTATTCACATTCACAGTTATGATTACTATCTGTGTCTTTCCATCCTATTTCCCCTCTGTTTATGTTTTTCTTTCTCTTTTCTCCCTTTCCCTTCTCACTAGTGTTTTGCTTTTGGTCACAGCCTCCCTCAGTCCCACCTCTCTTTTATTAGCCCCATTCCCATTTCTTCCCTTTTACCCTTACTACTTCTTTCCTTTCATCTATCCTCCCTCCTTTTTCTTTCCCCTTTTCCCTCCTACTGCTTATAGGGCAAGTTAGATTTTTTTTTTACCTAACTGATTATGTTATTCCCTCCTTGAGCCAAATCTGAGGAGAGTAAGGTTGAAAGAATGCTCATCTCCCTCCCTTCTTTCCCTCTACTGTAATAGGTTTTTGTGACTTTTCCTGTAAAGTAATTTACCCTTGTTTGCCTCTTCCTTTCCTTTTCCCTCAGTACATTTTCTTAGTTAGATCAGATTAATCCACTTACTTAGATCCATTTAATCCATTGGATTAGATTTTTTTTTTATAATTACATCAAAGTCAACTTATATCCACCCCCTCTATGTACACCCCTTTAACATGGTGCAATAACAATACAGTTCTCAGGAGTTACAAGTGTCATCTTCCCTTGTAGGGATGTAAACAGTTTGCTCTTATTAATAATGTTGTTGTGTTGGGTTTTTTTTTCTGTCATGTTTACCTTTTTATGTCTGAGTCTTGTATTTGAAATTTTCTGTTGAGCTCTGGTCTTTTTATCAAGAAGGTTTGGAAATCTCTTATTTTGTTGAATGTCCATCTCCTCCCTGGAAAGATTATGCTCATTTTTTCTGGGTAGTTGATCCCTGGTTTTAATCCAAACTTCTTTGCCTTATGGAATATCATATTCCACACACTATGATTTTTTAATGTAGAAGCTGCAAGATCCTGTGTAATCCTGACTGTGGTTCCATGATATTTAAATTGTTTCTTTCTGGTTGTTTGCAGTATTTTCTCTTTGACCTGGTAATTTTGGAATTTGGTTACTATATTCCTTGGCATTTGCAGTTTGGGTTCTCTTTCAGGAGGTGATTGGGGGATTACTTCTATGGTTATATTGTCATCTGGATCTAGGATTTCAGGGCAGTTTTCCTTGATGATTTCCTGAAAGATACTGTCCAAGTTCTTTTTTTCATTGTGATTTTCAGGTAGACCAATAATTTTTAAATTGTCTTTCCTGGATCTGTTTTCCAGGTCAGTTGTTTTACCAATGAGATATTTTCCATTTTCATCTATTTTTCATTCTTTTGTTTCTGTTTGATTGATTCTAGCTCTCTAATTGAGTCATTAGCTTCCATTTGTCCAATTCTAATTTTTAACAAATTGTTTTCTTCTATTAGATTTTATACCTCCTTTTCCATTTGGCCCATTTTAATTTTTAAGGAGTTCTTCTCCTCCGTGAGTTTTTGAGTTTTCTTTTCCATTTGGCCAATTCTGCTTTTTAAGGACTTGTTTTCTACAGTAAATTTTTGCCCTTCTTTTTCCAAGCTATTGACTCTCTCTTGCAAACTTCTCATTTCTTATGGATGTGTTTGTATGACTATGTATAACCTATATCAAATTACTTGCCATCCCATTGAGAGTTGGTGGGGATGGAAGAAGAAAAAGACTTTGGAAAGAGACAGTTTTAAAGATGAATGTTAAAAGTTGTTTTCACATGTAGCTGGGGAAAATAAAAATAAAATACTCAAAAAAAAAAGATTACAAAGCACAAAAAAGGTTGGAAAGGACCATCTCTATCTCTCTTCCCTGGAGGCTTCTGAGTGAATTAGAATTATTATGAGTTGCTGACGAAAAAAGGAAGCTGGCCTCTATTTCTTGTATTTACTTTTTCCCAGTTGCAGGTGAATGAGTAACCAGAGATGGAATTGACTTAGATATGATTTTGTGAAGTTTTAAATGTCAGAACATCCATTAGAAATTGCCATCCAAGGACTATGTGAACACAATTACAAAACACTTTTCACACAAATGAAGTCAGATCTAAATAGTTAGAAAAACATCAGTTGCTCATGGGTAGGCTGAGCTAATATAACAAAAATGACAATTCTACCCAAGCTAATTTACTTATTCAGTGCCATACCAATCAAGCTACCAAAAAATTATTTTGTAGAGCTAGGAGAAATAATAACAAGATTCATTTGGAATAATAAAAAGGTCCAGAATATCAAGGGAACTAATGAAAAGAAATGCAGGGGAAGATGGCCTAGCCATTCCAGATCTTAAATTGTATTATAAAGCAGCAATCATCAAAACTACTTGGTACTGGCTAAGAAACAGAGTGGTGGATCAGTGGAATAGATTAGGTATGCGAGACACAGTAGTCAATGACTATAGTAATCTACTGTTTGATAAATCAAAAGACCCCAGCTTCTGGCATAAGAACTCACTATTTGACAAAAACTGCTGGGAAAACTGGAAAAGAGTATAGCAGAAACTAGGCATAGACCAAAATCTCGCACTATATACCAAAATAAAGTCAAAATGGCTTCATGATTTAGGCATAAAAGCTGATTCTATAAGCAAACTGGGAGAGCAAGGAATAGTTTACCTATCAGATTTATGAAGAGCAGAAGAATTCCTGACCAAACAGGAAATAGAGAACATTATGGAAAGCAAAATGGGTAACTTTGATTACATTAAACTGAAAAGTTTTTGCACAAACAAAGCCAATGCAACCAAGAAGGAAAGTAGAAAATTGGGAAAGAATCTTTACAACCAGTGTCTTTGATAAGGGCCTCATTTCTAAAATATATAGAGAATTAAGTCAAATTTATAAGAATACAAGTCATTCCCCAGTTGATAAATGGTCAAAGGATATGAACAGGTAGTTCTCAGATGAAGAAATTAAAGCCATCTATAGTCATATGAAAAAATGCTCTAAATCACTATTGATTAGAGAAATGCAAATCAAAACAACTCTGAGGTACCACATCATACCTATCAGACTGGCCAACATGACAAAACAGGAAAATGATAAATGTTGGAGAAGATGTGGGAAAATTGGAACACTAATGCATTGTTGGTGGAGTTGTGAAATGATCTAACCATTCTGGAGAGAAATTTATAACTATGCCCAGAGGGCTATAAAAATATGCATATCCTTTGACCCAGCAATAACACTCCTAAGGCTGTATCCCAAAGAGATCATACAAATGGGAAAAGGACCCACATCTACAAAAACATTTATAGCAGCTCTTATTGTAGTGGCAAAGAATTGGACATTGAGAAGATGCCTATTAATTGGGGAATGGCTGAACAAGTTGTGGTATATGAATGTAATGGAATACTATTGTTCTATAAGAATTGATGAGCAGAGGGACTTCAGAAAAATCTGGAACGTTTTGTATGGTCTGATGCTGAATGAAGTGAGCAGAACCAGGAGAACATTGTACACAGTAACAGTCACATTGAGCGATGATTA
This sequence comes from Vombatus ursinus, assembly GCF_900497805.2. Lineage (NCBI taxonomy): Eukaryota > Metazoa > Chordata > Mammalia > Diprotodontia > Vombatidae > Vombatus > Vombatus ursinus. The sequence continues at coordinate 5,696,377 of NW_020954557.1, forward strand.
ATATTGATAGACTTAACCCTTCTCAGCAACATAAGGATCTAAGACATCTCCAAAGACCTCATGATGGAAAATGCTATCCACAACAAAGAAAGAGCTATGGAATTTGAATGCAGATTGAAACATTCTGTCTGTTTTTTTTTTTCCTTCTGTTGTCTTTTGTTTCCCCTTTCTGGTGGTTCCTCCTATTGGTTCTAATTCTTACTTACAATATCACTAATGTGAAAATGTGTTTAATAGGAATGTATATGTAAAACCTATATCAGATTGCGTGCTATCTTGGAGAGGGAGGTGGGGAGAGAGGGGGGAAAATTTTAAAAGTCAAAAGTTTATGGAAGTGATTGTTGATAGTTCAAAATAAATTAATTTAAAAAAAAGAAAAGAAAAGAAATTGCCCTGGAAATCAAAGTTGGTAGAACAGTTCACCTAAACTGGTATCAGGAATAGTCTAATGAGGTACAATGGTAGATTAACTGATTATTTAGCTTACTGTGCCCTGCACAGATCTAAACAACCCCCCAAATTTGGTGGGGATTCTGTGAAAAAACAAACTTTCAGGGCCAGGAGGTTCAAAATTTCCTTTCTCTGCACATGTTCTTATTGTCTTTACACTCTAATTTTGAGCCCACTCTCCCCAGGAACCTTGTGTGTGCAAAGGATGAGTGTTCAGCAGGGTGTTTGTAAATACTCTCCTTGCTGCAACTTTTTAGTAATAATGACTTTATAAAAGCTAATTGATATCAACTAGTTAATTGATAGTGGTTAGCACATTGGATAGGGGCTTATTAGCAATAGTGTCAGAAAAAGCAACCCCTCAGTATTACCCCTAGAATGGGGGAGTAGTCATTGACCTTGGGTACTCAACCTGTCAAATAAGAGACTGACTCTAGGGATAGTGCTACTTTTTTTGATAACTAATGAATTTATTTTTAGTTTTCAACATTCACTTTCATAAGATTTTTGAGTTTTAAATTTTCTCCCCCTCCCACTTATCTCCCCCTAAGATAGTGTAGAGTCTGATATAGGCTCTACTTGCACATTCACATTAAGCATATTTTCCCATTAGTCATAACGTAAAGAACAATTAGAACTAATGGGAGGAACCACAAGAGTGAAGCAATAAAACAAAACAACAAAGGAAAAGAGGAAATAGTATGTTTCCATCTGCATTCAGACTCCGTATTTCTTTCTCTGGGTGTGGATAGCAATTTCCATCATGAATATTCTAGAGTTGTCTTAGATCCTTACATTGCTGTGAAGAGCCAAGTCTGTTAAAGTCAGTCCTCCCATAATGTGGCTGTTACTGTGTATAATGTTTACATATATATACATACATACATACACATATACACATATGTCTATATCTATCTATATCTGTATCTATATATAAAATTAGTTTTAACCTGTAAAAAAAAAACTGTATGAGAAATGTCATAATGGAGGTAAAGGGAGATAACATTTAGCATAGAGATATGATATGACTACATGATAAAAAGTATAAAGATAAACCTTCACAGAGAGTGCTGAATGTCAGAGTGGTTTGTGAAAGGACTCATTCATGAACTCACTATGGAATAGGATCACTTGTACAGCACTCTCATGCCTGGTTTTCTTTATTTTTCTGTGGGTAGATTACTTGAGAATCAGGACAGTGCAATTCATAAATCACACATCTTTCAGAGTTTGTCATTACTAACCCCAGATCCTAGAATCATTCTAAAAGTATTAGCAGTAGGAACAAATAATCACTTGGTCTTTCTATCTTTATTCCCATGCTAGAGACTATGCTTCCCAGCTTTTCTTAGTGGTCTGCATTTCACAAATTCTAAATTTGCCTTAAGGGTAAACCAAGTCCACAACCTCAAGGAGTCACATCCAGACAAATCACCCCTAAGCTACCTGAAAAGCTCCCATAAACTCACACACTGACATACTCCCTCAGAACATAGGGAGCTTTGGGGCAAGTTTATATATATATAGATATATAGATATAGATATAGATATATAGATATATAGATATAGATATATAGATATATATAACCTAAGAGATTTTCAATCAAGCTCATGAGAAATTCTTGCCTTCAATATATATTGTGTCAAATTTTAAAAATAATTTAATGAATTGGAATATCAGTTATATATTCTACATCTTAGGTACAAGTTTACTGAGTGAAACTATCAATATTTCATGAAGAGCTTCGTATTAATTGATACATTCATAATGCAAAATTTGTCAAATTTATTTTTTGTTAAGTTCTTAGAGTAAAACATTTCAAGTAACCACATGCGAAATATTTAGAAATAACTACTTGCTGGCTATTCTAAATATTTATTTTGGATAATTAAAAGCCCTATACTATTATGAATAATGAGAACTGGAACTATAAGCTGCCACTATTTTCTCACATCTACATTCTCCTCTACCATCAAAGCTCCCATTGACTTTCGAAAATGTACCACATAGAAAGAGGGATACACAGGGGACAGAACATATTACTAAATATATAATTTAATTCCATATTATCCTTTAGAAATAAAACTACCCAGCAGCAATGAAAGAAGTGTCACCTACCCCACCCAAAGAGCTAAAATATAATTCATATGAAAAGTTTGTCTTAATCAAAATATTATGAATAGATTCATCATAAAAAATTAACTTTTAAAATTTAACTTTGAAGAGTTTCATTTTCATTCAATACTATGCTATATCAAAGAGACATCTACGATGAAGCACCACATTATATCCTCAATTATATTTCTACACTACCATTTAAACTACTTTATGCATCTATTTTAGAATATACAAATTAAAGTATTTCTCTGCAAACTTGCCTTTGTTTATATACACCTATACTCACATATCTTTGAGGGCATTCAATTATTAATTACACACATATGTGTGTATGTGCATTTCCTAGTTTAAAAATCCCAATGTTAGATAAAGATTTATGTGTGCAATTCTTTTTCTTTTTTTTGGCGAGGCTATTGCGGTTAAATGGCCTGCCCAGGGTCACACAACTAGTAAGTGTCAAGTGTCTGGTCTGAGATCAGATTTGAACTCAGGTCCTCTTGGCTCCAAGGCCGATGCTCTATCCACTGTGTCACCTAGCTGCCCCCTTTTTGTTTCTTTCTTTTTTTTTTTTTTTGCTTTTTGGTGAGGCAATGGGGGGTTATGTGACTTGCCCGGGGTCACACAGCTAGTAAGTGTCAAGTGTCTGAGACCGAATTTGAACTCAGGTCCTCCTGACTCCAAGGCTAGAGCTCTATCCACTGCACCACCGAGCTTATGTGTATAATTCTTAATCATCAGTGTCAATCTTCCTGTTGGAAGTACAGTAGTTTTGCAAGGACACAATCAGATAGACCACTCTTTTATTAATTTAAATTTAGAGAAGAGTAATTTTTAGGCCTAAAAGGTGACTTTTTAAAATCTTACCAGGATAATAAGAATGGTCATGCAAGTCTGCTGAGAGCTTATCTTTTTCCAATAGTGTGCATCGTTAAACATAAGTTTCTATTAGAAATTAATCTGCTTCTCAATAGCTTTCAGTAGGTCATGCTTACAGGAACAGAGGGAGACAAAGGAGGACATTTTAGTTCATGCTTCCAGACCAAACAAACCCTCAGATTTAACATGCAAAGAATTTTCACTAGTTCAAGTATAGGACAAAAATATTTAAATGGTCTTACTAAACTTAATGTCAACTGAAGCTCTACATGAAAGCTAGGGTATTTTCTTAAATAATCGATTCATTTGTGCAGAAAAGAAGACTAGTATGATGTCTTCCACATAAGTAGACATTTAAATTTTGTTAAATGGAAATTAAGATAGAAAAGCACTTATGAAATAAAAACTTAAAATTATGTCTCATATTTTTAGATTCCCTATTTTGATCTCATGTCTTCATTTAAAAAAAATTGTAGCTAGGGACCTCATAAGCAAGATATATCACAAAACTCTATGGATCTCTTAAAACCACTTTGTTAAACAAATAAACAAAAGCTTCCTATGTCTTATAGAACTATGTTGTATTATTGCATTGTATGACTGAATCACAGTGTTCCCATCAACCTTTGCTTAGAAAGGATAAAAATACATTCCCATACTCTTAAACAACAAAAAATGAGAAACCACTGTAGCCTGCCTCAGGCAGCCCAAGCTCCTTCTCTGTTTTTTGACTTTGTTTGATTTTTTTTTTTACCCTCCTGCTGACATACACACATAACCCCAGGAGTTCATTGGTTTCTTGTTCCATATAAATCCTATTAGATATCAGTTCAAAGAACTTGAGATCAGGCATTTACTCCTGCTGATTATATGGGAGTTGTATGAGTGAGTTTCTATTATCCTATTTCCTTACATCCATGACATTTCAGTTAATATTTAATAATATTTTGTGCAGGAATTGCTGATATTATGAAATGAATCTCTTTAACTTTTATGGAACTTCTACTTCTAGCGATGAAGTTTCTGACAACAGAGTGTACCACTGGAATACATCACATTCATTAATAAAGATATTATGATAGTGTATATAGATTTATGTGTTTGTATTGTTGTATATAAAAGAGTAAAGTAGTATGTTGGGGGCAGTCACTCCTTGACCAATTGATTCCCACTTACCTATCCTTAATATGCCCTGTTTATAAAATCATGGAAAGGGAAGATATGTAGGAAAGAAGATGTTATGTGAAGTACATAGCTTTAGCTATATTCTATTATTCCTTTAGAAAGTATGAAGCAGTTTCTTTGTTAGGATTTGAAGGGCAGCTGGCCCTTGACTGGCATGATAATTGGCTAGAACTGGTTGCTTTTCAAAAACAAAATCTGACCAATAGGTTACTAAAGACCAGAAACAGCCTTATCAAGAGGAAGCATTAGTTTTGGAGAAGTTATAGAAAAATTTTTTCTCTCCCCTTGCCCCTCCAGTACAAGCCATGGTGTTTTGAACAACTACTTAGCCAGTAGGCAACATCGTATTCAGCATGGCACAGAAAAGAGACAGACACAGAGATGGTAGACATGTGATATCTTGAATGAGAGTGACTACAGCAGCAGAAAAGAAAGCCAACTATGAATGCAAGAGAGAGCTAGTATTGGCAGTCTAATTGTGGAGAGAAGACCCAGGGAACCTAGCTGAATGACCTGCCCAGAAGAGATGTTCCACCGTGGGGGAGAAGTATGATGATACCAAGTGATGTGAAAGGCTATCAGGACTCCATAGTATTGGGTGCATATGTGCATGTGCTTTGGCCACATGTGCTTCCTGTAAGTTTGCCTCTTTACCAGGCTACTTTCTACCTATTCTGTGTATGCATATTGTTGTTGCTGAGACATGTGTATGCATAGTGTTGTTGTTGAGACATTTTTCAGTCATGTCCAACTCTCTGTGACCCCATTTGGGGTTTTCTCAGCAAAAATAATGTAGTGGTTTACTATTTCCTTCTTCACCTCATTTTACAGATGAGGCAATTGACACAAACAGGGTTAAATGACTTGCCCAGAAGTCATATAGATAGTAAATATCTGGGGCCAGATTTGAACTGAGGAAGATAAGTCTTCTAGATTCCAAGGATGGCACTCTATCTACTGTGCCACCTAGCTATACATATATACATAGAAAATTTGTGCTTATACACACATGCACATATGCACAAATATATACATACACACATGTATGTGTATATATGTGTACATGTGTGTGTGTCTGTATATACAGGCATACACACACAAAGGATGCCCCAGGGGCAAGGAGTAAGAGTTTTATATCTATTGTCCTTGCTATGACAGTTCAATAAATACCTATGCTTTGAACTAATCATGTCTACTGTCTTACTATTAAAAATAAATACATCAGTACAGACTCATGAACTAAAGGTTTAGGAGTATGGACCCAAGTAATACCATGAGCTTTAGGAAGGAGTCACCCTCTTCAGGATCCAACAAGTACAAGCTGTGGGGGTAGAGGTAACTCCCAGAGTGGTCACCACTATAGTAAGCACAATCACTGTGACCTCTTAGTTTTACAAGGCTAGGCCTACGCTTTATCCTTCCTTTATTGAGTAAGTCTCATACTGCTAAATAAGTGTTTATACTAAATTTTCAAGCTAGTTTCTTTGCCTTTCTTGGGTTTGCTCAAATTGAAGATGCTGGGGCTCACTGGTGACTTATACAAAGGATTATATAATATTTTCATGATTAACAACTAATTTTGATTTTCTTATAGTTTTATGATTTATGTAGTAGGGGCTCAATATGCAAGGAACTAATGAGGGGAGTAGCTGTCAAAAATTGACTGTTTCTATGAAAAGGAAAGAAAATGAAAGAGAAGAAGGAGAGAAGGGAAGAGAAGAGGAAAGAGACACAGAGAAAGACGGAGAGACAGAGAGTGACAGAGACAGAGATTAGAGGCAACACCTGGCTTGCTAAGAGACCAGAAAAAACTGGGAACCATCAGTAGGTATAGTTACACTATGTTGAGAAATTTGATTTATAGAGCAAGGCTAAATTAACTTAGAGAGCAAGGAACCTCAGTTCTATGAAATGAAGGTAAACCACCAGCCCTTACTATTACTTTGGGCCTCCCTTATTGATCAATATAAATTTTGTTAACCAAAACATAATTTAGAAATATTTTATCCTAACACCCATAGCACAAATTTGGCAAATAGTAAGCATTTAATGTGTTTCTTGACTTGATCCATTTAGCATATTTTTTTAGGCCAAAATGGAAATACACTTCCCACACTCACATCCCACTCAAAGAAAGCCAACATGAATACCTTCTCTTTTAATCATACTTTTATTCATTTGTGAGCTCTTAAAAAGGCAAAGTATACAGAAGAGTTATGAGAAAGAGAGAAATGTAAGACTCACTGGGCTTGTGAAGTACATGGCTTCTGACAATGGAAATTTGAGCACATAAAACTGGCTATTGAATACTAAAACAATAATAACAGTCATAACAATAACGGCAGTTTTCAGTTGTCCTCTTCAATGTGCCTTACAAATATTATCAAATTAGTGTATCCCTTTTAAACACTTTGATGTAACTCACATCAGATATTCTCAATAGGATTTACACTGCTTCAAACTATAAAGAGAATTTGTCGCCAGACAAGTTTTCGCATCTCTAATTACAGCATCGTTTTTGCAGCTCTATAATTAAGAGTGAACTGCAATTTCCATTCCTACACTCCGCTGTAAAAACTCACTCTGAATTTAACATGGCATTTATTTTCTTAGTTCTAAAGCACATTTGCTTCAAAAATTGTGTTGAAATTAAATTTAATTCACCTATGCTCTGTGCTTATTTGCTATAGATGTCAGTCTTTTAAAACATATATCTATCTCAAATATGTCAACTTCATTTAATGAATTTTTTTTCATTCTTTATGTAATGATTTTCAGTCTTGCAACAGCAAGAATCAATCTGACTACAAACCACCCACTTATTTTCTTTTCATTTTGGGAGGCATTTTCCCCATGTTCTTTATCCTGCCAAGATATGGGTATGGGTTGTTGTCCCCTCCTCTTCTTTGAATATTATAATGGATACATAAGTATAATGAAGTTACTGATAAACCGTACAAATCAAAAAAAAATGAGAGCTTATCTAAAGATACTTGGACAAAGGTGGACCAAAACTATATCATAAACAAGTTTGGCCAATGACATTATTAATTTACCCATAGTACCACAGATTTTGTGGTACCATTTTCTCTGCAAATTTCTCTGCTACTCTAATCTTAGATTTGGTACAACTCCCAAATTAGCAATGCTTATTTGGTAAGGCAGTTTAGTCTACATTCAGCAGTAAAATATTGAACATTTCTATAGCTCCCACAAATACTATGGTACTAGGTGAGATAAAGCACAGGAAGTATATGAACAGGGATTGAAGCACAAAAAGACACTATTGGGAGGCATCAATGTATTAAAATATGCTGAGGAAGATGGCAGAACTGCAGAGGATAGTGAAAGAAGATGACAACAAAACAATCACCTGACAAAGAAAGGTTCAGAGGAGTAACAGATGAAAACAGATGTGCTAATGATTGAATGGCCACCCACTAGGAACTGAACAACACTTCAAGAAGATCTATGGAAGAAAGCAGAGGATATCTGAAGAAAACAATGTGTTGTGCAGAAAGGGGTGAAACAGTGTGGTGGAGAATGTCCTAACTATAACTGCTAGATCCAAATATATGGCAGTAATGAGAAATATTTGTCTGTGAGATTTGGAGTATAAGGAAAGGTAGGTATTGCAGAATTGGCACTGTTAAATTGTGGTGCTGAAGAACACTTTTGAGAGTCCCTTGGACAGCAAGTGAATCCAATCAATCAATTGAAGAATTAAAGAAATCAATTCAACCTATTCACTGGAAGGTCAAATACTGAAGCAAAACCTTAAATACTTTGACTACATAATGTGAAGACATGACTAACTGGAAAAGACCCTAATATCGGGAAAGTTTGAAGGAAAAAAGGAAAGGGGATGGCAGAGGATGAGATGGATAGATAGTGTCATGGAAACAATGAACATGAACTTGGACAGATTACAGGATACAGTGGAGGATAGAAATTCCATAGAGTCATGAAGAGTCAGGCTCAACTGAATGACTGAACAACAAAACCCTCATTACACTGTAAACTCCACAGCAATCAGTACTGTTTTTTGTCTTTCATTATATCCACAGTGCTTACCACAGTTCCTTCCATATAATCAGCATTCAATAAATGCCTCTTATCTGACACAATAATCTAATAATTGATACAGAGGTGAGCTATATTTATATTTTGTTTGGTATTTACCATCTTCTCTAATTCAGTCCTTATTTAGTAAGAGGTAAAACCCTAAAAATCTTCATGTTTGTATTTACAATACATTGGTTGTGCTCTGGATGAAGATTATGCTAAATACAAACAAATTACTCATCAACAACAACAAAAAGAATGATGCACCTGTTCATCATCTGTATGATAATGAAGAGCAAGTTGTTGGCATGGGAATGAACACCTGAGTATGAAATTATGAACTAATAGTAATTTTTGGCCTGATATCAAGTTAATCACTGACAAATCTTAATGTCACATTCTTTCAAGTAAACCCTCACCATTAGGCAATCTTATTAAGATATGAAGGATTGGATGTTTGTCTCTGAGGTGAATATGCAAATCATTACCTAGATTTCCCTTTAAATGTATCACCTATGCTATGGTTTCCAAATACTATAGGATTTGGCAATGGAGGATACCCAATAACTCCCTTTCCTTGTCCCTGATAAAAACACAGAATGCATGAGTCTTTTACTGACTTCTGTCCATTACAGTAAGAGCAGCCAGAGCTAAATACAGTGATATCCAAGAAGATAAGAAAGAAAATCCTAGGGCAAGCTGACAAAAGTTTTTTGGAGTCTCACAGGTCATTCATGTCCCCATTCCCTCATATGTTGTATGGATACTGTCATAAAGGTTGGGCCAATTCAATTAGGCTTAAATAATCATTTCTGCTCTACTGTTTATTTACAGAACCTCTGTTGCTCCCCTCTATTGTATTGCCCCAGCTAAGCTCCTCAACTTCAAATTTATCTTTAACATATCACTAGTAGAGTCAAATGGACATAGCAACATCTTAAAACTAACCACAAATATCCTCAATATATAACTACATAACTTAAAGGTATTGTTTTCAAATCTTTACAGGAAGGAAAGGAAGAAAAGGAAAGGAAGGAAAGGAAAGGAAGGAAAGAAAGGAAGGAAAGGAAGGAAAGAAAGGAAGAAAAGGAAAAGAAAGAAAGGAAGGAAGAAAAGGAAGGAAGGAAGGAAGGAAGGAAGGAAGGAAGGAAGGAAGGAAGAAAAGGAAGGAAAGGAAGGAAGGAAGGAAGAAAATGAAGAGAAGGAAGGAAGGAAGGAAGGAAGGAAGGAAAAAAGAAAGGATTGTGCACCACCATTCTTCTACTTCTATCCTCTATTTCATGTGAATCAGTCAAACCTAGGAATAGGGTGGGGTTCTTGCTGGGAGCTAAGTGAAGAATACTTAGGGTTTAAGGATGAGGGATCCATGATGAGGGGTATCTGATTGCTAAGATCTCTTCATTGAGGGCTGAAAACCCCATGATAATACCTGAGGGTCTGATACCGAAAGACAGAGGACCTCACCCTGAGGGTTGATGGCTTCATTTTTTATAATAAGGACTCCAAAGTGTAGGCTAAGGATTCTTTGCTAAAAGCTGAGATACATCTCTGAATGACTTTTATTGATTTCCTGCTTCTGCCTCTCACCCTAGATATGAAAACTGACTCAGGTTCAAAGAATTTTTGTGGCCATGTTGTTAGCAATTGCTGAAGAGACATGTTTGGAAGTAACAACAAGAAGGTCAAATCTTGTCTAGTTATACTTAGGAAAGTTACCTACCCTACTGACAAGAAGTGATTCACTCAGAGCCCTCTGCCCTCCAGAGAAAAAAAATTCAAAAGTTAAATCTCTACTGTTTAGGATTAGGGGGATAAAAACAGAGAGACTGAGAAAATCAGAAAGCACAGGAAAATTCCTAATGTAATGAAGAAGTTTTATGAACTAAGAGAATCCATGAATAATATTCTATGAGATGATTTTGATTCTGCCATTACTACAAATACAGCCTCACACTACAGAATAACCAATGAAAATTAGTTATGACTGGTAAAAAGAATCCAAGAGTGATTTGAAAGACTAAGAAATCAAAATGAATAAAAGGATAAGGAGTAAAATTAAAGCTTTTGATGAAAAGCTTGGGAGAATAAATATCTTTAAACAGAAGTTGAAAAGATTAACAAATTAGTAATTGGTAGCTAAAACAATTAGAGAAGTAGAATTCAAAAATGCAATGATAGAACAAAGAAAAGTTTGAGCCAAATAAAGGTAGTATGATTGGAAGAACATGTAATATATATACTAGTAAAAACAGGCTAGGAAACGAGACAAAGAGGTAATTTAGGAATCATAAGGATTCCAGAAAAAAAATTGTAAGTAAAAAACCTTAAAAGTATATTTCTATCAATCATAAAATAAAAATTACTCAGAAATTTTGGAAGATGGCAAAGTGAAAACAGAGAATCTATTGATACCGATCAGAGAAAATCCCCAAATTTAAAATCCCATGAAATTCATTGCCAAACATGAGAATTCTCTGGTCAAAGAAAAACATTGTATGAGCACAGTGAAAAAGAGATTACATACAACTCCAATCCAGTTTAAATTACAACTGACATGAGAAAGGAAAGAAAGGCTTAGAATCCAGCAATATTCACACTATGCCATGATTTATCCCCATTTTATGGAGATATAATACAACAACAATCACAACTGTGAATATGACAAGGAAAAGTTTGACCATAAAATTTAGATAAGTAGCAGAATGGATTAGAAAGCCAAACCCAGTATTATTGAGCAAATACTAAAATATAAATATTTATGAGTACTTGAAAAATTCATTCAGAATTAAATGGATAATATATAATATAGACCCAAAAATAGATGGATCAAAGAAAAAATTAAAGTTTTAAATAATATTAAAGAAAATGATGAGTCAATATATTAATATTTTAGAAATGTCATTATTTTATCTCTAAATACATCAAAAAAAGAAAAAAATCATGCTGTATGCGAAAACTCTAAATAATCAACAAATTAATAACCTCTAAGCCAATAGAAAAATGCTGAAAATCAAAGATATAATCTAAAAGTTTATTGAGCTGATAAATAATTCTGAAATTATTAAAAGAATAAGAAAAGTTAGACAAGGAATTAGCTAACTGGATCAAAGCGATAGAAGGGAGGCAGAGAAACAAATTCTAAAAATTAAGAATGAGATGGGCAAATTCACAACTAATTAAGATGAAAGTAAGATAAAAAGCAAAGTACATTTCAACAAAATTAGACCACATTATATCCTAACTGAACTAAATAGTTTTTAATGAGTAAATAATTATTATGAAAATATTCATATTAAGAGATCATGACATCAAGAATTTAAGTCAGTAAATCTTAATCAGATTGAACAAGATTCAAATGAATGCCTTAAGAAGAAAAAAAAGGTACATATTTATGAATGAATTCCATCAATAATTTTTTAAAAGTTAATATCTTGTGCTACATAAACTCTTCCAAAAATATAGAAAGAAATCACCTTACCAAACTACTTCTATTAGGCAAATATTGTTCTGATATTTAAAACAAAGAAAGATAAAGCAAAAAAGGAAACTATTAACCATTATCTCTAATGAATTTTGATTAAAAAATTGAATAAAGTACCAGCAAAGAGACTACAGCAATATTATATATTTATGTGTATGTACATACACATATAAATGTAATTGATCAGACTGACTAAATTGTATTTATACCTGGAATGCAGGTATGTTTCAGCATTAGTCAAATCAGATACCTTTTACAATTATAATTGGAGCATAAAATCTTAACCAAACAGAGAGATGATCACAAAAGGGATGATCACAAAATAGAAATTTTCAATTATATGAAATTGAAAAGCTTTTGTACAAAATGAATACAACTATAAAAAGAAGCAGTCGTCTCAGAAAAAAAATCTTTGCATCAAATATCTCTGATAAAGTTTTACTATACATAATACCTAGGGAATTCAAATATATAATGAAGAGTCATACCTTAATAGTTAAGTGATCAAAGGCTAACGACAGTTTACAAAAAAACTATAAACTATAAATAACTGTATGAAATCATTTTCCAAATCTTCAATAATAATGAAAATCAAAATCATAATCAAGTTTTACTTTAACTCAGAAAATTAACAGAGATTACAATATATAATAATGGTAAATTTGGCCAGTTAAAATCCATTTTAAGGTCCCCGTTTCCTTTTCTGCAATATGTTTCTTTTCACTTAGAAGCAATCATTGGGTAGCCCTTCCCCCCATTAAGACAAAGTTTTCCTCTTTCTTTCCATTTTTTTCCAATCTTTTTTGCCACCTCAGCTTTCTCCTCAGGTCTCTCATTATTCAGGAGAATACAAGAGTTATTTTCCCTTCATCATCAGCTTTTAATTGGATTACGGCACATCACATATCTATTTTCTTGTCCCCCTCCTCCCTTTTATGAATCCTTTCATTTCATAATTTAGATCCACAAAAAAAATATTGATTCACTTGTAGGCAGAGTATTGTAAGAGTTATTCCATGATGTTTCAGGGCTAATTCTCCACCATTATTTTTAATTTACTTCTGTTTTCACTCTTTTTACCTTGTTTACCTTTTGGAGAAAAAAAGGCACTTAATCATCTCTGCCTTGGTATTTTGTTGTTGCTATCCTTCATTGTTCATTTATCCTTCTTGTATTTTCCGGGTGTTTGAGAAGCAAATAATCTCTTCAGGTTTGATTTTCTTCCTAAAAATGTTTTGAATGCATCTTCATTATTTGATATCCATCTTTTTTTTTCATTTATAGTTAGGCTCAGATTTAGCTGGGCTACCTCTTTAGATTCATTGCTTTTTGGAAAGCATTATTCCATTCATTCCTGTGTTTTCTGGTTTCTTTGTATTTGAAGATCTTTCCCCTAGTCACTTACAGAATTTGTTATTTCTTAATAAATATATTAAATTTAATGAATACATACCTTGAATTTTTCAGCTCTATGTGTGTATGCGTTGTGTTGTGTTGTATGTGTGTGTGTGTGTGTGTGTGTGTTTCTAGAAGTGTTCTATACATTCTTTTGATTGACACTGGATTTTTTTGTGTTAAACTTCTGGAATATTTTCTTGTATTATTTCTTGCATCATAATGTTCAGGTTTTTTGTATACAGAAAGAGATGATGGTCTCTAGGTTCCCTTTTAGACCTAAATTTGTGATACTATGATTATCATCCTGTGGTCAGTCTGATGATTACCCTATTAAATTTTTCTGGTTTGTTCATTTAACAGTATACTCAGTCTATTATTAGACATATACTATAAAACTCTTACAACTAAGTAGAAGCTTCAATTTTTCAGTCTGCTCACATAGCCTTACAGAAAATAGGGCTTTCCCTATGCCACAATAAAGCAGAGGACAAGATCTAATGTGTGCACAGAGTCAGTGTTCAATAAAATGCTTTCTTGATCAAATTAAAAAACAGTTGAGCTTTTTCTTTTTTCTTTTCATCTCTTGAATTCTACCCTTCACCAACCCCCTCTATTCCCAGTTATCTAAAAGAATCGCCCCAGTTCCTTTCACCTTTCCCTCAAGAGCCAGAGCAAACTGTCACCAATATATCTCAGCACATGGTGAGATAGAACCTTATTTACATAAGTACTTTGAAAAAATATTGTTGGTTTTTCAACTGTTGACTATCATTCAAATCTGTAGGGAATTAGTTTTAAGAAAAAGCAAAAATAACCCCAGACAAAATTCCTTCATGGTATTGATTTACATTCCATTTGCATAACTTATTTTTATATTATATTTTGTTCATCAAAAACATCTTAAAATCTATCCTGTTCCATATAAAACATACCTGCCATTTTCTAAAAATATCACATCAATTTTAAGAAATTTGTTCAATTTATCTTCCTCTCCCCCTATAGGTTCTTGGAGCCACAGATTAGAATCGAGTGCCAGGTAGACACCAAAAGTGGATGAGCAGCCTTGGATAGGGCTTGGCAATTCTTCACATCAGAGGTGCTAGTCCTCCTTAAAACAAGAACCTATAGTGTGCACAGGGGCCACAATCCAGTAAAACCATCCAGGCAGAAAGGATAAACTAAGTTGAGGATAAACGAGAGGACATAAAGCTGTCAGTGAGTTAGGGGAATGTCTACCCCATGCATGTGAAGACTTTCTCCGGAAGAATGGGTGCATGAGAACAATTTGTTCTAAGGACCACGAAAGCAGCTGAAGCAGGTCCTGTGGAAAACTTAGAGCTTGATCAGATATTGAAAATTGCCGAGGTCATCCCCTGCATCCCAAGTCATTGCCAGTCATCTTGACTTTTATCTTGGCACTGAACTTTGATGACTCTGGAAGAGAGAATGAGGCTGATGAACATGCATTTCTGCCTCATACTCAATTTATTCACAAGTCTTTATCCCATGACATAATTGGTCCTCTTCAAAAATGAATGATGAATATATATGTATATATATGCACATGTGTGCATATAAAACATGTGTATAACAATATATAACGCACATGATGTGTTTATATGCACTTTGTATAAATTATGTGTGCATTTACACACATGTGTATATATTGTGTATATATAAAAAATATACACACACATGTGTGTGTATGTATACATGTGTGGAAAGGCAGAAAAATGAGTCTTTTATCTCATGTATGAAGGATTAACCTCCAAGGATGTTTTCTAAAAATGTGTTTCATATCTAACTTTTCATTATATTCTATTCATCTCCTTCACTACTTATTTAAAATAATATTTCATTTTCCCAATTACATGTAAATATAGTTTTCAACATTCATTTTTATAAGATTTTGAGTTCCAAATTTTTTTCTCCCTCCCCAAAATGTCAAGCAATATAATACTGGTTACACATGTGTAATTATATAAACATATTTCCACATTAGTCATGTTGTGAAAGAAGAAATAGAACAAAAGGGAAAAGTTAAAAAAAAAAGTGAAAATAGTATTCTTCAATCTGCATTAAGACTCCATAGTTCTTTATCTGGATGTGGATAGCATTTTCTGTCCCAAGTCTCTTGGAATTGTCTTGGATCATTATATTGCTGAGAAGATCTAAGGCATTCATTGTTGATCATCACACAATGTTGCTGTTATTGTGTACAATGTTCACCTGGTTCTGCTCACTTCACTCAACATCAGTTCATATAAGTCTTCCAGGTTTTTTTGAAAGTCACCTGTTCATCAT
This sequence comes from Vombatus ursinus, assembly GCF_900497805.2. Lineage (NCBI taxonomy): Eukaryota > Metazoa > Chordata > Mammalia > Diprotodontia > Vombatidae > Vombatus > Vombatus ursinus. The sequence goes on from NW_020954557.1 coordinate 5,712,255, forward strand.
TTCTTATAGTACAATACTATTCCATTACATTCATATGCCACAACAACTTGTTCAGCCATTCCCCAATTGATGAGCATCACCCTAATTGCCAATTCTTTGCCACCACAAAAAGAGCTGCTATAAATATTTTTACACGTGTAGGTCTTTTTCCCTTTTTTATGATCTCTTTGTAATATAGATCTAGTAGAGGTATTGCTGGATCAAAGGGTATGCAGTTTGATTGCCCTTTGAACATGTATCCAAATTGCTCTCCAGAATGATTGGATCAGTTCACAACTTCACCAACAATGCATTCGTGTCCCAATTTTCCCACATCTTCACCAACATTTATCATTTTCCTTTTCTGTCATATTAGTCAATCTGATAGGTGTGAGGTGGTACCTCAGAGTTTTTTTAATTTGCATAACTCTAATCAATAGTGATTTAGAGCTTTTTTTAATATGGCAATAGATAGCTTTAATTTCTTCATCTGAAAACTGCCTATTCATATCCTTTGACCATTTATCAATTGGGGAATTACTTGAATTCTTATAAATTTGCCATATTTCTCTATATATTTGAGAAATGAAGCCTTCGTCAGAAACATTTTCTATAAAAAATTGATTGCAATCATTCCGCTTTTTTTTTAATCTTGGTCGCATTGGTTTTGTTTGTGCAAAACCTTTTTAATTTAATGCAACTAAATGATCCATTTTGCATTTCATAATGTCCTCTATCTCTTGTTTGGTCAAAAATTCTTCTCTTCTCCATAGATCTTACAGGTAAAACTATTCCTTTCTCTCCTAATTTGCTTATGGTATCACCATTTATGTCTAAATCAGGCACCAATTTTGACCTTGGTAAGGGTGTGAGATGTTCTTTTATGCCTAGTTTCTTCCATACTATTTTCCAGTTTTCCCAGCCGTTTTTGCCAAATAGTTGAGTTCTTATCCCAGAAGCCAGAATCTTTGGATTTCTCAAGCAGTAGATTATTACAGTCATTTACTACTGTGTCTTGTGCACCTAATCTATTCCACTAATCCACCATTCTATTTCTTAGTCAGTACCAAACAGTTTTATGATTGCTGCTTTAAAATATAGTATTAGATCTGGTATGGTTACGCCACCTTCATTTCCATTTTTTTCATGAATTCCCCTGATATTCTTGATGTTTTCTTCTTCCATATGAATTTTTATTGTATTTTCCAGTTCTTTAAAACAATTTTTGGTAGTTTGCTATGGCACTGAATAAATTAATTTAGGTAGAATTGTCATTTTTTTATATTAGCTCAGCCTTCCCATGAGCAACTGATACTTTTCCAATTGTTTACAGTTGACTTTATTTGTGTGAAAAGTGTTTTTTAATTGTTTTCATATAGTTCTTGGGTTGTCTTGGCAAATAGACTCTCAAACATTTTATATTGTCTACAGTTATTTTAAATGGAATTTCTCTCTCTTCATCATGAGCTTTGTTGGTAATGTATAGAAATGCTAATGATCTGTGTAGGTTAATCTTCTATCCTGTAACTTTGCTAAAGTTGTTAATTATTTCAAGTGTTTTTTTTAGTTGATTCTCTACATATACCACCATATAATCTGCAAAGAGTGATAATTTTGTCTCCCCATTGCCTAGTCTAATTACTTCACTTTTTTCCCCTTCTATTATTGCTAAAACTAACATTTCTAGTACATACTGAATAAGAGTGATGATGATGGGCATCTTGTTTCACCCCTGATTTTATTGGGAAGGCTTCTAGCTTATCTCTATTATAGATAATGCTTGCTGATGGTTTTAGATAGATACTACTTATAATTTTAAGGAAAGCTCCTTTTATTTATTCCTATGCTCTGTAGTGTTTTAAAGAGGAATGGGTGCTGTATTTTGTAAAAAAAAAAAAAAAAAAAAAAAAAACGCCCTCTACATCTATTGAGATAATCACATTATTTCTATTGGTTTTGTTATTGATAGTGTCAATTGTGTTAATAGTCTTCCTAATACTGAACCATCCCTGCATTCCTGGTATGAATTCCACCTGATCATAGTGTTTTATCCTGGTGATCAATTATTGTAATCTCTTTGTTAATATTTTATTTAAATTATTCTATCAATATTCCTTAGAGAAATTGGTCTATAATTTTCTTTTTCTGTTTTGACTCTTGCTGATTTAGGTATCAGCATCATATTAGTGTCATAAAAGGAATTTGGTAGGACTCCTTCACCTATTTGAGGATTTAGGACCTCATTGGATGTGGGAAGTGAAAGAGAGAGGAGTTGATGCTTATAACTAAACTGTGAACCTGGGTGACAGAGGTTGGTGGTGCCTTCAACAGTAATAGATTCCATAACACACACAAAAAAAAGGAACTATTTTTTAAGCAATTAACTTTCAACTTGGACTCTGAAATGGACCTTCTGCACGACAAGAGTGAACACCTCTAAAGAGTAATAAAGTTATCTTTGTTAAATCTTTTTTTTTTAAGATCTTAAATAACATTATATTTTTTGTATCTGTTAGGTATATATATATGCATATGTATGTATGTGTATATATATGTGTGTGTGTATGTATGTATATGTGTGTATGGATGGATATATATATATATATATATTCCCATATAGATACAAAGAATATATAATAAAATTATTATTCCATGTGCCATAGACTCCCAGTAATAGAGAACTTTACACACACACAAACACACACACACACACACACACACACGGAATGTATTACTATATCCACATGCCTTGAATATATACTGACAAAGCATATGTGAAAGGAACTATTTTGTAGCTAACGGAATGCTGGAATTTGAGTTAAGAAGTCCGAAAGTTGCAGTCTCATCTCTGATAGTAGTTGTATGATCCTGATTAAGTCATTTAACTTCACAGAGATATAGTTTCCTCATTTGTAAAGTGGGGATAATAATAACACCATTTTCAAATAGTTGTTGTGAGGATCAAATGAACTAACATATGCCAAGTTCTTTGTAAACATCAAAGTACTATGAAAATATGAATTGTTACTCTTTAATATATTGATCTATATCACAGAAGGCTAAATGAAGAAGATTTGCGCTATTTAATGTAGAAAATCTATCAGTTGCATGACAATTACACACAGGCCTAGAGCAGAGAAGAGGGTGATATAGCCTAGACAAGGGTACTTTCCCAGTGTTTTGAGATATGTCAGTCCCACTGAGAAAGTGTTGCATTAGGTCTGTGTTTGAGAAGGAAACTACATATTCAGGTTGTTAAATACATATCCAATTCCAATGTTCACTAGAAGATTTGACCTCCTTCAATAGATTAGCAAGAGGTACTCTAGCTAACTGAAGGAGTTGGGAGACAAGATAAACCCCTTTTCTCTGACTTTTTTTCAGAACCCTAAGATTCTTTTAGGCTCTGTAGGTTTATAGTCTCCTGCTAGGTTAAGTAGATCAATGTAGCTGAAGCTGGGACTATTAGAACTTACTTGATTACATGATCAAACAGTCCATGTGGAGCCAATTCCTCTTCCTTTTTTTTTTAAAGCATTCAAACAGTCTTGCTAACTGTGAAGGATCTTTGGTTTGAAGCTGTAACTGAATACAGTATCTAACTATTCTAGATTGGCAGTTCTGAAAGCAGAATTTGATTTTCCTTCATTCCCATATGATGGATAGACTATTGAGTTCTCCGAAACTATTAGAAAAATGAGGGAGCAGGTTATATTCTGACTGAGTACTTTAAAATGTTTTCTTTTTTTTTTCAGCTCAGTCCTTGAGGAGATTGCCTCCTGGGTCACTGGTTCAGATGAAAGTCGGTGCCCATCAATTGTTTCAATTGCCTCTAGGATTCCTGGAATACTTAACTTTTCTGAGCCAGAGTTAAATCTATAATATTAAGAAAGGCCTTGAAGTAAGACGGGGACTTCAAACAACTGGGTTCTGGTAGCTCACACTAGCAGATCAGAAAGAGATAAGCCATGAGGTAAGAGCTGAAAATTGATCAGTCTGGAAGAAAGAAGAGGCCCTCTTGTGATTTCCCCATCTTCCAACCCATGGCAATGAGTAGGCTCCCTTCCTAAGGGTAACGCTGTGCCTCTACATCAAGGGTAAGTCAGATGCAATACTTGCTCAATAGCATTGACTCCCCTCTGTTATCCGAATGGTTGCTAGCAAGTTGGCTGAGAAGAAACTAGAGAATCCATCACAACCAAAGGCAGGACTTCATATGTGTACATTACTGAATAATTGTAGGCAAAATGCATTAGCCACATCTACTAGGCTTACTTTATTGCAACTGGATATAGACAACCTTTCCAGAAACTGATCCACCACAAGAGTTTTCTTCTATGACAAGTCCTAACTTAAGGTCCAGAATGAGTTAGTACATAGTCTCTTGCCACTGAAACAACTGGCAGCTCTGTTATTTGGAAGCCTCATACCTGAAGGGATGTGAAAAGTTTCATTGAGCTCCTAAATGAACCCTTCCACATCATTTAACAGGAGGAGAATTTTCTATATAGTAACAAGTGGGAAAAGAGTAGCCTGCCTCACAGACTAGTCACAAAGAAAAATATTGTGGCTCTGGACAGTAAGGAACATCTAGGGGTGGAGATTCTGGGATAATTTGCTCTGGGCCAAGAACTCCAGGAGTTCTTTTACTCATCTGATCAAAGAGTTCAAGGAATTGATTATGTTATCAATAAGCATTGACTTTAGTGGTTTATGGAGCCAGTATTCACATTATTCAAGGTGGTAAAAGTGCCTTAGAATAGGGTAGGCAGTATGCTGCAATTATTAAGGCATTTCCAAGGTCTCTGAAACACCATTGGAGACTCACAAGGTAACATATAACTCAGTCTTTATCTGTCACAAGTAATTTTTGCTTCAAAAGACATCGGTCAATACTGTCAGATATTTCTTAAAGGGTAAGAGTGGGGGGCAAACACATACCAATTATCTAGTTATTGAGGCATCCAAAAAGCTTCATAGGAAACTCCAGCCAGGGAAAGATGGGCAGAATCCAAAACCATAGCACAAAACAAAAGGCAGTCTTGGTCAGGAACCAGAGTAGCTAGAGAAAGCCAAATTTGAAGGAGTAAGAAAGGAAGGGGAGGCCAGGAAATGGAACTGGGGATTTCAAGCCTCCTTGCTTGGTTTGATAGATATCCAGAGGCATGCTTCCAGAAATGTCAGTGACATAATTGTGTGATATAATCTGCCTTCTTGTAGTTGGGCCTTGTTGCAAGTACTGCTAACCCACCTAATATAGGAAATGGCAGTGTTCTAGTAGGCCCTCTTCATACTTCATTTCTGTCGATAAATACATACTGGACCTATGATTTCATTGGTTAGAAAATTCTTGGACAAGAACACTCCTTTTATTAATGTACCCACTCTGCAGTTTATAATCTAAGAGCTGACTCCCACCTATAATCTAAGGCATTTAGAGATCAAATGACTTGTCCGTGGACAAAAACAAAACAAAACAAAACAAAAAAAAAAACAACAGTAGATGTCAGAGGCAATACCTGAACCCTGGTTTTCCTTCTTCTGAAACTGGCCTCCATTCTGCCATACTGCCTCACAACTGCTTTCATGGTGTTGGTGAAGTTGTGGAAATAGATAAGCACTTCTTTTAGAAGAATTTTAAATATTGTCATTTCTATATAAATTAAAGAGATTCTTTAGAGAATCTCTCTAGGTAGCACAATGTTTCAGGGTCAAATAATCTGATGCTTGTGTCATAACTATAAAATTTCCTCGCTGGGGAAAAGCCTTCACAGGGTCAGAGAGACACTGAAATCAACAATGAGAAATAAAAGGAAAGAAAGAGATGTGGTTGCCATGACCAAGGATGAAAGGAGAAAGCTATCTGATCTCCTCTCAACTAGACAGCATCAAAGGAAGCTAAAATTCAGGAAAAAGTTATTGAGTTTGTGAGAAGCTTTTAACAAATGAAATCTAAGGTAGGAGCAGTAGTAACAACCCAAGGAAAATAAATTTGACCTTTTAGGCATCACTGAGACTTAGTGGAATGAGACTCATAATTAGAATGTAGTTTTAGACAGGTACGTATTCTTTTCAAAAGATATGTGATATTTAAGATTGTCAGGATAAGAGACAGTATGGTATCTTAAGAAGGTATATGTATATGATGAAATTCAAGAAGCAGCAAGGTAGAAAATGAAAATTGACAGAGGGACAAAAAGAAGGAATTCTATAATCAGAAAATACTACAGACCACCTGGACAGAAGTAGAAATAGATGAGAAGTTTGGGAAATATTGACAGCCTACCACATAGCTAAGATATGGGAGAGCATTGATTGTTTGGGTTTGTTTTACTAGACTATAATTTCAATGGAATAGGGAGCTCCCAGTGAGGAACTTCTTTTATCAATGCAGTTTGGTCCCTTCTCTGCTATAATCTTAGAGTTGATTTGTAACACTAAGAGTATAAACACTAAAACTTGCCCAAGGTCACAGAGCAAATGTATATCAGAGGCAGAACTAGAGCCAAGATCCTTCTGAATCTAGGGCCAGCTTTCTAACCACTTTGTAATGATGCTTTTCTTAATAACGATAGGACAATTTAATTATCTAGGCATCTATAGAGCCACTCTTTTTGCCAAAGGCAAAGCAGTTAATAATTTCTTGAACTGTTTTAATGGCAATGTCATCCAAAAAGAGGGGATTTCATTCAAATTTTGTATTTATTTATAAAGTTCAACCTGATTCACATAAATAGGAAGTAATTAGTAGCAGGGATAAAAATGATGGAAACTTTTGGGGGGAAGTAATAAGTTTAAGTAGGATAGACTAAAACTGCAGAGGAAATTAGACATAGGAAAATGAGAATCTCTCAAGAAATAAAAGAAGCAATTCTTTTAAGAAGGAAAAATGGGAATTATTTGAATAGACTAACTTGGATACATAAAGAAACTAAGCAAATTAAACTTTTAAATTGTGCACGAGAGATGCAATGAGGGCAAGTAAAAGGAATAATGCAAAAAAAGTGTCACTATTCCTCTAAGAGTATTAGAAGTTCTAAGCTTAGAATAGACTGGTAAAGAAGACAAAGGTCAACACAACAAAAACAAAACAGAGAAGACATGGAGAGGGAGGGAGCATTTTTGATATACTGGGAAAAGAAGAAAATAGAAATAGCATTGGACTCCTACTTAGGGTGGATGGGACAATAATAACACCGAGAGAAAATACAAAGCTTGTTCAATTCTTATTTTGTCTGTTTTTTCTGCCAATGAGATGAACTGTGAACTGAAAATTACAGAAGCTTTGAAATGATTGATAGTGAGCTGATTCTGAAGATAAGTAAGAACATATTAAGGGAGCAATTGAACTTCCCTTGGTCAATTCAAGTCACTTGATCCAAATGAGTCACATCCTTCCTTAAGTACTGAAAGAAGTGGTATAAGCAACCATTAAGCCACTTTTGTTGATATTTGAAATATTCTGGATACTAAGAGAGGGACCTCAAGAGGCAGTATAAAATGAGTAGATAAAAGAGGGAAATTAGGATTGAAATAAAACAAAAGCAAGCAAACAAAAAGAACTTATTAACAATTAAAACAATTTAAAAATGTAATGTGTGGGTTACCTAAGAAGGTAGTAAGTTCCTGTTCACTGAAGGTCTTCTAGCAAAGGCTGGATGACCACTGGTCAGGTGTGCTATAACTCGGATTATTTAGTATAGACAAGACTAGACAGCCAGTGAAAGTTTTCTTTTCGTTCTGAAATTCTATAATTCAAAGAGTGGTGTCCAACTCTAAATATGGTTACAGATACAAGAAGTACTTCACACTATTACAGCTTATGTTAACAAATGGAATAGAAGCAGAAGACAGTTTGGACCATAATGGGAATAAGCTTCAGAGGCTCCACTCACATCCAATTTAGAGAAAGACATAGACAATCTAAACTTGTACTATAGATAGTGCTGATATACTATCATTATGCCAGTCGAATTTTTGGTGAGGTCCATAGCACAGATGGTATCAGTTGTTATACTTCTAAGAAAGGCAATAAAAAACTCATGTAGCATTCCTTTGGTTCCCTGGTTTTTTCATCTGGTCTATGAGTAAGCTCCAGAATTAGAACATAGAGTAAATCCAAATGGGGATATGATGGACATGGCATGTCCTGCCCATATCACCTGACACCAGTGTATTTTATATTGAAGCTAGATAATGCAGTGGATAGAGTGCTCAAGCCTCAGAAAGATCTGGGTTCAATTGCAGCTTCAGATATTTATTAGATGTATGACCCTTAAGTCATTTAACTTCTATTTGCCTCATTTTTCTCATCTGTATAATGGTGATAATGGCACTCACCTCTCAGGATTGTTGTGAAGATCAAAGTAGATACTAATTAGAAGAACTTAACAGCTTTGTTTTTATTTTCCAATGTGCCTGACCCATAATAGGCACTATATAAATGGTGGTTATCATCATTTTACCCTCCATGCCTGAGCTCTGTGCAACACTGGGAAAGATTTCCCAGCATCAGCCATATGTCAGACTTCCCTTGGTCTCATTCATAATGCCTACTCTGACTCCCACCTATAAATTTTTCCTTGGGGGCAAATAGATTCCATATTAATTTAACTCACATATTATTAAGTACATTTTATTGTTCATGTTTGAGTCCATGGTATCTTGTGCATGTTTTTTTTCAGGCATTGAAATGAAATAATTAAGTATAACATAATTTTTCCTGGTATTATCTTCCATATTCACAAATATGATACTGGTATAACCTTTGTATGGTTATAGAGAATTTCTGATTTTATGGTTAAAAGTATAAATATATGATCCAGGAATCAAAGTGCTTCCATGTATGTGATCAAAATGTCATGACCAAAATACTCTTTGTTTTTATATGAATTTAAGTCAAATTCTCAGAATATAAATGCTTCATAAATAAACAAGATGGGGTTAGATAGCTTTGCTCCATCTGATTAGCACAAGTGTCTGCCTTGGTTGTCCCCATCCCTAAAGCTAAATTGACAAGAAAGCTGGTTAGAGGAAACCAAGAGGGAAATAATAATTTTGAAAGAATAGACTCTGATCATGAAAAGAGGCTGAGTTCCTCAATGATACTAAGAGAAAGCAGAGTCAAGATGTTGATTGGATCCTGCCTGTGACTATTCCCTACCACTTCATTAGAACTGAACAATATAGTTCAGCCAAGACACAACACAACAGGAAAGAAAAAGAAGACTAATAATTCTTCTTGTAACAGAACTGTGAATATAACATCTGGTCTATGGTTGGGCTACAGGGTTCCTCAATTTTCTAATACACTCTTCTCTTGCCCACAAATTTAAGGTCATGCCATTAAACACTAGGAAAAATGTCTCTTTGCTCTTTATAATAGGCTTACCTCAGCCTAAGTAGTGAAAACTATTTGAGGACAACAAGTTGAAACTGAATACTTATCTTTTAAAGTCTAGTAAATAATGCTCATGGAAATCATAGAGATCCCATCAAATTTGTCTAGCTTCCATTATGAAGACTGTTTGTTATCTAATGGGTTAATCAGGAAATGTCCCCCAATAAATTTGTGGTGCTTACAGATTATTGAACCTTTGGAACTTCTGATTGATTTTCCACACCTTCTAGTTTGAGGAATGGCTATGTAAATTGTGGTATATTAATATGATAGATGACTATTGTGCTGTAAAAAATGAGGATATAGATGACTGCAAAAATACATGGAAAGACATACAAATTAATGCAGAGTGAAATGAGTGGAACCAGAGAACAATTTATACTATAACATCAAAATAAAAATGAACTCATGAAGAATGAAATGAACTAACTAGGAAAACAAAATATACAAAGACAACATTGTAAAAACACACTTGAAAACTTTAAGAATGATGATCAATACAAAGACCATTTAAGATTCTAGTGAACCAATGTTGAAAGTGCCCTATTACAGAGAAGGGATAGATTTGAGGTGATCAATGAAACATATTTTTATGCACAGTTATTGGGAGTATTTGCTTTGCTTAACTAAAGATTTGTTTAAAAGAAATGAGTTTGTTTTTCAACGATGTGGTGGGTGGGAGTTAGAAGGAAAAAAATTTCTCATTTAAAAAAATAGAGTTATGGAAGTGCTACAGATGTAAAATGCTGCATGCATTTTATTCTTGGTCTTATTTAACTTCTTTGTTTTGTTACAAGACTTCTTATGAAGTCAAAATAATCTGTAAATATGTGCAACATAGATCAAAATACAGCAATAGAGTTATGAGGAGGAAGAGGAGCAAAGATGGTAGAGTAAAAGGAGCATTCTAACCAAACTCTCCTAACATTCCCCTCTAAATAAAATAACATATCAAGTGAATTCTAAAGTGTTATAGTCAACAAAAGGTCTAGGTGAGATATTTCTCCAGCCCAGGACAATTTAGGAGGATAGAAGTTGAAGTCTGTGGCATGAGAGTAGGGGCTGGGTCCAGGAGCAAAATATGGTAGCAAAACCAGTTGTGGGTTTTGAAGACAGAGGCAATGGCAGCAGCAACAGTGGTGACAGCAGTAACAGAAGCATTTACTGCTTATAAAAGGATTAAACATTTGGTCAAAAAAAGATCACAAGGATACCTTATTCTAGCACTGGGCACAGGGCGAGGTGCCATTTGGCAACTCCAATGCCCATTACCCATTTCTGGGTCTCAGTTCCAGGGCAGAGAAGAGAAATTACCATCTCAATGAAGCAAGGGACCTAGTTCTGCATCACAGTTCCAAGGAGCAGAGGGGTTGTGGTTATGAAAGGAGGGTCCCAACCTGGGTAAATATTAGAAGATACATCAAAAGAGCAGTGACCACACCTTTCTACAGATCACACCAACTTGGAAGCACTGAAAAATTCTAGGCATCAAAAACTGGTTGTGAAAATAGCAAGGGGAAAACCTAAAGCTTGGGACAATAATCCTCCACTATCTCAGAAGTAAGCAGAGCCTATTTCTAACATAAAGCCCAAAGTCATGAAACAGGCTCAGAGAACGAGCAAACAACAACAAAAATAACCATTAAAAGCTACAACAGTGATAGGGAAGCTCAAGATACAAACTCTGAAGAAGTCTGAAAGATAACTGCGAATTTGGCCCAAGTCCAAAAGGAACAAAAAAAATCAAAAAGAACCAAAAAATATTAAAAAGAGCAAAACAAAATTATTTTAAAACTCAAATAAGAGCAATGAAGGAAAAAATTGGGAAAAGAAATCAAAGCAATGCAAAAACATAATGAAAAGAAAATTAATAACTTTGTAAAAGAAGAATAAAAATATTAAAGAAAAAAACTCCTTAAAAAATAGAATTGCCCAAATGGGAAAAGAGAGATGCAATGTCACTGAAGTAAAAAACTCCTTAAAAAAAAATCCAGAATTGGCCAAGTTGTAAAAGAGGTACAAGACTTTAATGAAAAAAATAATTTCTTAAAAATTAGAGTTGGTCAAGTAGAAGCTAATTTTGTCATGAGAAATTAAAAAAAAAAATTTAAAAAACACGATGAAAAGATAAAAGAAAATGCAAAAATGGAATATAATTGACATAGAAAATATATATCAAGGGGAAGCAATTTAAGAATTATTGGACAACCTGAAAGATACAATAAAAAAAGGCAAAACACCAACTTTCAAGAAATTATGAAGAAATGAGTGTGAATGACCAAAAGACAGAAGAGATCACAGGAAATAAAATGGAAAATTTTAATTACATGAAATTAAAAAAGTTTTGCAAAAAAAAGAAAATGCAGCCAAAATTAAAAAGAAAGCAGGAAACTGGGGAGGGGGAGATAACATAAAGTTCCTCTGATAAAGTCCTCAGTTCTCAAACACATAGGGAAGTGACTCAAATTTTAAAAAATAAGAATTATTCTCTAATTAATAGTAAAAAAGATAAATGGTGGAAGGGATGTGAAAAACGCATACACGAATGCACTGTTGGTGGAGTTATGAATTGATTCAACCATTCTGGAGAAAAATTTGGAATTATATCCAAAAGACTATGAAGTTGTGCATATCCTTTTGACCCAGCAATACCACCACTAGGCCTGTACATATCCCAAAGATATCAAAGGAAAAGGAAAAGAACTTATATGAACAAAAAATATTTATAGCAGTTCTCTTTGTGGTGGCAAAGAATTGGAAACTAAGGGGATATGCATCAATTGGGGAATGGCTAAACAAGTTGTGGCATAAAATTCCATTGTGATGGAATACTATCATGCTATAAGAAATGACAAACACGGTGGTTTCACCAAAACCTGAAAATATTTGTATGAGGTGTCACAAAGTAAAGTGAGAAGAACCAGGAACATTGTACAGAGTAACAACAATATTGTAATATAAATCAGCTGTGACAGACTTAGCTGTTCTAATCAATGCAATGACCTGAGACAATTCCAAAGGTCTCATGATGAAAAATGTTAACCACCACTGGAGAGAGATATAATGAAGTCTGAGTAGAGATCAAATCATAATTTTTTTCCCTTTATGTTTCTTGCTGTTTGTTTTGTTTTGCAATATAGTTACTGTGGAAATATTCTTTGCATGACTTCATTTATAGAATGAGTATTATATTACTTGCCTTCTCAATGGGTGGTTGAGATAGTGGAGGGACTGAAGAGAAGCTGGAAATGAGAATGCTAATTTAATTTTTTTAATCCAAAAACACAACAAAATTGAAAGTGCCCCCCCCAAAAGCCTTTTAATGAAGTCTGTTACTAATGCTTCCTCCATCACAGATTGCTTGATTGGTTTTGAGCTAAACATTGGTGCCTCCTAGAGGACAGATTTCAGTGACTAGGGTTTCCTCCAAAATGTATGGGTGGGCTTCCAGGAAGATGAACTCTGTCCCACTTTTTGATGGTATATAATAAAAGTCAACAGAGATGATCAATCCTTTTTGGCTTGTTTCTCAGACTTGTTATATTTTGAAAGACCAGAAAAAGTACAGCACAGCTAAGATCATTGATCTCAACTCCTTGGTCGGAATTATTAAAGCTACCCTGGGGCAAAAGCACATAGAATCCTGAGGTACTTGCCCACATGGCCTCAGAGGGGCACTATGAACAAGATAATTGTTAAACTTATACTACCTACTTAGAGAAATTAAATAAATTATTTAATAGGAAACTGGAATCTCAGAAATATACCTGTATTACTGATTGCTAACAACTGATACAATGTAAAATAAAATACATATGACAGAGCACATGTACAAAGATGGCATCCCTATATGCGTAATTATCTTAGGAAATTAATTCACAAAAGTACATATTAAAGGTTATTTAGCTATATTTCCATTATATTGCTAAGTTAGGTATTAGAAATATCTAAGTTAGCTATTAGGAATATCATTATTGTAAAACATTAATATAATAAAATATGTAACAAACTAATGTAATATGTATTTCTTATGCTGTTTCACATAACTTCTCAGGCATGCCATTTAAATGAACAATAATAATAGTCGTTATTTTATCCTCATCCTTATTATCATTATTATTATTTCTATCTTTTATAGTGTTTAATGCTTGCAAAGCACATTTATAATTAGTCTCTTCTTAAATCCTCACCACCAGATGAGGGATCAGGAGGAGACAAAGGTTAAGGGACCTGCTCATGGTCACATAGCTATCTGTATCTGAGATAGAATGAACACAGATATTTCTGACTCCAGATCCAGCGCTCTATTCACTGTACCATCTAGCTGACACATGAATTTATATGTGTGTAAGCAAAATTTTAAATTAGCCTTGAACAATTTCAGAATTTTTAATTATTTTTGGTAGTTTGTTGCCAAAACCATATCCAAGTCTCTATCTGAAATCTGGGAGCTATCTAAATGCTATAATCCCCTTTTCATTCTAGACATTCTTCTCATAGTACGTAATGCACTGCTTGGCACACAGTAGGAGCTCAATGAATGTTACTAATTAGAGTCTAATAACTTATAAACATTTGAGTATGCTTTTATTTTACTTTGTTCAAATGAGTACATAGCTTTCTTATAAACAATTACTGTGATGCTCAAAATGCCTCTCACTTGCTCGCAGATTTTTTTCCTCCTTTCATCTGGAAATATTGATCTGGATGTCTTTGCCAATACCACAAATTCAACATATTCCGAAACTAAACTCATCACTTATATTCAAAGCCAAATTATGATCCAAATTTCTTGACGGCATCACCATTCTCCTTGTCATCTAAGCTCAAGCTCTCTCTCATTCATAGTATCATTGATTTAGATCTGGAAGGGAACTTAGAAGTAATTCTGCCTAATCTTTTCATTTTGCTTATGAGGAAACAGATATAGAGAGCTTTAGTGACTTTCCCCAGAGTTACACAGCTAGTCTCAGAAATAGCATTCATTCTTTTTCCTTCCTTAACCCCATTTCCCTCATCTAATCCATATCCATGTTTAACCACTGTCTGTCTACCATATTTCTCAAATGTATCTTTGTGTTCACACTGGTACCAACCTAGTTCAGAGACTTCTTATAACCTAGACTACTATGAAAGCCACTCAATAGATGTAAATGTTTCTAGACATCATTTTCTCTAATCCAACATTCACAGAGCTGCCAATAGTCATCTTATAAATAGTTCTGGGTTATGTCAGTCTCTACTTCAAAAATCTTCAGTAGTCACCCTCACCCATGTCCTATAGAATAAAAAAAAGTTGCTTAGCCTGACATTCAAGACCTTCCATTAAATCATCCTGTTCTAGCTTATCCCATAGTATTACCCACTCACATATACCAAATTCTATTCATATTGAAATTAAAATTGCATGATCACATCCTAATGGCTCACAACTCACATGTGCAAATATTATCCATACATAGTTTGAGATCTTTTCTAAAAGATCCCCTTACAGAAATCTGCTTTCAACATTATCAGCAATGTCAAACCAAAGTCTTTGAAAATGCAAGATTAATATTCCATTGAATCATATAATGTTGATTATCCAGATAATTTAAAGAAGGTATTTTCAAAAGATGGAAGAGTAGATAATGAAGGATAAGGATACATGAGTTACATTTTACTTGAGAAAAATATCTGGAGAGCTAAAAATGAAAATGAGCCAATGAATATTTAGCACAACAAAAAGGTTTAGACATATTGTGGATAAATAGAGGATGGGAAAGAAGAAGACTACTGATGGCAGAGTGGAATAAGAATAATGCACCACATAAAGAAAGTAGGGTTACTTAACTCTTTATTTTCCTTCTATTTGCTCTGCCAAGAAAAATTATATTCAACCTGAGAAGTGGGGGGTGGAGGGGGATTGGAGTCTGTTTAGGAGAGAGATGAAATTCGTGTTAAGTTAGGAGTAAAAGATTACACAACTACTCTCAATGCATGTAAGTCAAGATGCTCAGATTAATTCCCCCCCAGAGTACCAGAAGCACTGGTGGCAATGACTTCTTAGTTACTTAGGTCACTGTCATGACCTCTGAAAGATTGTGGAACATAGGAAAAATGACACAGGACTATTTTGTTGAGTGTCTATTTTATGTGAAACATGGCATAATATTCAGAGATCCATATGACCTGGCCCCTGTACCAGATTTCAAAATGTTACAGAATTACCATTAAAACTATTTAAGATCAATTAAAAAATAAAAATAAAATAAAAGCAGAAAAACAACTCAGACTAGTTACAGAAGCAATCTCAAAGCAAACTCCTTAGAGGAAAGATTTCCTATTTGACAGCCCAGAAGACTGGAAAGCAGGCTTGCAGAATTTAGTTTGAGAACAACATCAAAAGTCTATACACAGGTTTCTTTCAGGTTCCTAGTCGTACCTTAATATACCACAACCTTCTTACTGGGCTGGGGGTTTAGGAGATCTGTAGATGTACCAGAATACAATAGTGTAGACTTTTTTATCTTAGTACTTTAGGATTCCTGGTTATTGAAGATACACCTGCTGCCATTTCTATTTTCTTCCTTTTTCCCACTTGGTTCCTCTCTACTGCTTAAGCATATGTGTATGTATATGTATGTGTGTGTGTGTATGTGTGCATATATATAAATATGTATGTGTATGTATATGTGTGTATGTATATATACACATATAGATATATAATTAAAAACAAAAGAGATAAGGTTGAAAACATTGCTATGAGCTTTAAGGGAAGGGGAATGGTTTGACTAAAAAAGCTCTTTACAAAGTTTCTATTTTAAATTAACTTAAATTTAGTCATATTTTAGCTTCTTTAGTTTGACGAAAAATTATTCCCTTTATTACTAAGTATTCAATAAATATGTGCATTTTTTAAAATTCCCTAGGTGTATACCCAAATGAAATTGGCTATTCACATCTACAAATAACATTTCACATATCACTCTAAAATAAGAAACAGTGGATGTTATCTTAATTTAAAAAGTTACACACACACACACACACACACACACACACACATAAAAAAACAAAAAACAAGAGCCATTTCCCACTACATAAGTGGTAATAGTATATGAACAGTTTTTGGAAGAAATGAAAATGATTAACAATCACGTAAAAACATGCTCCAAATTAGTAATTTGGATAATACAAAGTAAAAAAAAAAAAGCTGAGATTTTACTTCACAAGTTGGTTCAGAAAAGAAAATTGAAAAATCAATTTTGGAAATACTTTGGAAATAGAGACATACTAATATACTTATAAAACTATGAATTGTTTCACTTCTTCTGCAAAACAAATTGAAAGTATTAGACAAAAATATTAAATTGCTCATATCTTTTGACTCAGAGATACCATTGCTGGGCATAAACCAAGAAAATGAAACACTGAGGGACAAGTCCCATATATATACCTAAATATTCATGGGTGAACTTTTTGTGGTAGCAAGAGGAAAAAAAAGAAAATAGTGGATATTCAATTGGGGAATAACTGATCTAATTGTGCAATATGAATGTATAGGAATGATACTGTTGAATAAAATAACAACAAATATAAAGGATTCAAAGAAACTTGGGAAGATACATAAACTAAAACAGAATAAAATAATGAGATCTATGAGAAAAATGTGACCATGACCAAAATAACATAAATGTAAAAAATACTAAAGAAAATCAGAATTCAGGGGGTGGAGCCAAGATGGAGGAGTAAAAACAGTAACTTACTTGTGCTCTCCCCCAAACCCCTCCAAAAACCTGTAAAAAATGGCTCTAAACAAATTCTAGAGCAGCAGAACCCACAAAAAGACAGAGTGCAATAAATTTCTAGCCCAAGACAATCTGGATGGTTGATTGGAAAGGTCTATCACACCAGGCTGGGAGAGAAACACAGTTTAGTGTGGGTACACAGGCAAAGACCAGGCCTCAGCAAATCTGGAGCAGGCTTCAGAGGACTGAATCATGGGCAGCTATGGTGGTTTCCAGACTTCTCAACCCACAAATGCCAAAGACAATTTAGAAGGTCAGTAAGAAAAGTCTGTGACTGCAGTGAGAAAGAAGATCGGTCCCAGTCCCAGGACCAGTGCAGCCCCAGGGCAGTGGCAGCTTCCAGAGCTTGTGGCCCACAGACTGAGGGGGAATCAAGTGGCTGATCAGAGGGGAATCGCAGGGATCTCTTTGTTGGTGCTGAGGCAGGATTTTTTTGCTTTGCCTGCTCTTGGATCTGAGTCACAGTTCTGGGTAGCAATCCTGGGGCAAGGAAGAGTGCTGGCATGGCGGAGCTTGTAGTGGCAGTGGAGAAGGAATCCTCCTCACAGTTCCAAGGCAGAAAAGAGTGCTTGTGGTCACTCATAGACCAAAGCACAGGCCAGGAAAGGCATAAACACCTCCCCCTTGATCATGCTAGCTTGGAAGAACTGAAAACTTACAGGTCCCTAGAAGTATCTCTGAAAACAGCTGCACAAAATCCAAAAAGCTTGGGACAGTACATTCTCCACACTGGAAGCAGACCCCTACTTTAACAAAGAGTTTAAAACCCAAGTAATTGGCTGGGATCATGAGTAAACTGTGCAAAAAAGTCAGACCATAGAATCTTTCTTTGGTGATAAAGAAGATCAAAACATACAATCAGAAGAAGAAAACAAAGTCAGAGCTCCTACATCCAAAGCCTCTAAGAAAAATATGAATTAGTCCCAGGCCATGGAAGAGCTCAAAAAGGATTTTGAGAAGCAAGTAAGAGAAGTAGAGGAAAAACTGGGAAGAGAAATGAGAGTGATGCAAGAAAATCGTGAAAATCTAGTCAACAACCTGCTAAAGGAGACCCAAAAAAATACTGAAGAAAATAACACCTTGAAAAACAGCCTAACCCAAAAGGCAAAATAAGTTCAAAAAGCCAATGAGGAGAAGAATGCCTTCAAAAGCAGAATAGGCTTAATGGAAAAGTGAATGGATTCACTGAAGAAAATACTTCCTTAAAAATTAGAATGGAGCAATTGGAAGCTAGTGACTATTTGAGAAATCAAGGCACTGTAAAACTAATCTAAAAGAATGAAAAAATAGAACACAATGTGAAATTTCTCATTGGAAAAACAACTGACCTTGAAAATAGATCCAGCAAAGAGAATTTTAAAATTATTGAATTATCTGAAAGCTATGATCAAAAAAAGAGCCTAGACATCATCTTTTGAGAAATTATCAAGGAAAACTGCACTGATATTCAAAAATCAGAGGGTAAAATAGAAATTGAAAGAATCCACAGATCACCTCCTGAAAGAGATACCCAAACAAAAACTCCTAAGAATATTATAGCCCAATTCCAGAGTTCTCATGTCAAGGAGAAAATATTACAAGAAGCCAGAAAGAAACAATTCAAGTATTGTGGAAACAGAATCAAGACAACACAGGATTTAGCAACTTCTTCATTAGGGGACCACAGGACTTGGAATATGATATTTTGGAAGGCAAAGGAGAAAGGATTACAACCAAGAATCACATAGCCAGCAAAACTGAGTATAATTCTTCAGGGGAAAAAATGAACATTCAGTGAAATAGAGGACTTTGAAGCATTCTTGATGAAAAGACCAGAGCTGAATGGAAAATTAAACTTTCAAATATAAAACTCAAGAGAAGCATGAAGGGGTAAACAGGAAAGAGAAATCATAAGGGACTTATTAAGGTTGAATTGTTTACATTCCTGCTGATGATATTTGTAACTCATGAGACCTTTGTCAGTATTAGGGTAGTTGGAGGGGGGGGGGAATATATGTACATATAGATTTATAGACAGAGGGCACAAGGTGAGTTGAAGATGAATGGGTGATATCTAGAGAATAAAATTAAGGTGTAACAGAGGATTATATTGGGAGAAGGAGAAATGGAGAGGTAGAATGGGGCAAATTATCTCACACAAAACTGACAAGAAAAGGCTTTCACAGTGGAGGGGAAATGAGGAAGATGAGAGGGAAAGAGTGAATCTTATTCTCATCAGATTTGGGTTAAAAAGGGAATAACATACACACTCAATTGGATATGGAAATCTATCTTACCCTACAGAAAATAGGGGGGAGAGGGATAAGAGAGGGGGGGATGATAGAGGGGAAGGCATATTGGGGAAGGGGATAATCAGAAGCAAACACTTTTGAGGAGGGACAGGATCAAAAGAGAGAATAGATAAATGGGGGGGGGCATAGGATGCAGGGAAATATAGTTAGTTTTCTACAGCATGACTACTATGGAAGTGTTTTGCATGTCTACACAAATATAACCTGTATTGAGTTGCTTTCCTTCTCAATGTGGATGTGTTGGGAGGGAGGAAGGGAGAAAATTTGGAACCCAAAGTTTTAAAAACAAATGTTAAAAAATTGCCTTCACATGCAACTGGGAAATAAGATATAGAGGCAATGGGGTATAGAAATATATCCTGCTCTACAGGACACTAGAAGAGGAAGGGGATAAGAGAAGGTTTGGGGAGATAGAATGGAAGCCAGATTAAGGGAAAGGGTATTCAGAATGCATGCTGTCTTGGGGTTGGGGGAGGGATGAGACAAGGAGAAAATTTGGAACTCAAAATCTTGTGGAAGCGAATGATGAAAACTAAAAATAAATAAATTAATAAATCTTAAAAAAATTTAAAAAAAATGAAAATGAGAATTCAGACTAATGCAATGACCAGGATGAAATAAATTTTGTTCTTTTAATTTGCAAAGTTATGGGTTATATGAATTATAAATAAGGAACATAAGGAATATTCATTAAACTTAGAAAGGTTGCCACTTGTTTACCCTTAACTTTCTTTGTAATAGGAGAGCATTCTATTTGGGAATGGGGAATGAGTTGGAGAGGCACAGAGTACTAGAAAGTTGATGATAACATAAATAAAATAAAAATTAATTTGTTTAAATGACCTACCTTCTCTCATGATAGTATTTGTTTTCTAGATGGGAAGATAAGCCATGTGACTTAGCTGAGCATGCATAAACATGTGCACACACACATACACATACACACACACACATACACATACACACACACACACACAACTCTAGATTATGGTTCACTTGAGCAGTGAACAGAAAATGCTTCACAAGGCAAAGTATCCTTTCACTGAGAAGAATAGTTAAGGTTCCATGTAGACAGTGTTCTATATTGAGGTATATGACATATACTGCATTTTATAGTGAGGAATCATCAATGAAAAACAATTGTACACATTCAAGTTATATGATAAGCAGTAAACAACCAGAAACTGATGGGATCTGAGTGCTGCTCACTTGAATAAAGAGCCCAAACAACATTCACATGGCATGGTTCACAGTGACCTCTCAACAGTCATACAAAAAAAGTCCCAGTCAGTTCCTTCAGAACAAGTTTTAGAAAATCCCCAATTTCCAGTCTTTAAGGAGTACCACAATTGGTGCATCTGGATGTCACAATCACCCCCAAATGCAATCATGCAAATTCAGCAAATAGTAATTTATAACATATATTGTCTTTATAGCATAGCTCTTAAAGATTCAGTTAAAATTTACATGTCTCTATTTCCCCAAATACCCTCAGCATTTCACTCTCTTAATCTCAGAACAATAGGAGATACCTCACAGGCACCTCTGTAACTACAACAATAAGCATGAAGAGCTTACCTTCCTCTGCATTGCCCTTACCTAACTTAACAAGGTAATTCCAATCCAATCCTATCAACATTCAACAATGTTACTTACATAGGGTAAATGTGATGCTTTACATACAAAATTTCAACAAAAAGAATTTCTCAAAAACCAAACTGTTAACAAAAAAGAGCCATATTAGAGAAAATATTTTCAGCCCTCAAGAATAAGCATTGATTCAGTCAAGGGCAACTTTTCTACCACTAAGTTGGCCATGAAGATTAGGCAATCAGAACCCTTAAGGAAGGAGCTGCTGTTTTGCTGTTTACTTGTACATACTCTTTTGTACTTAAACCATCAGAAACCTAAGTAAATAGTCCCAGTCAATCTCCTCAGGTAATTAAGTTTTGAAAATGGTTTCAGCACCTTTTCATAAAAGACTAGTTTACTTTGACCCAGCAATAACACTTCTAAGTCTGTATCCCAAGGAGATCATAAAAACAGGAAAAGGACCAAAAGGAATGAAAATATTGATAGCAGCTCTTCCTGTGGTGGCAAAGAATTGGAAATTAAGGGGATGCCCATCAATTGGGGAATGGCTAAACAAGTTGTGGTATATGAATGTAATGGTATACTGTTGTGCTGTAAGAAATGATGAGCAGGCAGACTTCATAAAAACCTGAAAAGGTTTATATGAACTGATGCTGAGTAAAGTGAGCAGAACCAGGAGAACATTGTACACAGTAACAGCAACACTGAGAGATGAACAACTCTGATAGACTTAACCCTTTTCAGCAATATAGTGATCTGAGACAGTTCTAAAAGACTCATGATTGCAAATGTGATCCACAACAAGAGAAAGAAATATGGAGTCCGAATGCAGATGGAAGCATATTTCTTCTGCTTTTCCTTTGTTGTTTTGTTTTATTGCTTTATTCTTGTGGTTCCTCCCATTCATTTTGATTGTTCTTTACATCGTGACTAATGGGAAAATATGCTTAACATGAATGTGTATGTAGAGCCTATATAAAATTATATGCTGTCTTGAGTGGGGGAAGAAAATTTAAAACTCAAAATCTTATGGAAGGGAATGTTGAAAACTAAAAATAAATTAATTAATTATCCAAAATAATTAAGGTCAATGTCTCCCACTGGGAAAAAAATAAAGGACTAGTTTAGTGTATATGGCAGATATTGCTGCTACTACAGCAAAATACTGAAAACATCCAACTAAAGGTGGCCATCGGAAATATAGAGTAATTGGGGCAATATCTATTCAGATTTCATACTGCAATAAGAATATTGATAAATGCATAGTAGAGGTCAAATGACAAAGGTTAAGAGACTATGCAAAGAGGTAATAACTTCTAGTTTCTGATCCTCCTTGAAATACTGTTGACCAGATCCTTTTGTTAGACCTCTCCTTCCTTGGCTTCAGAGAAAACACACTTTCCTTGTTCTCCTATTTCTTTATCTCATCCTCAAGTTTCTTCCTTATTATTTGTCTTTTTCCCAACCTATTAAAGTTAGGTTGTCCTCAAAGTTCTGTTTTTTCTTAACCTATTCTCTTTTCTTTCCACACTTCATGATAAGGCAGGCACAGAGGTGGTCAATGGAGTGTGTCATATCCAAGGAATATCAAGGAAGCAGTTGTTGGATTGTAGAGCAAATAAAAGTGTGCACGTATTGGAAGAGTTAGGAAGAAACCAGGTTGTTAAAAAAAAACTTAAATGTCAGTGTTTTTTGTATTTGCTCTTGGAGCTATTACTAGAGGGAGCCCCTATAGTTTTTTAAGTGGGAGAAAGGAGTGACATGGTCAGTCCTATATTTGACCACTTTGGCAACTGTGTGGTAGATGAACTGAAGGGGAAAAAGAATCTTGAGGCAGGGAGACCAAATATTAGGCTATTCCAATAATCAAAGTAAGAGGTGAAGAGAGCCTTAACACGAACAGTGGCTATGTGAGCAGAGAGAAAGTAATATATATAAGAGCTATGGGCAACTATAAATGAGAACTACTTGGCAATGGATTGGATGTGTGATATGGGTAAATGAGGAGTGGCAGAAGATGCTGAAGCTAGAACTTGTGTAACCAGGAAGGTGGTGGTGCCCTCAACAGTGATGCAGATACTCTGGTTTGACATGTTGAGTTTCAGGTGCTTAGAGAACATTTAATTCCAAATGCCCGTGGGGTGATTGAAAAGACTACAAACCAGGACCAAAGTGGAGGGCTTGTTGGTACATGATTTTCTATTTGCAGATGATTTTGAACTCAATACAGCCTTTGAAACTGAGATGCAACAAAGTATGCATCAATTCTCTGCTTCTTGTGCTAATTTTGGTCTAACAATTAACACCAAGAAAACACAGGTGCTCCATCAGCCACCACCACACCATTCATATGTGGAAACCATTGATTACAGCAAATGGAGAAGTTTGAATACTGTGGATAAGTTCATTTACCTAGGTATTGTACTTTCCAGGGATGTACACATTGATAATGAGGTTGACAAATACATTGCCAGAGCTAGCTCAGGGTTTGGGCTTCTCTGAAGGAAAGCATTGGAGAGGAGAGAGAGAAGAAAGGGACTGACTACCAAACTGAAGGTCTACAGAGCCATTGAGTTGACCTCATTGTTGAATGCCTGTAAAACCTGGACAGCATACCAGTGCCAAGCCAACAAATTGAATCACTTCCATTTGAATTGTCTTAGGAAGATTCTGAAGACCACCTGGCAGGATAAGATACCAGACACTGAGGTCCTTTCTCAAACTAGACTTCCAAGCATTCAAATTCTGCCTCAGAGCTCGCAACACCAATGGATTGGCCACATTGTTCAAATGCAAAACGTATGCTTGCCAAAAAGACTATTTTATGGAGAACTCACACAGGGCAAGTGTTCACATGGTGGTCAGAAGAAGTGATACAAGGATTCTCTTTAGGTCTCTCTTAAGAACTTTAGAATTGATTGTGCAATATGGGAGACACTGGCACAGGATGGCTCAGCATGGCATGCCCACATCAGAAAAGGTGCTGTGCTCTGTGAGCAAAGCAAAATTGAGATAGGTACAGAGAAACACAAGATACACAAACTTAGAGAATCCATCCCAGAGGTTCACACAGACTATTTTTGCCCAACCTGTGGTAGAACATTCTGAGCTTGTATTGGTCTGATCAGCCACAGTCAGACACACTAAAACTTGACCCTGACATAGTGATACCATTTTGGTCCTCTTCAAAAATTAAGAACAACAACAATACTTCCAAATGTCCAACAGATAGTCCATAATGTAGGCCTTGTGCTCAAAAGAGAGACTAGGGCTGTGTATATAGATATGGAAATCATCTATATAAAAATAATAAATGAAACCATCAGAGATAATGAGATCACCAAATGAGATACATAGAGAGAAAAGAAGAAATCCCAGAACAAAGCCTTAATGGACTTCCACAATTAGGGGGCCATGACAAAGACAAAGTTCCAAAATGGAGACTGAAAAAGAATAGTTAGACATATTGGAGAAGAATCAAGAAAGCAGTAGGAGGGAGAAGACAAGTGAAGGTTTTTAACAATGTCAAATGCTCCTGAGAGGTCAAGAAGGATTAGAGTCAAGAAAGGCCATTAGATCTAGCATTTATGAAACCATTGATTTATTTGGAAAAAGCAATTTTCATTGACTGATGAAATTGGAAGCCAGATTGCAGAGAGATTAGAAGAGAGTGAGATCTAAGGAAGTAGAGGCATTGAAAATAAATAACTTTTTCCAAAAAGTTTAGTAGAGAAGAGAAGGGTGATGCCTAAATCTATACCTCTAGCCCTAGACTCAGGGCTAGGAGCTTCAGGTCTCCATCTTTACCCCTTTGCACATCTCTGACTTAATAATAACTCATATTTTTAAAGTACTTTAAAGTCTGTGAAGTGTTTCCTTGGTGAGATAGGCATAAGTATTAGTATTATAATCTGAACTTTATAGATGAAGAAATTGAGGTGAGAGATTCAGTAACTCATCCAGTACTTATTGCTCCTAAGGGTCTAAAGTGAGATTCAAACCAAATTCTCCTGACTTCAAGTCTAGTGTTCTATCCATCCATTATACTACCTAGTCTTATAACTCAACATATCCAAAATCAAACCTATTATCTTTGTCCTAAACCTACTTCTATGTCTGATTTCACTCTAACAGCCATTACAATTCACTTGTCCAAAACCAAATGCAATCCTTTACCTCTCAGCTTACCAGGATAATGATCATTGTCACAGGAATCAAGATACTAGAATTATCCATGTCA
>NW_020954557.1:5737554-5777513 GCF_900497805.2 Vombatus ursinus
CTCTGCATTCATCCTTTCACCTCTATATCCCTTGCCACTAACCTCGTGTACACAGTCCTAGTCATCTATCTGGAATATTGTGATCTCTTTTCTACTTCCTCTTGTTTCCAATTCAACCTTTGTACCACTACTAGACTAATCTTTTCTAAGCATAGATCTCTTTATGTTAATCTTTTGCTCAGTTATCTTTAGATGGTCCTTATTGGCTGCCAAATAAAGTAGAAATGTCTATACCTAGCATTCAAGGCCCTCCACAATCTGCTACCACCCTACCTTCCCAGTCTTAGAGAATATTACTTACCTTCTTGAACTTTATGCTCCAACCAAACTGGTTATTAATGGTTTCCCCTAATGCCTCCATATCTTTGATCACACTGTTCCCCATGTGTTGAATGGCCTCCCTTTCCCTCTTGACTTAATGGATTTTTGACCACACTTAAAAGTCCTATTAAACATTACATCTTCAGTGAAGTCTTCTTTGATCTGACCTGTCAGTAATGATCTACATTGTCATCCAAGACATCACAGAACACTTTGCTTTATAATTCTCTAATGTACTCATCATGAACTATGGGTGTGTTAACCATTTATATGTATACAATATCCCTCTACCATACTCTAATTTTTTTGAGAACAAAGTTCAACTCAATTTTTATCTCCTGTAGCACCTAACACAGAGCTCTGTACATAGTAGCTACTTTATAAATAGATCAGATTAAATTTAAATTTCTTTTTTAATACTTATTTTAATACATTTTAATGACATATCATTATATCATAGCAACTTCTTCATTTGTCAGATCAGAAATCTGAGGCATAGAGCGGGTAAGTGACTTGCTCAAGGTTAAAAAAATAATAAATAACAGAGCTAGTTTTCTAACTCAGATCTAATAGCTTCTCTAACTCCAAATTTAGTCCTTTTCCCACTACACTACATTAATAGTACTATTTCCAGAAACACCAATATTGCAGGCGCTTATCATTCATCCTAGGCTCTTTTAGCCCCTTCCCTTAAATAGACTGACAAAAAGGTCATCATATATCTCACATATTGAGGGTTTTGATTGCTGTTGTTTTTCTGTTTGTTTTTCCCCCCAGGAACCAACCCCAGCCCCTCCTTTCTCCCCATCAGGTACCAAGCACAAAGATTTCCTGGGAAATAAGGAATCCCCAAAGGCCCCAGCCAAGGTCATGAACCATCAGAACCTCCAGAGCAGGAGTTCTTAACTTTTTTATGTGTCATAAATGCCTTCTCAAAATATTTTTTTAAACAATTTTAGGAAATGCTGCACTTTAGTTAGAGGTTAGGGAAAGATTTATGTTTTTCCCCATCCAAATTCACAGACTCCCTGAAATATATCCATAAGTCAGTGGAGCCCAGGGTAGAAACCTTACTTTAGAGCTCTAATAAGCTGAGCTTATTAGAGAAGAATGAATCCCTCACAATTGGGTCCTACCAATGGTTTCTACTCCAAGGCAGGAAGGGGAGGTCCTAGAGTGACTATCCCAAGAAGAGCTGTTGACCAGGGTTTTCCTCTATGTTTGCACCACCTTGAGGAAGCTACTAAGTGAGACTAAAATAGAATGTTATGGTTACGAAAGAGAAACTAAAGGCTTGGTTGATTTCTATCAGTCAGGACATCTGAGTTCAAATCCTTCTTTTAATGCACCTTATCTTAGTGACCTTGCATAAACGATGTATATAATTTAAGGGGATTGAATTATACAGCTTCTGAGGTCCCTTTCAGCTTGAAATCTATGATTTCCACCTAGGAACCTCTTCATATCCTTGCAATAAAACTGCCTTGTTACTAACTATAAATGTCTTGTGTATTTTTTTTCTTTTTGAGAACCCTTAAATTCATTAATTTCCTTAGGATTAAGTGAAGGCTTATACACCCACTTCTCCTTTTAATTATATTTACCTGTGTATATGTATTACTCTCCCAACCACAACCCTACCACACACCAGATTTTAAAAACAAACCTTAGAGAAAATTTAATTCAGAAATTCTCTCAAGCTAGGAAATCAGACTGGAAAGAAAAACACCTGGGCAGAATAACATTTTAAATGAAAAACAAAACAAAACACTGAAACCAGCTTTAAAAGAAATGGCTTTCTTAGCTATATTTAAAGATTTATTTCTACCAAATAAAAGAAGATCACATTAAATAAAGAAGGAAATTTCTCACAGCAATCACGTCACAAAGTTTCAACATACTTTCCAGTTTTCCCCAAAAGGCAACTTATTTTGGAATCTTATTCTCTTACCCTACCTCACACGTAAATATTCACCTTTTTTCCAATTTTATGGAATCATATTTTTTTTAGAGAATGAAAGAAAAGAAACAGTCATTAGAATGAATGTTTTAGCATCTTACTTTTTAATTTTTTAAATTTACCTAGTATTTTATTTTCCCTGAGTTAACAATTTTTAACATTCATTTTTAAAACTTTGAGTTCCAAATTCTCTTCCCTTCCTCCCTCCCCCCCCCACATTGAGAGGGCAAACAATTCAATGTAGGTTATACATAGCATCCTATTTTTATGAGAGGGAACATGGCTTTGAGGATAGATAAATAGCCTAGGGAACCAGGAAGACAGATTTAATTCCAGGCTTTGACATCCACTGGCTTTTTAACCCCTCAGCAAGTCACTCAAACTCTCAGTGAAACTATCTAAACCATTCCATGGAAGGTGACAACCTGCAATGGTAGAGAGAGCTTCCTCATCTGGAAAGTTCCTAATTTTAATAACAGTTCTTATCTTTTAGCAGTGGTGTTAATCTCAAATAAGGAAGTTGTAGGGGGACACTAAACTAATAAAATATCTATAGGCTTCATGTTGACTTAGACAACCACACGTCAATATTATCTATGTTCTATTGTATTTTTTATTTATTTTGTTAAATATTTCCAAATTACATATTAATCTGGTGGAAGGGTATTTAACCCCTCTGCCTT
The DNA here is from genome assembly GCF_900497805.2 of Vombatus ursinus. Lineage (NCBI taxonomy): Eukaryota > Metazoa > Chordata > Mammalia > Diprotodontia > Vombatidae > Vombatus > Vombatus ursinus. Next base: position 5,740,519 of record NW_020954557.1, read on the forward strand.
AGTCCATACTCTCATAAATAATTCTTAAAATAACACAGTACCTTGTACACAGTAGGTGCTCAATAAGTGTTTGTTGACTTTAGTTAAGGTGATCTTAGCTAAGGATATGATAAAGTTTGTGGAGTTTGTGGAGTATAAAAATAATACAATAATTTGTGATTTTTAAAAGTCTTTAGCCATCTTTCCCACCTTCTTATCTATAAGCAACAAGTATAACACCTTTCCATGCCCAAAGGTAATGAAAATTTTCAAGTCAAAGGTTTTAGCTTATGGAAATCTATAGCACTAGGGCTATAGTCAATTTTTTTTAAACTTTTTTTCTGGAGGGGGGGATTGATCTGTGCCTGTGATTTCATTTATGTAACAAGCTCCCTGTGAGAGAAACACCCACCGAGAGCTCCCTCCCAACCCACCCCAACATCAATGCAGATGAGCCTCTCTTCTTCAATTTAAATTCTTATAGAGATATCTAAGGAGTTGAGAGGATAAAAGATGTGTCCATGATCACCCAATCTGTTTTCGTCAGAGGCAAGACATGAACCTATGCCTTACTGCTTCCAAGACCAGGTTGCTAGGCACTACATGAGGTTGTCTCTCTCATAAGTCCATTTTCTAGTTAAATTCCAGAGGATATGATTAGCTAGCACCTGCTGGAACAGAACTTGGCAAGTAGCATCAAAATATTGTCATTTCATTAACATTGTGAAAATGTTTAGGCAATAATCTATGTTTGGGAATAAATCATCTGGAAAAAAATAAAACATATGAAATTCTTTTGGTTCTTCAATCAACTTTATTAAGTTCCTACTATGAGCCAGGCACTATGCTTGGTGTCCACAAGCAGCTTATATTATATAGAAAGAGGCATGATTTGCTGATTTCCCAACTCCCTCCCCCCCCTTTATCAATTCAGCTCCAAGAACATTAATTAAGTACTTCTTATGTGTAATGAGTACAAAGACAAAGTCATAAGGCTCTTTCCTCAAGAAGTTTGCATTCTGTATAAGGCAAAGATCATTTAAGGAAAGGAAGAGCACTAAGGAAGAGGGGAGAGAGGTGGAGAAGAGATAAGGAAAGACTTCCCATGGAAGGTGGCACTCAGGCAGAGCCTTGATGGAAAGAGAGGTTAAAATGGGGTACCCAGCAAGCATAAGAGTGCGACAGACTAGGTAGACTAGAAACATTCTATGGAAGATAGTGGTTTGGAGAGGTTTGAATGTAAAGTATGTGAAAGGGAGTAATGTAAAAAACAAAAACAAAACCTTTGGAAAGGTAGGTTGGAGTTTGAAGAGGTTTGGAAATCCATGTCTCAGCAAAGTCTCTCATCAGTAAATATAGACATCTTATTTACTTGCATTGACCTTTTCAATTTGGACTGGGCCAGATCCAGGGGCACTAGAGGAAATCTCAGTTCTGTGTCATAGCATAATTTATCTTACATATAAATAGGATCTTGGATCTATAGCTAAAATTGTCAGAGATGGGATTTGAACCCTTGCTTTCGTATTCCAGATCTAGTACATGATAGAACTCTGTCCTGATGATGGTATATAGATACACTATATATAAAACTATACTGTAGCTTAGCTTCCCACTGTCTTACAGTGATTCTCTTTCAAGCAGCTGAGCTGGAGCGCCCTCAGAAAGGTGCTACCTAAATACAGCACTACCCTATGTGTCTACTGAAGTGAAGTGTTTTTCATAGTAAGTGTTCCCAGGATACTGTACATAAATTAAAATCCTAAAACTCTTATTATATTTTAAGTGCCCCAGGGAGTTCATATTTAAAGAAACCCTGCTGTGTATGCTTTTATATAAAGTGAAGAGAACAATCATGTCCTCATTTATTTTCTTAAATGGGTCACACTCAACAGAATACTACACTGTTACTCAATTGCAGTTCATAAATAATTAGATGAAAGAGCCCTTGCTATTCTTCAATGAGAAAGTGAAATTGTACAAGTGAAACAGCTCAGACCCTAGCTATCTGGGCCCTAAATGGATAGTTTTCTGGTACAAGGTCTTCTCTGTGAAAATCAGGCACCCAAATTCATATTTAAAGGAATCCTCATGTGAAATATTTTATAAATAAATAAAAATCTCCTGTAAAAAAAGTCCATTAATCTGTCTTATTAAAAAGAGTACAGTATAATAAAATTCTCTTTGCAACACTAGACAAGAATTAGATGGGACACATCTGAAGTTGCAATAATAAAGTTGATAACAATACCTTAAAGTTTGTTTTCAAAACACTTTCATGGAATCCAATAATAAGGGACTTCAGAGGATATCTAGCCAAACTCTTATGCCCCAAACATGAATTCAGGCCTCCGTAAGATCCCTAACAAATGATCACTGGGAGTGGGGGGAAAGGGGAAAGATACTTCCAAACATAGTGTTAGGTCATCTCTACAAATGTCTAAAAGGGAAGAGGAAATCCCCAGTCTTGCCTTGGTGTTTGTGAGCAAGGGGGGAGAGAGAGAAATGAACTGAGATTACTCTGTGGAGCAATTCATGGGCCTAAAATTGAATATGAGTGGAAACAAAGAGTGGAAGACTGGAGGGTCGGCAGAGACTGAGAAAAGCCAAACCCTGGTATTGTAGGTGAAGACCGAAGCAGAAGAGGTCAGCAACTGTTTGAAACAAAGCCATTTTGGTAATATCAAATGAAATGCCACTTGACCCAACCGTTTATTTTTGCTTCATTTTCTTAGAGTACTTACTAATGAAATCTCTGTAAGTTTTAAATTTTCTGTCGTTTCTTTTCCTTCCCTTGCTCAACTTGGCTAGCAGCAGATAGGAGACAGGGGAGGAGAAGGCATAAGAAAGGTTACAAATTGTAAAGATCTTGCTGCTTTCTATTCAAAAGCCTATTGTTTTACTGTTTGTTTGGGTTTCTAGGCTACCTAATTATGTTAAATCATATGGCTATTAAGAATAAATTATTAGGTCCCATGAATTAGAGGTCAAGTTTCTAGATAGTCCTCTCAGTAGACCTCTACTGAACATGGAAACTAGCTTAGTCATACCTGGCCTCTTGGAACTCTGGGCTCCTTGAGGAGAAAAGGAAGGGAGAGAAGGAGTTCAAGGTAGCCAGAGTGCCTTCTAGGGACCAAATAATATAACTCCACCCCATATGGCTGGGTAAGTGATTAACTGATCATGTGAAAGCCTTCTGTATTTTCAGAAAAGAAAAGGATTCTGAATATATTAATAAAGTATAAAAACCTGGAGCACTCACCACCCACACCACCTGTCACACTCATGGGGAAAAATGTTAAACTCACTGACTTATAGTTTAGAGAACACAATTTCTTCCATTGGTTACAAAAAAAAAAATACTCTTTTTTCCATTCATCTTCATTCCTTGAAGTTACATACAGGGTTATGTCTGTGACTTTCTCAGGCACAATACTAGAAAATGGCAAGGAGTCTTACAGCTTTATTCAGCCTGCAACTGATTGCTATCACATCACAGATGGACCCATATGATATAACTTCCCCAGTCCTCTGGAAAGAGACAGCCAAGGTAAGAGAAAACATAAACTATACTGAGACTCCTTGTAACCTTCCCAGAAGTTTAGTATAATAACAAAGCAAACACAAAACAAATAGAGGGGAACTCCTATGACACCAATGATGGGGTTATGGGACCTGAACCCCTAAAAGGAAAAGACTATGTATTTGAAAGCCACCTAGTACCTGAATTTTCCCATACATTTCAGTAGCCCTGATCACTGGTGCCTCTGTCCAAGGTGTCTGGACCACTCCAGCCCACCCTGATTACTTAATTAGCTTACTTGACATTCCTTAATGATCAATCTCAAAATCTGCCAAAATGTTTTTAGCTCTTCTAACTTTTCACTGTAGCTTTAATCCGGTTAGAGCCAGGACTACAGGGAGAAGTAGACACTTTTCTTGGTCCTCTAGATCATAGAGCCAGGCACTAAGCTTTTCTTTTCAAGGTCTTGGAGACTGAGGTTTTTCCAATTCTAACCTGGGGGAAAATCTCAAAAAAGTCCCACTGAGTGGGATTGAAAGGCTCTAGGGGCCATCAGGCTGGAAGAGATGGGGGATCCTGCAGGCTTGGGTGTGGAGATAGGGAGTCCTTCTGTGAAGGAGGATCTTAGAATGTATTAAGCTTCAGCAAACCAAAAAGGCACCTGCAGTTTTCCCAATTCTAATTGGTCATACACTTCTGGATGGGGTGTCCATCCCCTATGTGGCAAAAGGTGTGCCTGGATCCATGGCCTCAAACCGAACTGCTAGACCAAGAGCCTGAGAGCATCAGGCTCAAAAAGCACCTTCAAGCCTTCCTAGATACTTGGAAAGTGACCCCACCTGCACAGTGAAAAAGAGATAGAGAAAGAGGAGGTTTACTGACCTTGACTGGAGGGCTTGAAGGGGTCAGGCAATTGCCCATAGAAGGCCACCAATATGTTGCCGTTTTGAGTTGTTGGGAAGCCCAAAATGCAAGGATAAAGGATAGATCTGTTGAGATTTAGGGGTTTAAGGGTGAAGGTACCCCAAAATCATGACAAGCAGGTCCTGCCCAAAAGAATTTGACCCATGCCTTCTTTCAGCCAAAGACAAGGTTTATTAGAACATCCGCCATATTGGCCAGACTCCAAAAGGAATCTGAATGTTAGTGAGCTATTGGCTAGATTATAAGAATCTGAGCACCTTAATGGAGACAAGATGGACCTTATATACAGAAAGGCTGTGGGAGGGATGTAGGAGTGGCCACGTAGTTTGGGGTGACTGGAGGAAGGGTCGAAGGAATATCTGGATGGGAGTGGCCAGGAAGCTGGGGTGAAGAGAACAACTGGGACTGGACCACATGGGAAAGGGAGAATGGAATCTAGATAGGATTAAGGGTAGGAAGTGGCCAGAGGGCACTGTGGGATAATAGAACAGGCGGGCCTACCTTGTGAGGAAGTCCAAGGTTTTTCCTTTTTGGGGTCCTGATCCCAAAGACATGATCTTTTCCTTTTAGGGGTTCAAATCCCATCCCCATCAGGTTTGACTCAAAAGAATTCCACTGCTCAATCCTTCTTTCAGTCAGAGTAATGAGATTTTATTATACACCTATTAGGTGGGCAAGATTTCTAGTAAATCTGAGAATGATAGGGATAAGACTGATACTTTTATACAGAAAAAAGACTGAGAAGATCTGGAGGGGATTAAGGAGTGGTAAATAGCCTGGGGTGGACTAGAGGTAAAACCAAGAAGGGGGTTTAGATGGAATTAAAAAGTGTCAGGTAAGCAAATTAAGTAATCAAGGTGGGCTGGGGTGGTCCAGACCCCTTGGGCAGAGGCACCAGTTATCTGGGCAACTGAAATGTATGGGAAAATTCAGGGACTGGGTTGCTTTCAAAGATATGGTCTTTTCTTTTTAGGGGTTCAAATCCCACGACCCCATCACTTGGACAAGCTCGAACTTAACAGTTATGTTCCCAAACAGAAAATAAGGGTATGTAACTAAGAATGAATACAGAAGAATCTTGCAATCTAGGAAGAATGGTATTAAGAAATCTAAGTGACAAAAAAGGATTGAATTTATGGGCAATGTTAAAGATCATAATGAGGACTTTTAAAATTGTTAAAGGAAAAACAAAAGGACAATAAATGAAAAGCCTTACCTCCTTGGGATGAGTGGCAAAATGGGACCAGATAATAAATAAAAAATAAAATAATTTTACCTTGATTTTGCTTTTATCTTCTTTATAAACAGGAATGATAGGCTAGAATGAATGGAAATGATGGTTAAGCAGGAAAAGAAATCTATTATGTAGCTCATGGCAAACATAAACATTTATATATTCATATTTTACATTATATTTTATTTTTATATTTTCATATTACATTATATGTTTTATTATATTATATGTTTAATCAACTGCATAAGTAGACAGGTAGATCAGGAAAATGTTATAGAACCATTATGCTCGTGCTTTAGCAAAACATTTGACAAAACTCTCTCATGCAAGCCTCAGGAACAGTACGGAAAAATATATGGGTGGGGTCATAATACAGTTAGGTAGAATTGGAACTTGTTGGATGATCAAGTCTGAAAAGTAGTCATTAATGGGATCATGTCAAGTTGGAGGGTAGTTTCTAGTAGACTTAGGCATCTGTCCTTGTCCTTTTTTCTGCTTAACATTTTTATCTGTTCTTGTTCATTCTTCATTCTTGAAGAGGACCAATGACATTGTGAAGGTGATGTCTGGACTTGCCAGTGAATTTGATTTCACTCAAATCCAAGGCAGAGCTGCACAAAGTGATCAGTCTTACTCTGTCCTCCAATCATTGAACTCCAGTGGCAAAACAAAAGTCAATACAACTGGTGATGGTCTGAGATGCAGCAGATAATGTTGGCCTGTCTAAATTAAGGTCTTTCCCAGGCCTCAGTTTGTATGTAGCAATGCCCATTCAATGCCTAAGGGGTAGATTAGAATTGATACAAAAGATGGCTTAACATCCTACCACAAAATATCTCAAAGTTTCTTGCCAAAACAGAAAACAATTGTTATTGACACTCATTCTAAGCCATCAAAACCTAAATAATGAGCCATAAAGACTTGGGGTAGGTCCTATTTATTGGCAATTCAGTGGAAGCAAGAGGGATTTGGGTTTAAGGGTGTAATCAGATAGCTCCATTGGAAACACAATGGACTGGTCTATAGAATCAGACTCCTATAAAACCATCATTTTTTTAAAGCCCATTTTGTTTTTTTTCCGCAGCTATATTTCAAGAAGTCACAAATGAAAACTGAATAGGACAAAAAGTGAATTGTCCCAGCTTTAGAAAAGGTGTAGTCTCCCAATCCCAAAATATATTGCAAAACATAAGCAACCAAAAATTTATATTTCAATGGACAGAACATCCACACATAAGGATATGGTGCGCCAGGTTGAGAAAGGGAACACATGTGGCAAAGAGTTATGCTTGTGTGTGGCTGCAAGGGAGGTAGAACAGACTTCTCTAGCCTCATCTTCCCTGACTTATCTCCAAGAGAGACTTTTATTCCTTCCAAGTGCTTTTTTTTTTTAAGAGTGGGGTTCTGCACATCTTCAGTTCTTCCAAGGTGGCATGATCCAAAGAGAGGTGTGGTCATTGCTCTCCAGGCTTGTGTTCTTGTCTGAGAGCTACCACAAGCACTCTTTCCTGTCCAGGAACTATGACTAGGGCCCCTGTACACCACCTATAAAATGTGAATAATAATGGCACCTACCTCACAGGTTTGACAGAATCCATTATTAAGACCTTACCACATTGCCGGGAACTAAACTAAGCATTGGAGAAACAAAGGCAAAAACAGTTTTTTGCCCTCAAGGAGCTCAGATTCTAATGGAAGAGACAATAAATAAACAACTACATAAAAAACAAGATAGAGACAATAAAGAATATATACAGGATAAATTCGAGGTAATATTAGAGGGAAGACACTAACAATAAGGTGAACTGCAAGCCTATGTGTGTGTGTGTGTCTGTGTGTGTGTGTGTGTAAATGATCACATGGTCTGAGCGTCAACTTTGCAGATAATCACAAAGTGTAAAGGATGTAGTGTGACAGCATTGAAAAAAAATCTTGACATGGTAAAAGAAAAGTTCAACAAAATGTAATTAATAAGACATATGAAGTTTTACTTTTAGATTAAAAAAATCAGCTTTACAAGTACAGGAGGGTAAGAGAGATGTACCTGCAAAAAAGCTGCTGAATGAAAGCTTAATCATTAATCAACAGAATGGCATGGCAACCAAAAAGCTAATACTAGTCTAGACTAAATTAAGAAACAGCATCCAAAACAAAGCAGGTAATAATTCTACTGTATTTCGCCCTGGTCAGATCACATCTAGATTATTGTGCTAAGAGCTGCATTTTAGGAAAGATATTGAAAACCTGGTGTTCCATCTAAAGAGATCAGCTATGGTGGTGAGGGGATAGAAGATAAAATATTTGAAAAATTGTTCATATTTAGCTTGGGGAAGAGAAGAGCTGAGCAGAGGGCATTATAATAAGCCTCAAACATTTGAAAAACTATTATGAGGAAGAAGTATTAGGCTTTACCGGTTTGGCCCTAGAGGCTGGAACTAGGAACAGTAGGTAGAAGTCAACACATGTAAAGTGCTTAATAAATGCTTCTTAGATTCTAGGATAAGGAATGGGACAATGAGAGAGCTTCATGCAGTCCTCGATGAATTTATCCCATTAAGCATACATGAAGCACATCCCAGGAGGGTACTAAAATAATTTCCAAATGTTATTCATATACTACTAGATTAGAAATTTTTCACTAGGAGAACTCAGTGGAGCTTTAGAGTCAGAAGGGATCAGGTAGGTTTGATTTGGGAGTGATTAGGCATTGCCTGAGTATATAGAGATGGTCTTCAGTAGAGGGTATTTAAGAAAAGTAAGATCCAGTTACCTTTGCTGATGTTAAATAGATTGACACAAAAACAATAAACAGCCCTGTTACTTTGAAAATATTCCCTCATTAAGCATAAGAGAGACAGCCTTAGATAACACTCTGTGATGTAAAGTAGTCTAGGTGATTGGGTCATGGAACCTGAACCCCTAAAAGGAAAAGACCATGTCTTTGAAAGTTACCCAGTCCCTGAATTTTACCAAACATTTCAGTTGCCCAGGTCACTGGTGCCTCTGCCCAAGGCATCTTGACCCACCCTAGCCCACCTTGATTATTTAATTAGCTTACCTGACATTCCTTAATCCTATCTAGACCCCTTTCTTGGTTACCCCAGGCTATTTACCACTCCTTAATGCCATCCAGATCTTCCTAATCTTTTTCTGCATAAAAGTATCAGTCTTGTCCCTATCAAATTTAAAGATTGGCTTGAGTGGTGGAATTCTTTCCAGAGAGACCTACCCTGAATCCTTGCATTTTGGGGTTCCCAGCAATCCCAAATCACAACATAAGAGCTCTGTATTGATCTCCTTAGATGCTACTTTAATGGACATTTTTTTAAATGAATCATTACAATTTATTTTGCAAATATTACTATATTTGATCATCAGTATAATCCTCTTAGGAAGGAAAGACATATAGCATGATGCACATTTTATAACAAACGAATGCAGAACACTCAGAGAAAGAGCCTTGGACCAAAACTGAGAATATGTGAACTGTTCACCTTTAGACTGAAATTACTTAGTATCAATATTTATGTTTACTTGGTATGAAAGCTTGTCAAGGTCTTCATAAATTTTTTTTCTATTTCTTCATTCTCTGCAACAAATTTTGATACGTAAAATTCGGCATGATCTTTTTGCCTGCAGTTAATATGAATCCTGAAAGGCAAAATGACCACATTTCCCATGCACTGATGTTTTTTATTGATCTTCATTGCCAGATTAAGTTAAATCTACCTACCAAGTCTTTTATCTACCTACCAACCAATTCACTTCTATGAGGAGAAGCTCAGATCCATCCTTCCACTTTAGCTGCAAATTCTTTATGTTCTGATTTCCTTTGAGTAGATATTCTGTTATCTCTCCCCATTTCCTAGTCATTTTATAATTATTCAGATAGTGTCAAGTAGCTAATCACTCCTGCTAAGCCATTGTATAAAGATTTATTTTTTATTTCTTCCCCACAAAATATTAATGATCTCCAAAGAAAGTAGGACTTTACTAAAATGTTCCAAGAGCATGTTTTTGAACTTTCTCACAGAAGTTTCTGCCTGAGATGATACAAAAAAAATAATGAATCTTGCTCAGATATTATTAGAGAATTCTACCTAAGCTAAAGAAAATTCTCATTCTTCCAGATCTCCTGGGTTCAAATTCATAAGAAGCCTGCAGGCTAAGAATCATTCATAGTAAACATACTCTAGGTTCATCCCCTATCATGTGGGTATACTTTTTGAATTGTTTAACTGGTTCCACACCCTTCAAGTCACAGGCTATAGTAACCTCTCCTTGCATGTCTACTACTTCCTGGGAATAATTGAACCTAAAAATAGAAGTCAGGGGGAGAACAGATCCTTTGCTACTGATAGTGAATGTCATCTAACGGAACTCATACTCTGTGCTTTATAAAAAAGATTTCTACTTATCAGGTATCCAGTCTGAAATCCTAAAGGGAGATACTGAACAAGTAAGGAAAATGATTACTTCAGTTCCAAGATTATCTGTATTACTTTCAAATGGTTAAATGTTAGTATATTTAATGGTTTTCTCTCAATTAAGGTTTCCCTTGAAAAATTCTATGCAAAGATTTTATTCCTTTCTGATATAGCCATTTCATAGGTGGTACCAATGGTGTTTCATTGGCTCATTTGTCAAATCAAAGGAGATGAACTCTGAAAATATCCAATTTGAATATTTAAACATTGAATTGGTTTTCATACTGTGTATTCCTTTTAGACAATCCATGACATATAGAAATTCTGTGGAATTTCTTTTTTGACTACAGATATGCACAAGGATAGCATAGTGTGAAGAACACTGGACTAAGAGTCAGAAGAGGAAAATATGAGTCCTAGGCTTGTCATTTAGGTAGTCCTGTGACCATGGGCAAGTCACCTAATTTCTAAGTCTAAGTATTCTCGTCTATAAAATGGGGATAATAAAAACCAAAACAATGACTCTCTATACCAGTGAAATTCAGGTGTGACCTCACCCAACAAATATGAGTTTCAAGTGATAGTATTTAGTACGTTTACTCTTTAAATATACTTTTTTTCCTTCTACTTTTTTTGCTTAGTTTTGTAATTTTCACAGTCAGCAGCTTGCTCAACCCTAGAAAGCATGTCTCTGTGCTAAAAGGTTATGTCCTTTCTTTTTATGTTATTTCTATTTCCATTTTAATAATGTGACTGTTATGAGGTGGGAAAACTTTAAACTATAAAGCTCTATGTAAATTTAACTATTATCATTAATAATAAGTGAAACAAAGAAGAGAATGGATTTGATCTAGGACATTCTCCACACATAGGTTGCCTAAACAATATGATTTGAAAGGTGCTGCCTCCAAATTGGTCTTCCATCATCTGACACCCATCATTAAAGTCATTCCTTTTTCTTAAGGTATTGTCTTTGGAACACCCTGTTAAAATTCAAATGGGTTAACCAATAGAGGGTATCCTGTGTAAGCTCATACACACAAATATTTTAGCCACTTAGCAATTAGCTCCCACTTTTACACTAGTTTGAATTAGTTTGTCAGGTTAAATGAGTTGCTACTAAAGGTTCCAGGGAGACAAAATATAGGTAAGCTTTGATAGAAACTAAGAAGAAAGTAGTGGGTTTCAGTAGGATGCCATGAATGTGCATTCTGGAGAAGCCATATGGAAAGAGGAAGGATCTAGGGGCTGGGAGAAGAGAAAAAAGTAGAGAATATTGAATGCCAATATTATTATTTCATTTTTTTTTTCTGTGAGCCAACTCTGATCTTGATAACATATCCTCCTCAACTCCAAATTCAACTTCCATGCTTGGGCATCATTCATGCTTATGGGCTATCTCTATTCCTAGATATAAATTTAAAGCATGAACATTGGGGTATGAAGTTAGATTGAAGAGCACCCAACTTTGACCTCATAAGAATGATCATATTAAACTTTTTTTTTTTCCCTAAGAGGAAGTCATGGAAGGGAAAATAGAAAATGTTACCTTAGCAGATATAGTCAAGACTGAATTTACACATAAATGGAGTAGGCAAGAAGCTATATCTATTTTTTAAAAATAATTAAACATTTTGCTCAGTAATTGAACTAAACCATCATCTCCCTGAGAAAAGGGACTGTGTTTTACCTCTCTTTGTATCCTAACACTTAGCACAGTGCCTGAAACATTGTAGACTCTTAATAAATGCTTGTTGACTGACTGACATTGAGTATGGGAACTCCATGTTCAAGGCTCTGTCCTATATTTCCTAAAAAAAAAAAAAACAACAAAGTGATACCAAACAACTTCATATGTGATTTGTTGGGAGGTAAGTAGGACTCTATATTGCATAACATACAAGTGCCATATTGGCCACTGATGGCTTGAATTTTACATTTAGAGGCAATAATTATAATAGATGAGCTGAAGTCAGAGGTATGGCAATGCCCTGGGTTCCTACAGCTGTGTAAACCTGGGCAAGTTACATAATTTCTCAATGTTATAGTCAATTCCATCAAAATATCACTTGTAGAGAAGGTGTTGCCTTGCATAGGTAGAAGGGATTACTCACTGGCAGTTCTCTAAATCAGTGAAATTACAGGCCCAGACCTTATCTCCAGTAATTATTATTTACATAAAGAGAGCCAAAGTATTCTTTTTTTATTATTATGAGGTAACTAGTACAAACATTATTTTTCTTATCATATAGACAAGAAAATAACATTAAATGACTTGTCTGGCATCATAGAACTAGGAAATATAGGAACCTAAACTGTAACCAAGGTCTCATGACTCCAAGTCCAGTATTCTTTCTACTATATCTCTTCAAGAAGAAACTACATGGTACAGTGGATATAGTGCTGGGACTTGAGTCAGAAAGATGAGTTCAAATCAGAACCAAGCCAGATTGCTGTGTAACTCTGGGCAAGTCATCTAACCATTCTCTGCTTCAGTTTCCTCCTCTGTAAAATGGGAATAATAGTAGCACCTACATTCTAGTGTTGTTATGAGGATTAAATAAGATAACATTTATAAAGCACTTCCCAAATCTGAAATTGCTATGTAATGCTAGCTATTATTATTATTATTATTTAAGAGATTCATATATCACATGAGAAAATTCTGAACAGGTTAAATGCACTCCTTTAGGTGTGTTGTTACTTGTAAGACTTCCATCAGCTCAAGGTATGCATATTGTTGACTTGTCTTTTATTTGTGATTAGTAAACACACACACACACACACACACACACACACACACACACACTCCTTGATGTCTGCCTGTATTAGTGCTTGTTTTAGACAGTAAGCATTTCTGAATAAGGGGACTCTCTTCTTTCAACAGGACCCACTGTAGCATCATATGAAAGTAAGCTATGAAGAAATAACAACAGTAACTATCACTTATAGTATCCTTTAAGGTTTGGAAAGGACTTTATGTGGGATCTTGTTTGAACCTCACAACAATTTTTCAGATGAAGAAACTGAGGCAAACAGGTTATATGACTTTCCCAGGTCACATAGCTAGTAGTGTCTAAGGCAGGACTCACTCAGGTCTTCCTGACTCTAAATCCAGCATTACATGAACTGTGCCACTTAGCTGCCTCAATTGGGATGCTCACTGGGACATAGACATTGGCCCATGTAAAGAAGACTCCATTTCTCCCCTTATTAATGAAAAAACTATGAGGGCAGGGGATTACAGAAGCATTTGAATTACTTTTCAAGAAGAATTATCCATTAAATCACCATTTTGAACATGTGCTCTACTGATAATAAGAGTGAAGTAAAGAACAATTGGGATCCATCCTCTTATTCTAAGCATTTTTCCCTGCATAAAGTACCTGGGATCCTTCCTGAAAATATTGTATGAACTTTGTGTCTATGTCTCATAATCTGAGAAAGGATAATAAAACCATGACACACTCTATCATGTGAGGGATCACAACAAAGACAAATGTGGGAGTAGTTGCCTAGATCATTAGATTCAATGTCAATTACTTCTTAAGAATAAGTACAGCTGATTCAAGGAGCCAAGATGGCAGGAGAGAGACAGGAAGGCTCTCACAACATTCCCCTCCAAACCACTTTAAATTAATGCTGAAAATCTAGAGCCAACAAAATGTTTGGTGAAAAAAATTTCATCAAATTAGATTAGCAGGAGATTGGCAGGAAGGTCTGTCACATAAGCATGGTAGTTGGGTCAGAATACAACTCTGGTCACACCATGACAACACCAGCAGCAGGCTACAAGCAGGAGAAGCTTTGAGAGCTCTCAGTCCACAGACATTGACAGAGTCAGACAACTGGTCAGAAAAGATTACAGACTCTGTTGCATTGCCCATAAGCAGTTCCAGGTTGTAGTTCCAGGTGAAGAACACTAGCATTTGCTGCCACAGGGGGTCAGGGACTGTGGTCACAGTTAAAAGGCAGATAAGAGGGCTTGTGGCCTCTCACAAGGGATCAGGGGGCCTTATCTCATTTCCAAGGCAGAAAGGAGGCTAGCAGTTGTGGCCACAAGAAAGCAGAAAACCTAGTTATAATTTCAGGGCCAAGAGGACCACTAGCACTTGAAGCAATAGGGGAATAAGGTCCCTTCTGGGGAAAGACAAGAGCAGAGTCCAGGAGAGCAGTGACCATAGCTATCCTTACATCATAGACCTTGAAAGCACCAAAAACTTACTGAATCCCAGAACTAGTGCAGAAAATAAGAGAACAAAAATCCCAAACCATTGTACAGTGCCAACTCCACCCCAGAGCAGAGCATAACTTCAACATAAAGTAAAAACTCAAAAAATAAACTGGAAAAACAAACAAACAACTTCAAGCAAAAGAAACTGATCATAAAAAAGTTACCATGGTGACAGGGAAGATAAAGATAAAAACTCAGGAAACAAGATGTTGAAACAGCTATAAACAAAGACTCAAAGGAAAAAAAAAAGAAGTGAATTAGACACAAGCCCAACAAGAATTCATGAAGAGCTCAAAAAGGATTTTAAAAATCAAATTTAAGAGCAATAGAATGTGAAAAGAAATGAGAGTGATGCAAGAAAATTATGAAAAGAGAGTCAACAGGGGAAGCAGAGCCAAGATGATGGATAGAAGTCAGAAAGTTGTTTGAGATCTCCCCAGTTTCCCTCAGGAACAACTTTAAATCAAGTCTATAAAAGAATTCCAGAGTAACCAAATTAAAAAATAAGAGAGACAGTGAAACAATTTTCTAGCCTAAGATAATTTAGAAGGACTTCAGGAAAGATCAGTCTCACATGGGTTAAAGGGGAGCACAGTCCAGCGAAGGCAGTGTCCTTAAAAGTCAGCAGGAAGCTCTTAACCACAGATAGATCAGCAACCTAGGTCCTGTGGTTCTGGCTCGGCAGGCCAGTGGCTCAGGAGGACAGCTATGAGGACTCCAGGCCCAATGCATTTTGCTTATGTTATTTGCCTTTTTTCTGGCTATTAAAGTTTATCTCTGCTTCCGGGGCACAGGGTCCACTGTCCCAGGCTTCTTGTGCTAGGGATAGGGGTGTGGTGACTGGTTTGTTGAAGTGGGCTTGCCACTGGCTTGCTGGGATGCCTCCCTTCCTGCAATAGTCCCCTTCAACCACAGCAAGAGGGACCTTTCCTGTTAATTGGCCTAGCCTCAAGAGCTAAAATACTGCTTTTATCCAGTCTTTCTGTTAACTCCACTATTTCAGGATTTTTCCTAGGGCAATATTCTCTGGGTTTTTCAAGGTCAACAAGGGAGAGTGAGAATGACTTACTGCTTACTCCACCATCTTGGCTTCCAGAAGTCTAAATAGGTGACTTTCAAACATTCAGTCTGTGGACTAATAGCTCCAGGAGCAGCTGCTGCCACCACTACTGCTGCTGATTCAGTCACTTCCAAAGCCTGTTCCTGATTTGCTGGTGTCAGGGCTGTACTGGACTGCACTTCTCTCTCACCCAGTTCTGACAGACCCCCTGCCACTGACCTTCTAAGTTGTCTCTGGCATCTGTGGGCTGAGAAGACTGGAACCTACCTCTGTTACTGCTGGTGATTCAGCCCCCCAAAGCCTGCTCCAGTTTTGCTTAGGCCAGGTCTGCCGCTGCACCTGTGTTGAACGCTCCTTTCTCAAGCCAGCACAATATACCTTTCTTGTCGACATTCCAGGTTGTCTTAGGCTATAAATCTGCCTCACTCCATCTCTGTGGGTTTTGGTGCTCTAGAATTTGTTCAGAGTCACTTTTTAAAAGTATTTGAAGAGATTCAGGGGAGAGCCCAGTCAAGTCCTTGCTTTCACTCTGTCATCTTGGCTCTACCCCTCCAGCCCCAATGCAGCAGACACACTTCCAGCCCTAAAACCCAGGGCAAAACAGGCATGACTAGGCTGGGCCACCCTAGTGCAGTAGGCAAGTCAACAGCCCCAGAAGCCCTGTCACAGAAAGCCAGTGACCAAGGCCCCTGTCCCCCAGTGCAAGAAGCTTGGGAGAGTAGCCCCTGTACCTCAGGAACAGAATTCAACTTTTAAAAATGAGAAAAGAACAAAAAGAGCTCTGATCATAGAAAGCTACTATGGTAACAGAGAAGATTAAAACACAAACTCAGAAGAGGACAACAATGTCAAACTGCCTACATGCAAAACCTCAAAAGGGAATATGAATTGATCTTAAGGCCAAAAAGTCTTCTTCAAAGAATTAAAAAATGATTTTAAAAATCAAGTCAGAGAAGAAGAAAAATTGAGAAAAGAAATGAGAGTAATAACAGAATTGTGAAAAAAGAGTAAAAACCTTAGAAAAGGAAGCACAAAAATTGATTGAAGAAAACAACTACTTAAAAAATAGAATTGGTCAAGTTAAAATAGGTACATGATTTAGATATAAAGGCTGCTACTATAAGAAAACTGGGAGAGCAAGGAATAGTTTACCTGTCAAATTCATAGAGAACAGAAGAATTTATGACCAAACAAGAGAGAGAACATCATGAAATGCAAAATGGGTAATTTTGATAACATTAAACTAAGTTTTTGCACAAACAAAGCCAATGAAACCAAGATTAGGAGGGAAGCAGAAATATGGAAAGGAATTTTTACAAACACTGTCTCTGATAAAAGCCTCATTTCTAAAAATCTATAGAGAACTGAGTCAAATTTGTAAAAATACGTCATTCCCCAATTGATAAATGGTCAAAGGATATGAACAGGCAGTTTTCAGATGAAGAAATCAAAGATATTTATAGGCATATGAATAAGTGCTTTAAATCACTTCTGATTAGAGAAATACAAATTAAAATAATTCTGAGGTACCACATCACACCTATCAGATTGGTTAACATGACAAAACAGAAAAATGATAACTGCTAGAAAAGATGTGGGAAAATTGGAACACTAATGCATTGTTGGCAGAGTTGTGAACTGATCCAACCATTCTGGAGAGCAATTTGGAACTATGTCCAAAGGTCTGTATCCCAAAGAGATCATAAAAAAGAGAAAAGGACCCACATGTACAAAAATATTTATAGCAGCTCTTTTTGCGGTGGCAAAGAATTGGAAATTGAGGGGATGCCCATCAATTGGGGAATGTCTGAACAACTATGGTTTATGAATATAATGGAATACTATTGTGCTATAAGAAATGATGAGCAAGCAGACTTCAGAAAAACCTGGAAAGACTTACATGAATTGAAGCTGAATGAAGTGAGCAGAGCCAGGAGACCATTGTACACCATAACAGCCACATTATGCAATGACTGACTTTGATAGACTTAGCTCTTCTCAGTAATGCAAGGATCTAAGATGACTCAAAGTCTCATGATGGAAAATGCTATCCACATCCAAAGGAAAAACAATAGAGTCTGAATACAGAATGAAGCATGCTATTTGCTCTCTTTTTTTTCTTTTGTTTCTTCTTTCTCATGGTTCTTCCCACTGGTTCTAATTTTTCTTTACAACATGACTAATGTGAAAATATGTGTAATACGAATGTATATGTAGAACCTATGTAAGATTGGGAAGGGGGGAGAGGAGGGAGGTGGAGAAAATTTTAAATTCAAAAACTGATGGAAGTGAATGTTGCAAATTAAAATAAATTAATTTTAAAAAATAGTATTATCCAAATGGGGAAAAAAAAACTACTGAAGAAAACAACTACTTCAAAAGTAGATTTGGTCAAATGGAAAAGGAGGTACAAAAGCTAACTGAAGAAAATAATTCCTTAAAAATTATAATTGGGCAAATGGAAGCTATTGACTCCATAAGACATTAAGAATCAGTCAAACACAATCAAAAGAATAAAAAAATAGAAGAAAATGTAAAATACCTCATGGGAAAAACAACTGACCTGGATAATAGATCCAGGAGATATAATTTAAGAATTATTGGACTACCAAAAAGTCATGATCAAAAAAAGAGCCTGGACAGAATCTTTGAGGAAAGTATCAAGGAAAACTGTCCTGATATCCTAGAAGAAGCAGTTATTGCTTCTTCTCAATAACTATAAAATAGTTATTGAAAAAATCCACTGATCACCTTCTGAGATTGCGAAATGAAAACTCCAAGGAATATAATAGTGAAATTCCAGAACTATCAAGTCAAGGAAAAAATACTGTAAGGAGACAGAAAGAAACCACTCAAATATCAAAGAGCCACAGGCAAGATTACAGAGACCTTAGCAGCTTTTACAAAAAAAGAATACAAGGGCTGGGGATACAATATTCTGGAAGACAAAAGAGCTTGGATTACAACCAAGAATGAAGTACCCAAGAAAACTGAGCATAATATTTCAGGGGAAAAGATGGACATTCAATGAAATAGGGGACTTTTAAACTTTCCTGATAAAAAGTCCAGAGCTGAACAGAAAATTTGACCTTCAAATACAATACTCAAGAGAAGCATGAAAAGGTAAACAGAGAGAAAAAAAAATGATGGGAAGATGACACTTGTAACTCTTAAGAACTGGATCTCTATTAGGGAAGTTAGAAGAAGGATATTTTGACAGAGGGTGTGAGTATAAATAGACTTTGATGCAATGATTAAAAAAAATTAAGGGGAGAAAAAAGAGGTTGTACTGGGAGAAGAAAGGGGGAGGCAGAATGGGGTAAATTATATCACATGAAGAGGCATGAAAAATCTATTACAGAAGAGGGAAGAAGGGAGAAGGTGAACATTGTTTGAACATTACTCTTATTGCATTTGGTTCAAAGAGGGAATAACATGCACACTCAGTTGGGTAAAGAAATTAATCTTTCCCTATAGGGAATTAGAAGAGAAAAGAAACGGGAGGAGGGTGCTGATAGAAGGGATGGTAGAAGGGAGGGCAGAAGTAGGAGGGAAAAGAAAAGAATGGGAAGTGATAGAAGGGAGGACAGATTGAGAGAGGTGGTGGTCAGAAGCAAAACAATGGTGAGGAGAGACAGGGTGAAAGGAGAGAGAAAAGTATAAAAAGGAGGGATAGAAAAGAGGGAAATACACAGCTAGCAATCACAACTATGAATGTGAATGGGATGAACTCTCCCACAAAATGGAAGTGGATAGCAGACTGGATTAAAAACCAGAATCCTATAATATTTTGTTTACAAGAACACATTTGAAGAAGAGAGACATACACAGAATAAAGATGAAAGACAGGAGCAGAATATATTATATTTCAGCTAAGTAAAAAAAAAAAAAGAAAAGCAGGGTTAGTAATCCTGATCTCAGACAAAGTAAAAACAAAAATAGATCTAATTAAAAGAGACAATAAAGGAAACTACATCTTCCTAAAAGGTACCATAGACAATGAAGTAATATCAGTACTAAACATATGTCCATCAAGTGGTACAGCATCCAAATTCTTAGAACAGCAGTTAAGTGAGTTACAAGAAGAAATAGACAGCAAAATTATACTAGTGGGGTACTTCAACCTCCCCCTCTAAGAACTAGATAAATCTAACCACAAAATAAACAAGAAAGAAGTTAAGGATGTGAATAGCATTTTAGGAAAGTTAGATATGATAGACCTCCAGATAAAATTGAATGGGGATAGAATGGAATGTACCTTTTCCTCATGGTACATGGCACCTACACAAAAATTGACCATGTATTAGGGCACAAAAACCTCACAATCCAATGCAGAAAGGCAGAAATATTAAATGTATACTTTTCAGCTCATATTACAATAAAAATTACATGTAATAAAGGGCCAAGGAAAGATAGACTAAAAATTAATTGGAAACTAAATAATCAAATCCTGAAAAATGAATGGGTCAAACAACAAACCATAGAAACAATCAATAAGGTCATCAAAGAGAATAACATTAAGGAGACGACATACAAAATGTATGGGATGCAGACAAAGCAGTACTTAGGGGACATTTTATATCTCTAAATGCTTACATGAACAAAATAGAAAAAGAACAGATTGATGAATTGGGCATACAATTAGAAAAGCTAGGGGAAAAAACACAAATAAAAAATCCCCAATTAAATACAGAATTAGAAATTCTGAAAATCAAAGGAGAGATTAATAAAATTGAAAGTAAGAAAATTATTGAACTGGTAAATAAAACTAAGAACTGGTTTTATGAAAAAAACAATAAAATAGATAAACCTTTGGTTAATTTTATTTTTTAAAAAAGAAGAAAACCAAATTACCAGTATCAAAAATGAAAAGGGTAAATTCATCACTAATGAAAAAGAAATTAAAGCAATAATTAGGAGATATTTTGCCTACCTGTATGCCAATAAATCTGACAATCTAAGTGAAATGGTTATTTACAAAAATATTAATTGTTCAGATTAACAGAAGAGAAAATAAAATATTTCAATAAACCCATTTCAGAAAAAGAAATTGAACAAGCTATCAATGAACTCTCTGGAAAATAATCTCCTGGGCTGGATGGATTTACTAATGAATTCTATCCACCAAACATTTAAAGAACAATTAATTCCAATGCTATATAAACTATTTGGAAAAACAGGCAAAGAAAGAGTTATACCAAATTCCTTTTATAACACAAATGTGTTGCTGATCCCTAACCCAGGAAAAGCTAAAACAGAGAAAGAAAATTATAGACTAATTTCCCTAATGAATATTGATGCAAAAAAATTAAATAAAATATTAGCAAAGAGATTACAGCAATTTATCACCAGGATAATATACTATGACCAGGTGGAATTTATACCAGGAATGCAGCACTGGTTCAATATTAGGAAAATTATTATCGTAATTGGCTATATAGATAACAAAACCAACAGAAATCATATGATCTCAATAGACAAAGGAAAAGCTTTTTATAAAATACAGTACCCATTCCTATTAACGACACTAGAGAGTATAGGAATAAACGGGGCTTTCCTTAAAATAAGTAATATCTATCTAAAACCATCAGCAAGCATTATCTGTAATGGGGATAAGCTAGAATCCTTCCAATAAGAGCAGAGGTGAAACAAGGATGCCCATTATCATAACTATTATTCAGCATTGTATTAGAAATGTTAGTTTTAGCAATAAAAGAAGAAGAAGAAAAAGACTGAAGGAATGAGACTAGGCAACGAGGAAACAAAAGTTATCACTTTTTACAGATGATATGGTGGTATATTTAGAGAATCTTAGAAAATCAACTCAAAATCTCCCTGAAACAATTAACAACTTTAGCAAAGTTGCAGGCTATAAAATAAACTCAAATAAATCATCAGCACTTCTATATATTACCAACAAAACTCATCAAGAAGAGATAGAAAAATAAACTACATAGAAAATAACTGAAGACAATATAAACTATTGGGGAGTCTACTTGCCAAGACAAACCCAAGAACTATATGAACACAATTAGAAAACATTTTCCACACAAATAAAGTCAGATCTAAACAATTAGAAAAATATGAATTGCTAATGGGGAGGCTGAGCTAATACAATAAAAATGACAATTCTACCTAAATTAATTTAATTTACTTAATTCATACCATATCAAACTACCAAATAATTATTTTATAAAGCTAGAAAAATAATAACAAAATTCATCTGGAAGAACAAAAGCTCAAGAATATCAAGGGAATTAATGAAAAAAAATGGAAATCAAAATGGCCTAGCCATACCAGATCTAAAACCATATTATAAAGCAGCAATCCTTAAAACTATTTGGTACTGACTTAGAAATAGAGTGGTGGATCAGTGGAATAGATTAGGTGCACAAGACATAGTAGTAAATGACTATTGTAATACATCATTTGATAAACTCAAACATTCCAGCTTCTGGGATAAGAACTCACTACTTGACAAAAACTGCTGGGAAAACTGGAAAATAGTATGGCTGAAACTAGGCATAGATCAGCATCTCACACTGTATAACAAGATAAGATCAAAATGGGTATGTGATTGACATGAAGGTTGATTCCCATAAGTAAATTAGGAGAGCAAGGAATATTTACCTGTCAGATCTATGGAGAAGAGAATAATTTATGACCAATCAAGAGATAAAGGACATCATGAAATGCAAAATGGATAGTTTTGATTACATTAAATTAAAAATGTTTTGAACAAACAGAACCAATCCAATCAAGATTAGAAGAGAAGCAGAAAGTTGGGAAACAATTTTTAAAGCAAGGGTTTCTGATAAAGGCCTCATTTTTCAAATATATAAAGAACTAAGTCAAGTTTATAAGGATACCCAATTGATAAATGGTCAAAGGATATGAATAGTCAGTTTTCAGATGAAGAAATTAAAGATATCTATAGTTATCTGAAAAAAATGCTCTAAATCACTATTAATTAGAGAAATGCAAATTAAAACAACTCTGAAGTACCACCTCACATCTAAGATTGGCTAACAAGACTGAAAAGGAAAATGATAAATGTTAGAGAAGATGTGGGAAAATTGGGACACTAATGCATTGTTGTTGGAGGGATGAATTGATCAATTCTAGAGAGAAATTTGGAACTATGCCCAAAGGTCAATCAAACTGTGCATAATCTTTGATCCAGCAATTACACTACTAGGTTTGTATCACAAAGAGGTCACAAAAAAGGGGAAATGGACCTACACATAAAAAAAAAATTATAGCAGCTCTTTTTGTGGTGAAAAAGAATTTGAAATTGAGCGAATGCACATTAACTAGACTGAACAAGTTGTGTTATATAAATATAATGGAATGCTATTATGCTATGAGAAATGATGAGCAGGTAGATTTCAGAAAAGCCTGGAAAGACTTACATGTACTGATGCTGAATGAAGTGAACAGAACCAGGAGAACATTGTACACAGTAACAGCAACATTGTGCAATGATCAACTATGACTAATTTAGATCTTTGCAGCAATACAATGATCCAAGACAAGTCCAAAAGACCCATGATAGAAAATGTTATCCACATCCAGAGAAAGAACCATGGAGTTTGAATGCAGATCAAAAGATACTATATTCACTTTTTCTTAGTTCTTCATTTTTTTTTTACTTTTCCCTTCGGTTCTTTTTTTTCACAACATGACTAATATGGAAATAAGTTTACGTGATTGCACATACATAACCTATATCAGATTGCTTGCTGTGTTGGGGAGGGGTTAGGGAAGGTAGGAGGGAGACAAAAATTGAAACTCAAGTTCTCATGAAAAAGAATGTTGAAAACAATATTCATGTAATTGAAAAAAATAAAATATTTATCCAAATAAATAAATAAAATGAAAAGAAAGACTAATTCTAATCAAAGAGAAGCTGAAAAGTTCTTCAGTCACATACTTGAAAGTTGGAAGGTATGATGAATTAATAAAGAATTTTCAAATTAAAAAAAGCACATAACCCTTAGTTCTTTAACTTACTGAAAATGTTAACAAAATTTAACTCTATAATAAATTTATATATGTATACTTGTGTAGTAAATGATAAGATAAATTAATATTATTCAGTATTTATATATTTATGATTTACTAAAAAGAAGTTTTCTTTATATAAAATGAGTCAACAGGTTAGTAAAAGAAGTAAAATAAACTGAAGAAACAACACATTAAAAAATAGAATTAACTAAATGGAAAAAAGAGTTACAAAACCTCAGTGAAGAAATCCTAAAAGTCAAAGCAGAGATTATTAAAATTGAAAGAAAGAAAACTATAGAACTAATATACAAAATTAAGTTCTGGTTTTATAAAAAAAACAACAAAATAGATAAATTTTTGGTTAATTCAATTTTAAAAAGAAATCAAATTATCAGTATTAAAAATGAGAAGGCTGAACTTACTAACAATCAAGATGAAATTAAAGTAATTATTAGTAGTGATTTTACCCAATTATATGCCAATAAATCTATCAATCGATGTTAAGTTGATGGATATTTACAAAATATAAAATTGCCCAATTAACAGAAGAGGAAATAACATACTTTAATAACCCTTCCTTAGAAAAAGAAATTGAACTATTTTATGCTCATTTATACTCCCTAAGAAAAAAAATCCCCAGGAACACATGGATTTCCAAGTTATTTTAACCAAACATTTAAAGAACAATTAATTCCAATACTATGTAAACTATTTAGAAAAATAAACAAAAGAAGACAGGGATTGTTTTTCCTTTTTCTTGAAAGTCTGAAATTTATCATGGTGCCTAACACATAGTAAGCACTTAATAAATGATTATTAATTAAGAGGGAAAAAGAAGAAAAATAGGCAAAGAAGGAATCCTACCTGATTCCTTTTGTTACATAAATATGGTGCTGCTACCAAGAACAGGAAGAGCAAAACCAGAGAAAACTATAGATCAAATTCCTAATTAGTATTGATGCAAAAGAATCAAATACTAACAAGGAAATTACAGAAATATAATACAAAGGTCGTACACTATGACCATGTGGGATTTATACCAAGAATGCAGGGTAAGTTCAGTATTAGGGAAACTATCAGTATAATTGATCATAGCAATAGCAAAACCAACACAAGTTATTTTATTATCTCAATGGATGCAGAAAAAATTTTTGACAAAGTATAGTATTTTTTTTTTTTTGGTGAACGATCAGGGTTAAGTGACTTGCCTAGGGTCACAACGCTAATAAGTGTCAAGTTTTTGAAGCTAGATTTGAACTTAGGTTTTCCTGACTCCAGGGTGGTGCTCTATCTATTGCACAATCCAGCAGCCCCTAGTACTCATTTCTGTTAAAAACATTAGAAAGCATGGGAATAAATGGAGCTTTCCTTATAATGGTAAGTAATATCTAAAACCATCAGCAAGCATTATATGTAATGATCATAAGCTATATGTCTGTTACCACTATTATTTAATATTGTACTAGAAATGTTAGCTGTAACAGTAAGGGAAGAAAAAAATTGAAGGAATTAGAAGAGGCAATGCAAAAACAAAACTATCCATCTTTATAATGATATACTTAGAGAATTTTAGAAAACAAACTAATAAACTAGTTGAAATAAGTAACAACTTTAGCATAGTTGCTAGTTATAAAATGAACTTACATAATCATCAGCCTTTCTATGTATTACCAACAAAGTCCAGCAGGAAAAGATATAAAGAGAAATTCCATTTAAAATAATTGCAGATAATCTAAAATATTTGGCAGTCTACCTACCAATGCAAACCCCGGAACTATATGAACACAATTATAAAATATTTTTCACACATATAAAGTCAGATCCAAACAACTGGGGTAGGCCAAGCCAATATAAAAAAAGTGACCAGTCTACCTTAACAAGTTTACTTATTCAATGTCATACCAAACTACCAAAAAAAAGCATTTTATAGAGCTAACAAAGATAACAAAATTCATCTAGAAGAAGAAAAGGTCAAGAATATCAAGGGAATCAATGAAGAGGAATATGAAGGAAGGTGGCCTAGCAGTAACAGATCAAACTGTATTACAAAGTGATAAACAATCTGGTACAAGCTAATAAATAAAGTGATTGATCAGTGGAATAGATTAGGTAAACAATAAACAATAGCAAACAAACATACTAACCTAGTGTTTGATAAAACAAAGGATTCAAGCCTTTGGGACAAGAACTCACTATTTGACAAAAATTGCTAGAAAAACTGAAAAGCAATTTGGTAAAAACTAACTATAGACCAACATCTTACACCATATACCACGATAAGGACAAACTGGATACATGATTTAGACATAAAGGGTTATATCATTAGCAAATTAGGGGAGCAAGGAAAATTTTAAGTCAGATCTTTATATAAGAATTTATGACCAAGCAAGAGATGGTGAGCATTACAGGATGTAAAATAGATAATTTTAGTTAAATGAAATTTTAAAAGATTTTGCACAAGCAAAATCAATGCTGCCAAGATTAAAAGGAAAGTAGAAAACTAGGAAAAAATTTTGATGGTGTATTTCTCTGATAAAGTCATCATTTTTCAAATAAAGAAAGAACCGAGTTAAATTTAGAAGAATCCAAGTCATTCCCAAATCAATAAATGTCTAAGGATATGAACAGGCAGTTTTCAGAAGAAGAAAGAGTAATTATCTATAATCAAATGAAAAAATACTATAAATCACTATTAATAAAAGAAATGTAAATCAAAACAACTCTGAAATATGACCACATCAGATAGGCTGATATGACAGAAAAGGAAAATGTTAAATGTTGAAAGGGATGTGGAAAAATTGGGACACTGATGTACTTTTAGTAGACTTGTGAACTGATCCCACCATTCTAAAGAGCAGTTTGGAACTAGGCCCTTTGGACCTATCAAACTTCACATACCCTTTCACCCAGCAATATCACTACTACATCTGTATCCCAAAGAGATCAAAGAAAAAAGAAACAGACCTATATGTTAGCAGCTCTTTATATGGTAGCAGAGAATTGGAAATTGAGGGGTTGCCCATCAATTGGGGAATGGCTGACCCGGTTGTGATATCTGATTTTAATGGAATACTATTTTGCTATAAGAAATGATAAGCAGCATCATTTCAGAAAAAAAAAAAAACTGGAGAGACTTACATGAACTGTTGCAAAGTGAAGTGAGAAGAACCAGGAGATCATTATATACAGTAACAACACTATTGGATAACAAGCAACTGTGAATGACTTAGCCATTCTCAGCAATCCAATGATACAAGTCAATTCCAAAGGACTTATAATGAAAAATGCTATTCACCTCCAGAAAAAAAAAAAAAAAACTGTTGGAGTTTGATTGCAGATTGAAGCATAGCTTTTCTTAAACTTTCTTTTTTTTTCTTTAATTTTGGGGGGTCTCTGCTTTTTCACAATGTAGCTAATATGGAAATATGTTTTACATGACTTCACATGTATAATCTATATAACATTATTTGCCTTCTCAAGGAGAAGGTAACGGAAGGAAAAAGGGAGAGAATTTGCAATTCAAAATTAAAAAAAGAAATAGATGTTAAAAATATATATACTTGAGAAATATGTAAAAATATATAGGTAGCAAAAGAGTAATTGCTGCTGCAGATAAAAGGTACACCTATTTCCTCTTCTATTTAGTACTTTTGAATTCTGGGAATAAATGCAGCCAGGTACTGAGAAGCCAAACATGGTCATATGGTCAATATGGAACCTGCAAAGGGAAGTGCTTTTGTTGTTGTTGTTGTTTGGTCAAATCTATGCCACAATAATCTGATTCCAGAAGGAAGGATTGGATGTGAATTGAGATGAACTCAAAATCATCTCAATGATGAGATATGCTTTTTTTTCTTCATTATTTCAAAATGTTGTGATTTCATTAGTGAGCATAGAATTCCTTGCTTTAGAAGTCTTCATGAATTGTTGTGGTCAAAAACAACAACAAATTATTTTTATCACCTGTTTTTTGCTGAACTACTCCAAATTTAACTAGATTCCCCCTTATATATTAATATATATTATTTGCATGACCCATGTTTAGCTTGGTAGGATCTGCCACAAAACTTGTGTTTCATTGACATTATGAGAGTTGGAGTCACATCAAAATTAGATATCAAAGTAGGATTTTAGGGGAGGCAGTCTCCTTCAACCAACATAACTCTATGTATGTTCTTTTCCCTTTCTAAAGGTGAAATGTTACACAAATCATTTTTTCAGTCAAAAGTTTCTCATATTTGAAAAGAACAAAAGCAAGAAAAATGCCAACCAATAGACTTTATTTCTATTTTAAAGTAATTTTTCCAAGGCAAAACTAGAAAACCAAGGTCTCTAAACACTACCCTATTTCCTTTCCCTTAAACTTCCCATTTCACTCATTTAACTTGGTATACAGTGATGACCTTTAATATTTTCATCTCCGTGCTGTCTCTCACTTCAATGTGACTTTTTCCCTTCCTTAATGGGCAAAAGGTGGGAAGAACTACCACTCTTGCATCAGAGTATGCTTCCTAACTAAAAGGGCTAGGTTCACTTTGGGGACTTCTTATTTATCTGGTACATTGTGCCTACTCAGGTCAACCTGGTAATTTCATTTTCTGGTCCTCCACAATGGTGAAAACTAACTCTCCTTAAAATTAAGCACTAATATTCAGAACACTTTAAAAGATAGTATTATTTATATAGAAAAAACAAACACTACAAAGGACTCTTACCCATTCCTATAGGGAATCAGTGTCTCTTCCACACCACTATACCACACTTCCCAGCAGATACATCTGCCTGGCTTAAACTTCTACTACTGTGGTGAGGCCACAGGAAGTTAGAAGTCCTGAGTTCCCTGTTCCTTGTCTGTGGTCTGTGCTAAGTAGCTTTTTCACTGGCAGCTCTTTTCTTTTTGTTGCTCCCAATCAGGGCTCTAATACTCCAATTATGCTTCTGATAGGCATCTGGGTGCTTTTTTTTTTGCCACCATCACTGTCCTTTGTTTTGCTTCAATGGTCCATGAGTATTCTCCAGCACATATTCCTATTCTTCTCCAAGGACTAGTTCTCAAGCATCGGGTCTGTGGAGTGATTAAACTTCAACCCCAGCTGCTGGTGTAATCAATTGTTCCTGCTCCTGGCATGTTTAGACCTTGCTCTTTTATACCAGGGACCACTATCAGCACGAAATACCTAACCAAGCAGGAATGTGCTAGAACCAGCCCTAATTTGGAGCAAACTGTTAAATGATCAGTGTGAGAGATTTACAGCTGGAAAAATGACGAATGCCTCAAACTAGGGCTTGATTTATTGTTTTGTTAATTTCTAGGCTTAAGAAATTGGTGAAAAAGATGTTAATAATTAAATTAAATACATTCATTTCTAATTTTAATTAATTTTAATTTAACTATAATTAAATGTTAATGATTAATTACATTTAAGAGTGTTTCAGAGGTACTTTTTTTTGGAGAGTGTTTTGTTAAAACATTTTGTCAGCACACCACTGCTGTCAAGTCACAGTGGGGATGTTAGTCCACAAATCAAACAAATTAATCCTCTTCTAGGTTACTCCCAGAGTGAATACATATCCCTTTACTTCTCTTTCCCTCATTGCCTGGATAGTGTACCTCCAGCTCCTGTTGGCCCCTCCCAATTAGCTTTTTGGGTTTTGGAAAACCTTTCCTACTATCTTTTCATTTGTCTTCTTCCAGGGCAGCTGGGCTTCATTATGCAAATTACTGGGCTACTTCTAAGGGCTGCTGAATAAATGTCTGTTGATCAACTCACAAATCTAATTTTCATCAATTCCTTATATTCAGTATTTCTTAGGTTGACATATTTCATTACATTCATATAGCCAATTAATTCAGACAGTCACTAATTAGAGGCAGGTGGTAATGCAATGGAGAGAATGTTGGATATGGAGTCAGGAAGACCTGAGTTCCAATCCCACCTCATTACTAGCCGTGTAACCTTAGATAAGCAATTTAACCTCTGTTTGCCTCAGCTTCCTCACCCCTAAAATAAGGATAATAATAGCACCTACCTCCCAGGCTTGTTTTGAGGATCAAGTGAGATAATATTGGCACCAGCATGTAGCAGTGTCAGAAGATAGAAGGGAATATGTATGAAAGATGTTAAGAAAGTAGAATCAATAGAACTTGGTATAAATTGGATATGAGGATTTAGAGAGAGTAAAGTTTTGAGGATAACATTGAGGTTATGAGCCTGGGTGACACTGAGGATGGTAATATCAAAGAACAGTGATATTAAACTCAAATAGAAATGGGGGCCACTATTACATACATAAGGGTCCCTTGCGGGCTGCATGTTGACTTAGTTTTAAAGTGAAATATTATGTGTCTCATTGTATTTTAGTTAATTTTGTCAAATATCTCCCAATTACATTTTTTTTTGGTGAGGCAATTGGGGTTAAGTGACTTGCCCAGAGTCACACAGCCAGTAAGTGTTATGTGTCTCAGATCAGATTTGAACTCAGGTCCTCCTAATTCCAGGGTCATTGCTCCATCTAGTATACCACCTACCTGCCCCTTATTTTTTTTCCCAATTACATTTTAATGTGGTTGGGACATACCCTGGATGCTGTGACTGGCCATGTATTTGATACCTTTGCCCAGTAAAAGGAAGTTGAGAAGAGATCAGGACTTGAGGGCAAAGATAATCCATTCAGTTTTAGACATGTTGAGTTTTGGATATCCTGTTCAAGATGTCTAATAACCAGTTGGAAATGCAAGACTAGGTATTAGGAGAGAGGCTAGTCAGATAAATAGAGCTGAGAATCATGTACATAGAAATGGTCATTGAATCCATGGCATTGAATCAAACAAGATCACCAAGCAAAATAATAGAGAGAAGAGAAGAAGGCCCAGGACAGAGCCTTGGAGAAGAACTAGATTTTGTGGGAAAGACCTGAATAAAGATGTAGCAAAGGAAAATTAGGAATGGTCACACAGGAAAAGAGAAATCAATATCACATAAACCTAGAAAGAATAAGGAGAAAAGGGTGATCAATAGTATCAAAGGTTGTAAAGATATCAGGAAGGAGGAGAATAGTGAAAAGGTCATTAGATTTGACAAGAGATTGGTAACTTTGGAGAGAACAGTAGCAGTTGAATGATGAGGACTTCACTTGTGTAGTTCCAAAATTATTTGAGTTCTTCATCCTCTGCAATAGACAGCAAGTAAGTTGTAATCACCATCTTCCTAGTGGTCCATTTTTTTTTTAGCCCATTCTGAGCTCTTCAGGATTACTAAGTATCTCATGAAATCATGTTTCCTGTGCCCTTTAAGAGCAGGATAAAATCAAGTACTAGAATTTCTTTATTTCTTTTTCAAAGAAGTATCTTCAACTACTACTCTTTTATGTTTTCCAGAATCATTTATACTGACCATTTCACTATGGATATGATTCATTTCAGCCACTGGAGAATGTGCTAACATTAAGAACATCAGCACTTAAATATTCGCTATTCTACATACTGGCCCCCTCAGCTAATGTGTTGCTTAATTGTGAATCAAATGAGATGAGAATGTAAAGCACTTTACACACCTTACATTTTACATTTACACACATTCTTTAAATGTTATTATTGTGATTGTTATTTTGACAAATTTTCTCTCACTTTTATTCAATTTTTAAAAAGTTTTATTGGTGTGTTTTGTTTTTAATTAGAAAAATTCACAGATCACTCCCTCCATTCCATAATAGGTATCTTACAATAAAATAAAACAATTAAGAAAACCTAAAAATACAATAATCTCATCAGAGGATACATAGAACATTCCATATCTGTAGCACCCTTCCCTATTTTTATTTGTTTTTATTAACAGGAATCTGTTTTAAATCCCTTTCACTTCTCATCCCATGAGGAAAAAAGGGAAAAGAAAAACAAATTCCTTGCAACAATTATGTATAATCCAGCAAAACAAATTCGTTCATTGGCTGTATATATGTTCCTCTGGAATCATAGATGATGCTTATAGGGATTATAGTTCTTAAAGCTTTCAAAGTTATTTGTCTTTATAGTGGTATTGTATTAATTGGGGTTTTTTTGGTTCTTATAATTTCTTCCTTCATCAGTTTTTTTTTCAAAGCCTTCAAAATTGTTTCTTCTTTATAATATTGACAGGGTTTTTTTAAAAATTCTTTGTTATAATGGATAGCTCATGGAGTAGCAAAGAGGAAAGTACATGTTTAGAGATAGAGTGGATATAAGCAAAATATCAATAAAATTGTTTAATGTTTATTTTTAAAACATTCAAACGAAATTTTCAATGAATGTCACTAAATAAATGAATAGAAAGAGCACACTAGCAAATTAAAGTAAAGGTAACCATGTGTTAGGGGCAGGTAGGTGGGACCGTGGATAGAGCCTTGGAACTGGAGTCAATAAGACTCGTTTCCATGAGTTCGAATTTAGCCTCAAACATTTACTAGCTGTGTGACCCTGGGTAAGTCGTTCAACCCTGTTTGCCTCAGTTCTTCATCTGTAAAATGAGCTGGAGAAGGAAATAGCAAAGTCCTCTAGTATCGCTGTCAGAAAACCCCAAATGGGGTCACAAAGTCTGAAACGACTCAGCAACAAAAACCATGTGATTATTAACACCTTTCATTCTCCCCTTTCCCCCTTTTAACCTCTTTACCATCATCACAGTGAAAATAGAAGATGGCCCCATAGAACTAATGGCTACCTTGTGTTTTTTATGTTTCATAGGTTGTGATAGCCAAATTCCATTCGTGGTCCAAACTTCTGGCGATGAGCTTCTCTGTATTTGACTAAGCTGGTCCTTGGATAGAAGACAGTACTTGACTGAAAGCCTTTCCCACTTGGTAGAATTTGCCAAAGTTTATCTTCTGCTTACAATCTTTGAGAATTCAAGGTCAGCTCTGGATTACGTGGCATTAGGATAGGTTTTTTTTCCTACTCTGGGGTTCTTAAGGACTAAGTTAGTGAAGCACACCCAGTTTTAAAATGGTTGAAGCCTCCAACCAGATACTACACTTCCTAATTAAATGAACCAAAAACAATTTCCCCCCCAAAAAATAGCAGGCTGCTGTTTCAAATTCAAAATGTCATGTATGCTTTTTCATTCAGAACAGCAAGACTCCTGATAACCCTGGAAAGAGAGTCATCTCTCTTGAGATGTGCTTCACAAATGCAGTCTGTGAAAGCAACAGCTCCTTCTGTGCATTGCATGAGTCTTATTTTTTGTTTTTGACAAGATTGCATTCAGCTATACTAGGAGCATCACCTGTTCATATGAAGACTATGGGTACTAAATAATCCTTCACACCAGGCTGCACTGGACAGCCTCTCTGGCTATCATTTGTGGCCTAGAACTAGGCTTCATAGCTAGGGGAGGGGGGAAGAGGGAGAATTTCCCCTCTTAAAGTTTGATATTTGTAATTGATAATTGAATTGTAATTGATAAATTTTGATATTTGTAACTTTTTCTTCACATAATAGTGAAATAGAAAAAGGATTGTATTTGAAGTCCAAAGAATAAGGTTCGAATCTGAGCTCTGACAAATGAGCAAGTCATTTAAACTCTATGAGTCTTACTTACTCATCTATAGAATGGGCAGGTTGGACTACATCAGCTTTAAAATCTCTTCTATCACTAAAGCTATGATCCTATGTTAAGCTCAATCCATGATTTTCTGAGTTTTATTGAATTATGGATAAGATTTATTTAAGCTTCCTGAGGGCAGATTTTCTTTTTTCATTTTTGTCTTTGTGTTTCTAGGACTTATATGCCTGTAAGTCATGGAACACTACAGTATTCAAAGAACTGAAAATGAGCGTCACCCAGACATCAATGGAGAGGTGTGTAGTGGTTGTAAGTTGGCAGTAAAATATTACCAAAAAAAAAATGAATTATGAAGAAAACCTGAGAATTAGATAGGGAAAGGGACTAGATCTTTGATTTCATTAGTAGGGAACTTTAAGAAGTTATCTTCTATCAATGCAGGTCAACATTTTTCTTGTAGCTTATGGTCTTAGAATATAAGATTGTAGAAGAAAAACTCTTCTCAAAGCACTAAGAGGTTAAATAACTAAGAAATGTCACTTTTACTCAGGTCTTCTGAGGCTGGCTCTCTATTATGCCATGCTAGTTCTCATGGGGAAACTAAGGGGCAGAATGGATAGATGGTAAAGCATGTAGTCGGGAAGACCTGATTTCAAATCTCACCTCAGACTAATCATATTACCCTACCCTCTCTCAGCCTCAGTTTCCTCACAGGCAAAATGAGGATGATAACAGCACCCAACTCCTAGTGTTGTTTTTAGGATCAAATGAGATAATTTATGTAACACACTTTGCACATCTTAAAGTGCAATCTAAATGATGGATGATGATGGAAGGAAATTTATCAAAAATATATGAGCAGAAACAGCAAGTCAATCATTTGGAGAGAATGATGGATGACTGATGGACAGCCTACATGCTCCTTTATAACCCTATTGATGTCAACAGATGTCAAGGACTATTACAGTGAACTTACAGGAGGACGTGGATAAGATGAACAATCATTAACAGATTGTAGTATGCATCTTTAGAGGGAATATTCACATCACTGAGACTTGAGTATTTTAGTATTACCCAGCATCAAGCACAATTTCTTTCACATAGCAGGCACTTAATACATGTTTGTTTAACTGAATTGAGTAACACAGAGCACTTGGCCTTCACTAACTGACAATTGACAAAATACAACCTTAGTAATCTGGATGTGTTCTGTACTGGATTCCATGTTATTGGATCATATGCAATGGGTTAGTTCATATCTGACAAAATGAATTTGAAAAGGTAGAATGAAAGTTAGAAATCAATTCAATAATTCAATAAATATTGATTAAACTGCAGATGATGGGGATAAAAAAAGAAAAAGAAAGACAGCCCCTACCCTCAAGGAGTCCATAATCTAATAATGGAACTTAACATTAAAAGGTTTTGGGAAAAGTTTGGTACTCCACCTTCCAGGCCTCCAATCAGAGGGGAGAGGAGGCTAAAAAGGCTCATCTTGTTCCTTACTAGTTGAAACCAGGCAAAGTTACAACTGGAGAGTGGAGTGATATGCTTGCTACTGAATGTATGAGTAGCAGCACTCTTGAATCAAGGTAACATTTGGTTACAGGTCTTCTTGTTCTTTGTCAGCATTTGCTGACCTTATATGAAAAAGTCATATGAAAATCTTGACAAAGCTACAAAAGAAGTTGAATTTGGCAAATTAAAACAAATTATTAACATTTCCTGTACATACTTTAACTTTTCCTTCAAGAATGCTCTGTGGCATACTAATTAAGGAAAAAAGCCAAGGACTGCAAAACCATTGCTCATAGCAACAGGACCTGCATTCAGATCCCAAATCTGCTACATGTACCAAGCATATGACCATAAGAAAATAAGATTACCTTTGTAATCATGACTCTCCTCATCAAGAAAAAGGGAAGGGGGCAGAGCCAGGATGGCAGAGTAAAAGCAGTGACTTGCTTGAGGTCTCCCCCAAAACCCTCCAAACACCTATAAAAAAAGATGCTACACAAATTCTAGAACAGCAGAACCCACAAAAAGACAGAGTGGAAGAAATTTCCAACCCAAGATAACCTGGATTGTTGATTGGAAAGGTCCATTGCACCAGGCTGGGAAAGGAACTCAGGTCAGCATGGGTGTGCAGGCAAAGACCAAGCCTCAGTGAACCTGGAGCAGCCCTCAGAAGACTCAATCATGGGCAGCTGTGGTGGTTTCCAGACTTCTCAACCAATAAATGCCAAAGACAACTTAGAAGGTCAGTAGAAAAAGTCTGTGACTACAGTGAAAGAGAACCTCAGTACCAGCCCCAGTCCTGGCAAAGCCCCAGGGTGGCAGCTGCTTCTGGGTGTCAGCCCATAGATGGAGGGGGAATTGAGTGGTTGATCAGAGAGGGATTGTACGGATCTCTTTGGTGGTGCTGAGGCAGGATTCTCTTGCTTTGCCCATGCTTGGATTTGGGTCACAGTTCTGGGTGGCAGTCCTGGAGCAAGGAGGAATGCTGGCATGGTGGAGCTTGTAGTTGCAGTGGAGAGGGAATCCTCCTCACAGTTCCAAGGAAGAAAAGAGTTCATGTGGTCAATCAGAGACCAGAGAATAGGCCAGGAAAGGAGTAAACACCTCACCCTTGATCATACCACCTGGGAAGAACTGAAAATTTACAGGTATTTGGAAGTATCTCTGAAAACAGCTACACAAAACCCCTGAAGCTTGGGACAGCACATTCTCCACACTGGAGGCAGACTCCTACCTTAACAAAGAGTATAAAACTCAAGCAATTGGCTAGGAACATTAGCAAACATAAAAAACAGTCAGACCATAGCATCAAAGATCAAAACACACAACCAGGAGACAACAAAATCAAAGCTCCTATATCCAAAGCCTCCAAGAAAAATATGAATTGGTCCCAGGCCATGGAGGAGCTCAAAAAGGATTTTGAGAAGCAAGTAAGAGAAGTACAGGAAAAACTGGGAAGAGAAATAAGAGTGATGCAAGAAAATCATGAAAATCTAGTCAACACCTTGCTAAGGGAGACCCAAAAAAATACTGAAGAAAATAACACCTTAAAAATTGCCTAACCCAAATGGCAAAAGAGGTCCAAAAAGTCAATGAGGAGAAGAATGCTTTAAAAAGCAAAATTGGGCAAATGGAAAAGGAAGTCCAAAAGCTCACTGAATAAAATACTTCCTTAAAAATTAGAATGGAGCAAATGAAAGCTAGTGACTTTATGGGAAATCAAGACATTGTAAAACAAAACCAAAGGAATGAAAAAAAATAGAAAACAATGTGAAATATCTCATTGGAAAAACAACTGACCTGGGAAATAGATCCAGGAGAGATCATTTAAAAATTATTGGACTATCTAAAAGCCATGATCATCTACAGCCTAGACATCATCTTTCAAGAAATTATCAAGGAAAACTGCCCTGATATTCTAAAACCACAGGGTAAAATAGAAATGGAAAGAATCCACAGATCACCTCCTGAAAGAGATCCCCAAACAAAAACTCCTAGGAATGTTTTAGCCAAATTCCAGAGCTCCCAGGTCAAGGAGAAAATATTGCAAGCAGCCAGAAAGAAACAATTCAAGTATTGTGGAAACACAATCAGGATAACACAATATTTAGCAGCTTCTACCTTAAGGGACCAGAGGGCTTAGAATATGATATTCTGGAGGGCAAAAATGATAGGATTACAGCCATGAATCACCTACCCAGCAAAACTGAGTATAATCCTTCTGGGAGAAAAGTGGACATTCAGTGAAATAGAGGACTTTTCAAGCATTCTTGATGAAAAGACCAGAGCTGAATAGAAAATTTGACTTTCAAATGCAAGATTGAAGAGAAGCATGAAGAGGTAAACAGGAAAGAGAAATCATAAGACACTTATTAAGGTTGAACTGTTTACATTCCTATGTGGAAAGATGATATTTGTAACTCATGAGACCTTTGTCAGTATTAGGATAGTTGGAGGGGAAAAATCATATATATATGAATATGTATATATATGTAGATAGATAGACAGATAGATAGATAGATAGATAGATAGATAGATAGATAGATAGATAGA
>NW_020954557.1:5777523-5781642 GCF_900497805.2 Vombatus ursinus
AGATAGATAGATAGATAGATAGATAGATAGATAGATAGATAGATAGATAGATAGATAGATAGGTAAAGGGCACAGGGTGAGTTGAAGATGAAGGGGTGATATCTGGAGAATAAAATTAAGGAGTGAGAGACAATTATACTGGGAGAAGGAGAAAGGGAGAGGTAGAATGGGGTAAATTATCTCACATGAAACAGACAAGAAAAGACTTTTACTGTGAAGGGGAAGTGGGGGAAGGTGAGAGGGAATGAGTGAATCTTATTCTCATTGGATTGGCTTAATGAAGGAATATAATGCACACTCAGTTGGATATGGAAATCTATCTTACCCTACAGGAAAATAGCGGGGAAGGGGATAAGAGAGTGGGGGGATGATAAAAGGGAAGGAAAATTGGGGGAGGGGGTAATCAGAAGCAAACACTTCTGAGGAGGGACAGGATCAAAAGAGAGAATAGATAAATGGGGGGGCATAGGATGAAGGAAATATAGTTAGTTTTCCGCAATATAACTACTATGGAAGTGTTTTGCATAACCATACCTGTATCGAGTTGCTTGCCTTCTCAATGAGGGTGGGTGGAGAGGGAGGAAGGGAGAAAATTTGGAACCCAAAGTTTCAAAAACAAATGTTAAAAATTGTTTTCACATGCAACTGGGAAATAAGATATAGAGGCAATGGGGTATAGAAATCTATCCTACCCTACAGGAAAATAGAAATTGAAGGGAATGAGTGAAGTGGGGCCAATAGAATGGAAGGTAGATTAGGGGAAGGTGTATTCAGAATGCTTGCTGTCTTGAGGTGGGAGGAGGGATGAGATGGGGAGAAAATTTGGAACTCAAAATCTTAGGGAAGTGAATGTTAAAAACTAAAAATAAATAAATCAATAAATTAATTTTAGAAAAAGAAAAGGAGAATATTTATACTTGCATTATTTGCATTACCTACTCCACAGTGTAACTGTGAGAAAAGGACTTTATAATTTGTAAGGCACTGCGTCCAGGCAAATCATTTTGGTTTTTTTCCTCTCCTGGTTAGGGTGCTGTGCTTAGAGTTATGAAGATCTGAATTCAAATCCTGCCTCACATACTGACTCCTTGTGTGACCTTAGGTAGGTTTTTTAACTGCTCTGAGTCTCACTTTCTGCATCTGTAAAATAGGAATAATAGTATTACCTCACAGACTCATTTCTAGGATCAACTAAAATAATACATATGAAGCATTTTGAAAACCTTAAAGTGTTACATAAGTATTAGCTATTAATAACTATTAAATTCTTGTGAAAAATTTGTGATTATTCAATATCAATAAAATAAAATGATGAGTAATTAAATATAATGCCTACATTTCTTAGGAACCATTCCTTGGCTTATATCCTGCCTCCAACATACAGCCCAGAGCTGTAAATCTTCATCTCTGGGACTTTCTTCCTCTATAAAGGAGGATAATAATACCTGAGAGGTATATTGGCATAGTGGATAGAGAGCCAGGCTTGGATTCAGAAAGCCCTAGATTGAAGCTCTGCTTCTGTTGTCTATTAGCTATGTGGCCATATAACCTTTTAGTGCCTCACAGGCAACTTTCTAAGATGCTAGCTATAGGGAAATCTCTGATCATTGTCAGTTGAGGTTATTTCCACATCAGGATTTTTTTTACTGTGATGATTTTTTTTAAAAATACCTCTAGAATCTACCTCAGGGGATTTTTGTGAATTTCAAATAAGATAATGTATGTAAAGTGTTTTTCAGATCTTCAAGTGCTACATAAATTTCTGCCATTATTAGTCATAATAGCTATACCAATTTAACAGGGAGTTCTCACCACTCAAAAATCTTTTAGAAACCTACTTTACACTTTCACATAGTTGTGATACCGTGGCAGAACAAAAAGATGAGGGATGCTTAT
Source organism: Vombatus ursinus (assembly GCF_900497805.2). NCBI lineage: Eukaryota > Metazoa > Chordata > Mammalia > Diprotodontia > Vombatidae > Vombatus > Vombatus ursinus. The sequence goes on from NW_020954557.1 coordinate 5,779,420, forward strand.
ATATGGGGGAAATACGCATGAGACCAGAGTTCTGTGGATTACATACAAAGAATCAGAAAAGAAATGTGCAGGAAAAAATAAAGGCTTATCATTTCATTGGCACAGTGTGCCTGAAGCACAAACATGTTAGCCAATACTTCTCAGTGATTAAATTTAGTAGTGACATAAGCTGTCCAAGCAGGTTTACTCAAGACACCTAAACATCATCAATAAGTTTACTTTACTAGTCTTCATGCATGCTACCAGCCAGTTACACTGGCATACATGCTTTTCCTTATATTCCAGACTCCATTTCCCATCCCTATGCTTTTTCACTCACTGCCTCTCATGCCTGGAATACTCGCTGTCCTCATCTCCATCTCTTAACTTCTCTTGTGGCTTTTCTTAAGACTTAGCTCAAATCTTACTTTCCATAAGAGACTTTTCTTCATCTCCCTAAATGCTAGCATCTTCCCTCTGAGATTACCTTTTATGTACTCTGTCTATAACTTGTATGTACTTAACAATTTATATTTGATCTCTCTCACTTTGAGGGCATGGACTGTTTTTACCTCCTTTTTTTATCTCTAGCATTCAACTCAGTGCCTGGCACATTGTTGTTGTCTGCTGTTTTCGAAAAGGACCAAAGTGACATCACTATGTCAGAGTCAAGTTTCAGTGTTTCTGACTGTGGCTCATTAGACCAATATGAGCTCAGAATGTTCTACCACAGGTCAGGCACAAATAGTCCATGTGAACATTTGGGATAGATTCTCCACGTTTCCTATCTTGTGTTTCTCTTGAACAACCTCAATTCTGCTTTACTCATAGAGCACAGCACCTTTTCTGATGCAGAACAGAGGTCTGTATACAACATTTGTAGATCTGAACAAGGCCTTTGATACTGTCAGTCATAAGGGCTTATGGAAAATTATGTCAAAATTTGGTTGCCCAGAGAAGTTCATCAGCATTGTATGTCAATTTCATGATGGTATGCTTGCCTGGGTTTTCCAGGTTATCTAGCAAGAGAAGGTTATCCCCCAGGAGTTCAAGGATGCCTCCATTGTAAAGGTAAAGGAAATAGATTGCCCTGTGACAAACACAGGGGGGTCTCTCAGTCATTACTGGCAAGATTCTTGCCACAGCCCTCCTCAGTAGGTTGATCCTTTACCTTGAAGATGGTCATCTACCTGAGAGCTAGTGTGGCTTCAGAAAAGGCTAAGAAACAGTCAGTATGGTGCTTACTGCCTGAAAACTCCAGTTCATCAGCATTGTACATCAATTTCATAAAGGCATGCTTGCCCAGGTCCTGGATAATGGACAATGCTCTTGTGTTTTCCCCATCACCAATGGAGTAAAACAAAGCTTTGTGCTTATTCTCATCCTTTTCAGCATGCTGTTTTCAGCCATGTTGTCAAATGCCATCAATGAGGACAAACACAGCAACAAGGTCAGAAACCACACTGATGATAAATTCTTCAACTTGAAAAGGCTACAAGCCACAACCAAAGTAGAGGGAGTGTCAATGCATGATTTTTTGTTTGCAGATGATTGTGCACTCAATGCAGGCTCTGAAGCTGAGATTCAACAAAGTATGGATCAATTCTCTACTGCTTGTGCTAATTATGGCTTAACAATTAACACCAAGAATACACAGGGTGCTCAGCAGCCAACACCACACCATCCATAGATGGAACCATAAGTTATAGCAAATGGAGAAGTTTTGAATACTGTGGATAAGTTCACTTACCTTGGTAGTGTACTCTCTGGGGATGTACACATTGATAATGAATTTGATGCACACATTGCCAGAGCTAGCTCAGTGTTTGGGAGGCTCTGAAGGAAAATATGGGAGAAAAGAGGTATTAGACCAACTACCAAACTGAAGATCTACAGAGCTATTGTGCTGACCTCATTGTTGTATGCCTGTGACACCTAGACAGTATACCAGCACCATGCCAGGAAACTGAATCTCTTCCATTTGAATTGTCTGGCAGAATCACCTGGCAGGATAAGATGTCAGACAGTGAGGTTCTTTCTCAAACTAAACTGCTAAGCATTCAAACTCTGCTTCAGAGAGTGCAACTGTGAAGGGCTGGTTACGTTGTTCAAATGCAAAACATATGCTTGCCAAAAAAAGATTACAAAGGCCTGGAACATAGTAAGGGCTGGGAGGAAAAAGGAAAGGAAAGGAAAGGAAGGAAGGAAGGAAGGAAGGAAGGAAGGAAGGAAGGAAGGAAGGAA